>NC_092715.1:110828183-111128183 GCF_047496885.1 Scyliorhinus torazame | reverse complement strand
TTCCTGCAGCGTATGAGGTAGACAACGTTGGCCGAGTCGCACGAGTATGTACCGCATACCTGGTGGGTGGTGTTCTCACGTGTAATAGTGGTATCCATGCCGATGATCTGCCACGTCTTGCAGAGATTGCCATGGCAGGGTTGTGTGGTGTCGTGGTCACTGTTCTGAAGACTGGGTAGTTTGCTGCAAACAATGGTTTGTTTGAGGTTGCGCGGTTCTTTGAATTAATAGCAGCCTAATAGACTGCTGCCCATAAGTTACCTGGGTCATCATCGTACCCACTATGGCTCGGGTTTATCCCGTATCAGTCGCTAGTCTTGCCGCCGTGTCCTACAAGCTCAACTGTTGAACTTCAGTCCTGATTCTCTCGAAAGTCTGTCTCCCAATTACCGAAACTGCTGTCCCCATGTCCAACTCCATGTCTAGTGGATGGCTGTTCATGGTAATCCTAATGTGGGCAACTTGTGATGCAGCATTGCAATTAAGTTGCATACATTCCTCATCATCAGGTTGTTCTAAGTGGTGGGTCCAAGCTCTGGGCTGGTGTCTCTCTCGGGTAAGGCAGCGAGTTTGCTGGCTGACCTATGGTTTCCTATCCCTACGATTCTGCCGGTCACAAGAGCCCACACCACCTCGTGCTCCATCGATTCCGGGGAGGCATCCCGTCTGGTCGTAGTGGCCCTTGACCAACGGATCTATTCCTGGCGGTGTTAAGGGCAGGGTCCCAGAGGTGCCGGTCCTAGGGGGCGCTGTGTACCAGAATGGGAGATGTGTCCTACTCTGTTTACCTCTATCCCTGACATCCCCTGGAGTTCATTTCTGCACCAACGAGTGTGCATGAAGTAAATGCCATCGGTTGTTCATCTCCTCTCTTCTTAGTCATCCAGGGAGCTGTGGATGTGTTTGCCCCATCTTTCCCTTTTTGCAGGAATGTACCTTGACTGTGTCCGAATCATCTCTTCATTGAAGTTAGCCCATTGGTCAACTATTGTTTTTCCTGCAAACCTTTGATTCCAATTGGACCGACCAAGGTTTATTCTTCACAGAAACACAGAACTGTTACGGAGCAGAAGGACTGAGACTGCTCGGCCATGACTGGCTACAATGCCTCCATTTGGCCCTTCATGTGCACTGGCTCTCTAAATGAGTATCATGATCAGTGCCTTCCCTTGCCTTTTCCCCGTAGCCCTGCACATTGTTTCTCTTCAACAAATCATCGAAAGTTCTCTTGAGTGCCTTAATTGAACCTGCCTCCACCACACATCCAGGAAGTACATTCCAGACCTAAATCACTTGTGTGTAAACATTATTTCTTGCATCACATTTGCTTCTTTTGCAAATCACTTTAAATCTGTGCCTCTAAACTCACATTGAAGTTGGCTTTGCCTCAGTTATTTTGTTTAAACACTGGATTGTTTTTTGTCCTTTTCCATAGTCAGCCGAAAAATTTATGATACAACCATCACTGTCCCCTAAAAGTTCTCCTACTAACACTTGATCCACTTGTCCCACCTCATTCCCAAGAACGAGTTCCAGCAGTGCCTCCTTTCTCTTGGACTGGAAACTTATTGCTGAAGAAACCTTTCCTGAACACACTCCAGGAAAGTAGAATACTAGAGTCCATTAGCATTGCCTTCGCTGCATCTTCCAGATTCAATATGATGACTGTCACAATGCTGGTGTCCTTCTTGAAGCCAACTCCATAAGCGTTCAGGCAAAACTCCAGGAAAATCAACTCTGGTGAATTAGATACTGTACGGATGTCTGTAAAGTGTCTCCCCCACCAAGTCCTGTTTTCTCAACTCTCAAATGACCAGTGTTCCAGGGTAATTCAAAGTAAAATGCTTCAAAGACACCCTGCAGTGCAGCAGCATTGACATTCATGACTGGGAGGAGCTTGCTCCCAATCAATCAAAATGGTGACAACTTGTTCATCAAGCTGCATCATACCTTCAGCCACATCATTTTAATGATGAGAATGATGGCAGAGAAGGAAAGGAAGAAAGCCCTGCACTCCAGAACCCACTGTCTCCCATGGGCCCAAATATCTGTGAGTTGACAAAAGGCCTGTTGAGCCCCTGAGTGGACGTCACCCCCGAATCGAGAAACAGGTACTGCTGCTGCCAATCCCAAGGGTCATCATGAACAGGATAATCATCAAGCAGCATCAGAGATTGTGTGGTGTATTGACTGACATTCTGAGCACATTGTTCATGATATTAGAGAGATTTGGAGAATCATAGAGCTCGTACATTGCAGAAGAAGGCCATTCAACCCCCTGAGTTTGCACTGACCCTTCGAAAGAGCACTCTACCTGTCCACTCCACTCTATCCCCGTGATCCCATAACCTAACCTACACATTACTGGATACTAAGGGGCAATTTATCATGACCAATCCACCTAACCCACACATCTTTGGAAGTGGGAGGAAACCAGAGCACCCAGAGGAAAGGGGAGTACGTACAAACTTCACACAGTGACCCGAGGCCGGAATCGAACCTGGGTCCCTGGGAGCACTGCTATTTTTTCAATTTTAGTTTAAAGTACCAATTCTATTTTTCGCAATTAAGGGGCAATTTAGCATGGCCAAACCACCTACCTTTATCATCTTTGGGTTGTGGGAGTGAGACCAACGCAGACACAGAGAGAATGTGCAAACTCCACACGGACAGTGACCCGGGGCTGGGATCGAACCCGGGTCCTTGGCGCCATGGGGAAGCAGTGCTAACCATTGCTCCACCGTGCCGCCTGTGAGGAAGCAGTGCGAATCACTGTGCACCATGCCGGATTGAAGGAGTTGCCTCAAGCATGAGTAGTCATGCCAATGATACCTTCTTCTAATGATGGAGAGGCCAAAGGCTTGGATTATCAAAGATGGCAATCAAATGAGTGCATTCAGGCTCATTGCTGTTCTGAGATTGGGTCCATCTGTCCTGGACTCTAGGTGTGGAGCTTTATTCTTAGATAGACTGTGGATATACTCTGGTATCTGCTTAACTCTTGTTTATTAATATAAAAGCAAATTACTGTGGATGCTGGAATCTGAAACAAAAACAGAAAATACTGGACAATTTTAGCAGGTCTAACAGCATCTGTGGAGAGAAAAGGGAGCTAATGCTTCGAGTCTGGATGACTCTTTGTCAAAGCTAGAGAGAACTGTAAATAGGGTCGGATTTATACTGTTGTGGGGGGCGTGAAGTGGTTTGGGCTGGATAAGGGGTCAGCGATAGGTGGAGATTGACAAAGATGTTGTGAAGAGAAAGACAAAAGGAATGTAAATGGTAGCGATTGAGGCTAAAAAGGGTGCTGCTAGTGGCACATAAAGAGATTGGAATGTGTGAATGGCAGAACAAAGATGAACAGTCCTTCAAAGGACAATGAGGAATAGGGAACACATGGTCCAAGTGTTGTGGGAGAGGGGCGACAATGGTGAGGGGAAAACAGATAAGTGGAAGAAATGAAAATAAATAGATCGAAATTAAAATGAGGTGAAGGTGGCACAGAGAGTTCACAGTGTGAAGTTGTTGAATTCTGTATTAAGTCCGAAAGGCTGTCATGTGCCTAATTGGAAGACAGAATGCTGTTCTTCCAGTTTGCATTGGGCTTCACTGGAACATTGCAGCAGGCCAAGGACAGGCGGCTGGACATCAGAGCAGGATGGTGAATCAAAATGGCAAATGAAAAGAAGGTCTGGGTCCTGCCAAAGTTGTTCTCAAAATTGGTCACCCCATCATTTGTTTATTATTGCTACTTCTAAACAGATTACAGAGTCGGCATGTAACTCTCAGGTATGATTCCAACCTCTCTCTTTCCTGAAAGAGAGAGAATCTAACACATGTGAGTGGTACATCATCATGTATGTCCTACATTAGCATTTATATGACAGTTGCTTGTTGGCAAGTGGCTTTTTCAGTTGTGTGATAATGGGTGGAAAGAGAAAAATTGATGGGGAAGGGAGTGATAAAGGATGCTTGTTTGTTTGGAGAACTGGTTTGTGCCAGTATACAGGATGGAATGGAAGTGGGTTTTGCACAAGAGAACTGGTGAAGTTTAAGTGAAACTCACAGTAATGAGGCGATCCCAGCTAGCAACGTATGTGGAAGGTAATATGGGCAATGCATCACCAGCCTCCTCATAACTCTCCTGCTGCTTTTCAGAATCCTCAGAAAGGACTCTATGAACTGTGCCTTATTCCTCTGAAACTTCAAACCTCTTTGGATGTTTGTTTATTGTCATGTGTACCAAGGTACAGTGAAAAGTATTTTTCTGCGAGCAGCTCAACAGATCATTAAGTACATGATAAGAAAAGGAAATAAAGGAAAATACATAATAGGGCAACACAAGGTATACAATGTAACTACATAGACACCGGCATCGGGTGAAGCATACAGGGGTGTAGTGTTAATGAGGTCAGTACATAAGAGGGTCATTTAGGAGTCTGGTAACAGTGGGGAAGAAGCTGTTTTTGAGTCTGTTCGTGCGTGTTCTCAGACTTTTGTACCTCCTGCCCGATGGAAGAAATTGGAAGAGTGAGTAAGCCGGGTGGGAGGGATCTTTGATTATACTGCTTTCCCCAAGCAGCGGGAGGTGTAGATGGAGTCAATGGATGGGAGGTAGGTTTGTGTGATGGACTGGGCTGTGTTCACGACTCTCTGAAGTTTTTTGCGGTCCTGGGCCGAGCAGTTGCTATACCAGGTTGTGATGCAGCCAGATTCCTGTGTCAGCCTCCCCGAACAGGTGCCGGAATGTGGCGACTAGGGGCTTTTCACAGTAACTTCATTTGAAGCCTACTTGTGACAATAAGCGATTTTCATTTCATTTTCATTTCATAGGATGCTTTCTATGGTGCATCTGTAAAAGTTGGTAACAGTTAATGTGGACATTAACTGTTACCAAATTTCCTTAGTTTCCAAGGGAAGTATAGGCGCTGTTGTTCTTTCTTGGTGGTAGCAGCGATGTGGGTTGACCAGGACAGATTTTTGGAGATGTGTACCCTTAGGACTTTGAAACTGCTAACCATCTCCACCTCGGCCCCGTTGATGCTGACAGGGGTGTGTACAGTACTTTGCTTTCTGAAGTCAATGACCAGCTCTTTAGTTTTGCTGGCATTGAGGGATAGATTGTTGTCGCTACACCACTCCACTAGGTTCTCAATCTCCCTCCTGTATTCCAACTCGTCGTTATTCGAGATCCGGCCCACTATGGTCATATCGTCAGCAAACTTGTAGATGGAGTTGGAACCAAGTTTTGCCACGCAGTCATGTGTGTACAGGGAGTATAGTAGGGGGCTAAGTATGCAGTCTTGCGGGGTCCCGGTATTAAGGACTATTGTGGAGAAGGTATTATTGTTTATTCTTACTGATTGTGGTCTGTGGGTTAGAATGTTGAGGATCCAGTTGCAGAGTGAGGAGCCAAGTCCTAGGTTTTGGAGCTTTGATATGAGCTTGGCTGGGATTATGGTGTTGAAGGCGGAGCTGTAGTCAATAAATAGGAGTCTGATGTAGGAGTCCTTGTTGTCAAGATGCTCTAGGGATGAGTGCAGGGCCACGGAGATGGCGTCTGCTGTGGACCGGTTGCAGTGGTATACGAATTGCAATGGATCAAGGCGTTTTGGGAGTATGGAGGTGATGCGCTTCATGATCCCCCTCTTGAAGCGCTTCATTCTGACTGAAGTCAGGACCACTGGACGGTAGTCATTGAGGCACGTTGCCTGGTTCTTCTTTGGACCGGTATGATGGTGGTCTTCTTGAAGCAGGTGGGGACCTCGAGCGGAGCAGGGACAGGTTAAAGAGTGCACGACCAGGGATCCCGTCTGGACGCATCGCCTTCCGAGGGTTCACTTTCAGGAAGGCTGATGTGACTTCGGAAGCTCTGATGGTGGGTATGGGTGAATTATGGGCTGCTGGGGCACTCGATAGCGGATCGTTGGTTTCCTGCTCGAACCGAGCATAGAATGCATTGAGTTCATCGGGGAGGGGTGCGCTGCTGCTGGAGATACTGCTCGGCTTCACTTTGTAGCCCGTTATGTTGTTTAGGCCTTGCCACTTGGCCATATAACATTGTGCAGAGTGCATTCTGCCATGACCATTCCGGAGATCCTGGATGGTGCGTACTGAAGAGTCCCTCCAGATATGTCCAGACAACATTTTTGTGTTTTATTTATTTGTGGGGTGTGAGCTTCACTGGCTAAGCCAGCATTCATTGCGCAGCCCTAATAAAGAAGGCAGCTGGACTGCTGCAATCCGTGTGGTATATGTATGCCCATACTACTGTTAGGGAGGGGGTTCTGTGATTTTAACCCAGTAACAGTGAATGAATAGCAATATATTTCCAAGTCAGGACTGTTAGTGCCTTGGAGAGGAAGCTCCAGGCAGTGGTGTTCCCATGTATCTGCTGCCTTTTTCCTTCTAGATGGTCGTGGTCAGAAATTTGGCAGGTGGTGTCTGAGGAGCCTTGATGAGTACCTACAGTGCAACTTGTGGATGGTACACACTGCTGCTACTGTGTGTAAGTAGTGGATAGAGACAATGTTTGAAGAAGCAGTGTCTGCTGTGACCTGGATGGTGTCAAGCTTCTTGAGTGTTTTTGGAGCTACACACATCCAAGTGCATTGTCAGCATGTTGATTGCTTGTTCAGTCAAATATCTGGTGCTTAAATGTCATTCATTGCTGCGCTCCTGTGCCTCATTCCTCAGAGGTATCATTAGCTATGTTTTAAGCAGGTATCTCTTGTCTCCAAGTCAGCCAGTAACGATTAGGATAGTTGACTTGAGTGAATGAAAGCACCATGGCAGCTGCCTGGGAATCTTATAGACACCTGCAGAAAAATCTTTTTGTGCACACACATCTGCTACCCACTGAAGTTCATACAGCTGACAATTAGAGTCATAGAGTTTTACAGCACAGAAAGAGGCCCTTCGCATCCACATCGACCACCAAGCACCTAACTATTCTAGTCCCATTTTGCAGCACTTGGTCTGTAGCCTTATATGCTGTGGGGGAAGATTCTTCAAAATCCCGGCCAAGTGTTGACGCCGGTGTAAACACCGGAGTGCTTCATGCCAGCATCAACGGGCCCCTTGGCCCAGCGATTCAGTGGGCCAGAGGGGGCTAGCACGGCGTTGGAGTGCTGCGCGCTGCTCCGGCGCCGATACGCGGCCCTGCACTGCAAGCGCGGGTCTGCGCATGTGTGTGGTGGCCATTTCCACGCCGGCCCCGCGCAACATGGCGTAGCAAAATAGCGGGCCCGCACGGAAGGACGTAGCCCCCCTTCAGATTGCGTGAGCCCGCTGATCGGTAGCCCCCGATTGCAGGCTTCGCCATTGTGCAGTCCCCCCCCCCCCCCCACCCCCGGAGTCTGATCCCCCTGCACCCCCCCACCAGGGTGGCCACTGCGGTCGTGGGTCCGAGCTCCCGCCGGGTGGTACCAGGTTGGAACCACGCCAGCGGAACTCGGCCGGTCAACCGCGGGGGAATCAGCGCGGGGGCCGTTTTCAACAGCCCCGACCGGCTTCCATGACTGGAGCTGATTCTCCGGTCGCTGGAGAATCGCGTCCCGGCGTCGGAGCGGCGTGGCGGGAATTTCCGGCGTCACCACAAATTCTCAGACCTGGCACGGGCTCGGAGAATCCCGGCCATGGTATTCCAAATGCTCATGTAAATACTTCTTAAAAGTTGTGACTGTTCCCCCCTGTACCACCCTTTCGGGCAATGAGCTCCAGATTCCAACTACCCTCTGGGTGAAAAAGGTTTTCCTCACATCTCCTCTAAACCTCCTGCCCATTACCTTAAATCTCTGCCACCTGGTTATTGACCCTTCCACTAATGGGACAATACCTTCCTATCCACCCTACCTATGTCCCTCATCATTTTATACACCACAATCAGGTCCCCCCTCAGCCTTCTCTGCTCCAGGGAGAACAACCCCAGTATCTCCAGTCACTCTGGATAGCTGAAATGATCCAGCCCAGGCAATATCCTGGTGAAACTCCTCTGCACCCACCTCAGTGCAATTACTTCCTTTCTATAGTGTGCTGACCAGGACTACATACAGTACTCCAACTGGGGCCGAAGCAGTGTTTTGTACTGTAGCCATCTGGGATGGCAACTTCCAACTAGGTACAGGGAAACTCACAAAGCCCAATGGGTAAAATGGACAAGCCAAGACTCAAGCAGGCTCATAGCCTGAAATGCATATTTGTAAGCACGAAGTCCAGATGGTATCAAAACTCTGACCAATTAGCATTTTAATGGGGCCGATTAGCATTTGATGGCCCATCTTCACCAAAACAAAGGACTGGTACTCAAGCAATCGGAACAGTCCCAGGCATTTCGGCGCCACTCGCTGTTCAAGGGAAACGCAAATAACAGGATCAGTGACCTCTTGGGACACGCCCAGCCATCCAGATCCCTGCCCACTTATTGGTTAGGAATCGAACAGAGTGATCAGGGATCACCCAATTAGTGGGGCCCAAATCGAAGGACTGCCAAAAAGAGAGCGAAAACCCCCCGAGTATAAGAAGAAGAGTTCACCACATGTTCGTCCTCTCTTGGCCCTGGTACCCCGGTCACGGCCATCTCCAATTGCAGCAACGCCAGAAGCGAGTCCAAGTTCAATGCGCGCTACCAGACGGATGAGCCCAGCTGAGCAGCAGTTACTCCTTCGGACTCGATAGATCCAGAATCGAACAGCGGCCACTGTTTCTCTGACCTAAGCTGGGTTTCTGAAGTTAAGTACAGGTTGCCTTAGTCGATCGGTGTAGTTAACTAGTAGTGTTTATGAACTTCCGGTTGCGGCTATGCCTTGGTAGGTCGCACGGTCGGCAGCTCCCGCAAATAACGGACTTTTGGGTCCTTTTAAGTAGCTCCAGCGGGATTTGGACGATGATTCCCAGTGTGGGAAGGAAACAGCGAGGGTCCCCCAGCACTGTATGGCGTGGACCAGGAACGGAGCGGTCAAAAAAGTGGCTTTAGAGAAGAGAGGAAAACGGGAGCCAGGAAACAGGATGGCGGCGGGTGAGGATCAGGCAGCGTGGCCCAGTGATCTCGGGAGCAGCAGGAGGTTTTGAGAAGCTGCTTTGCCGACTTGAAGGCGGAGATGTTGGCCCCTATGAAGGCATGGATCGAAAAGTTGGTGGAGACCCAGAAGATCCAGTGGACGGCGATTAAGGAGGTGCAGCAGAAGGCCTCTGATAATGAGGATGAGATTCTGGTCCTGGCGGTCAGAGTGGAAGCCTACGAGGCGCTGAACAAAAAATGGCAGGAGAAGCTGGAGGACATGGAGAATAGGTCGAGGAGGCAGAACCTGCGGATTCTGGGTCTCAATGAAGGAGTGGAGGGGTCGGATGCTGACCACGATGCTGAGTACGCTGATGGGTGCCGGGGCCTTCCCGAGGCCCCTGGAGCTGGATGGGGCGCACAGAGTCATGGCCAGGAGGCCAAGGGTGAGCGAGCTGCCGAGGGCTATGGTGGTAAGGTTCCACCGCTTCACCGACAGGGAGAGTGTCCTGCGATGGGCGAAGAAGGAGTGGAGCAGCAGGTGGGAGAACACCGAGATTTACCAGGACAGAAGTGCAAGGCTCGCCAAGAAGTGGGCAGGATTCAACCGGGCCAAGGCGGTTCTCCATGGGAAGGGGGTGAAGTTCGAGCTGTTACAGCCGGCGAGGCTGTGGGTCACATACCAGGACCGACACGAGGGGCGTGATTCTCCGACCCCCCGCCGGGTCGGAGAATCGCCGGGGGCTGCCGTGAATCCCGCCCCCGCCGTGTCCCGAATTCTCCGCCACCAGAGAATCGGCGGGAGCGGGAATCGCACCGCGCCGGTCGGTGGGCTCCCCCCGGCGATTCTCCGGCCCGCGATGGGCCGAAGTCCCGCCGCTGTCAACTCTCGCCAGCCGGCGTGGATTGAACCGCCTACCGTACTGGCGGGAGCAGACGGCGCGGGCGAGCTCCGGGGTCCTGGGGGGGGCACGGGGCGATCTGGCCCCAGGGGGTGCCCCTATGGTGGCCTGGCCTGCGATCGGGGCCCACCGATCTGTGGGCGGGCCTGTGCCGTAGGGGCACTCTTTTTTTTCCGCCTTCGCCATGGTCTCCACGATGGCGGAGGCGGAAGAGACCCCCTCCACTGCGCATGCGCGGGGAAGCCGTGAGCGGCCGTTGACACTCCCGCGCATGCATCGCCTGACGAAGTCCTTTCGGCGCCGGCTGGCGTGGCGCCAAAGGCCTTTCCCGCCAGCCGGCGGGACGGAAATCACTCCGCCGCGGGCCTAGCCCCTCAGGGTAAGGGCTTGGCCCCTAAAGGTGCGGAGAATTCCGCACCTTTGGGGCGGCGCGACGCCGGAGTGGTTCCCGCCACTCCATTACGCCGGATTCTCCTGCCGCGCTGGGTAGAGGAGAATCCCGGCCCAGTATTTTGATACATCGGATGAGGCGTAGACTGTCATCAAAAATGAGAAGCTGGACTCGAATTAATGGTTTGCAGTATGTTCTGAGGGTTGTGGGTGAGGGAGGTGGGGCAATGTTTTGGTGGGGTTTTTCCCCGCGTTTTCTTGGGTCTGGGTGGCCCCGTGGCCTGGGGCCCTCGGGGATTGGGGCGAGGTCACAGTTGGGAGGAGCTGCGTCATAGGGGGTGGGGTCGGCCTAGGCAGGGAGCACGCCTTTTTCACGCGAAATGGTGGGGGCGGTATCCGAAGCGGGGGACAGTACTGTGTTCGATGTCCACATTGGTTCATATGGGGGACTCTCTTTACCCCACCTAGGTGGGGGGAGGGGGGCTGGAGATTTGGATAGGGAATCCAAAGGGGGATTGGAGGCAGAGGCGGGAGCGGCCGGGGTCAGCATGAGTCAGCTGGCTTACGGGAGTGCAATGGGGGGGGGGGGGGGGGTAGGGGGGTTAAGCAGTTGCTTGGTCGGGGGAGGGGGGTTTGCGAGGGGGGGGGGGAACTGGGTTGCTGCTGTGCTGATTGAGGGGGAATCGATGGTAAGAGGGAGAGTCGGGGCAGGGAGCCTCCGCCTGGGGGACTGGAGGGTGCGGGAGGCGCAGGCACGTGGCTGGCCTAAAAAAGAAGATGGCTAGTTGGCGGGGGGTGGGGGGGGCAGGGAGCCCCCCAATCCGGCTGATCACGTGGAACGTGAGAGGCCTAATGGGCTGGTCAAGAGGGCCCAGGTGTTCTCACACTTAAAGGGGATAAAGGCAGATGTAGCCATGCTGCAGGAAACACACCTGAAGATTGCGGATCAAACCAGGCTGAGGAAGGGATGGGTGGGGCAGGTTTTTCACTCCGGGCTGGATGCGAAGAACAGGGGGGTCGCAATCTTGGTGAGTAAGCGGGTGGCATTTGAGGCGATGGGTATTGTGGCAGATAAGGGGGGTCATTATGTTATGGTGAGTGGCAGGCTGCAGGGGCCCGGGTGGTGCTAGTGAATGTGTATGCTCCGAACTGGGATGATGCGGGGTTCATGAAGCGGATGCTGAGTCGGATTCCGGATCTGGAGTCATGCAGTTTGGTAATGAGGGGGTACTTCAATACGGTCCTGGACCCAACTCTGGACCGGTCTAGGTCGAGATCGGGTAAGCGGCTGGCAGCGGCCAAGGTCCTGAGGGGGTTCATGGACCAGCTGGGGGGAGTGGATCCGTGGAGATTTGCCAGGACAAGGACGAGGGAGTTTTCCTTCTTCTCCCATGTACACAAGGCTTACTCGCGGATAGATTTTTTTCGTGCTAAGCAGGGCGCTGATCTCGAGGGTGGAGGTGTATTCGGGCCATTGAGATCTCGGTCCATGCCCCGCACTGGGTGGAGCTGGGTGTGGGGAAGGAGAGAGGCCAACGCCCGTTGTGGTGAATGGACGAGGGACTACTGGTGGACGAGGAGGTCTGTGGGCGGGTTCGGAGGTGCATCTAAAGATATGTGGAGACCAATGATAATGGGGAGGTGAGTGTGGTCTGGGAGGCGCTGAAAGCAGTGGTCAGGGGGGAGTTAATCTCAATCAGGGCCCACAGGGAGAAGAGGGAGAGGATGGAGAGGGAGAGGTTGGTGGGGGAGATACTGAGGGTAGATAGGAGGTATGCGGAATCACCCAAGGAGGTGCTGATGAAGGAGAGCCGGAGTCTCCAAACGGAGTTTGACTTGCTAACCACGGGGAAGGCTGAGGCCCAGTGGAGGAAGGTACATGGAGCAGCGTATGAGTACGGGGAGAAGGCAAGTCGGATGCTGGCGCATCAGCTGCTGAAGAGGGAGGCGGCTAGGGAGATTGGGGGAATTAGAGATAGGGGGGGGGAACACGGTGCGGAGTCCAGCTAAAATAAACGAGGTCTTTAAGGACTTCTATGGTAAACTGTATGAGTCAGAACCCCCAGAGGGTGGGGAGGGGATAAGGCAGTTCCTGGACCAACTGAGGTTCCCAAAGGTGGAGGAAGGGCGGATAGAGGGTCTGGGGGCCCTGATTGGGATGGAGGAGCTAGTGAAGGGGTTGGGGAGTATGCAGGCGGGCAAGGCCCCAGGGCCGGATGGGTTCCCCATAGAGTTCTATAGGAAATTCTCGGAGGTGTTGGGCCCGCTGTTGTTGAGAACTTTTAACGACGCTAAAGAAAAGGGTATCCTTCCCCCAACGAGGTCGCAGGCTCTGATCTCGCTTATCCTCAAGCGTGATAAGGACCCGCTGCAATGCGGCTCCTATAGGCCGATTTCACTCGTTAATGTGGATGCCAAGCTGTTTGCCAAGATCTTGGCCACTAGGATTGAGGATTGTGTCCCGGGAGTGATTCATGAGGATCAGACGGGGTTTGTGAAGGGCAGGCAGCTGAATACGAATGTGCGGAGGCTCCTGAATGTGATCATGATGCCCTCGGAGGGTGGTGACGCAGAAATGGTAGTAATAATGGACGCGGAGAAGGCCTTCGATCGGGTGGAGTGGGAGTATCTCTGGGAGGTAGGCAGATTTGGATTTGGGGAGGAATTCATAGGGTGGGTCAAATGGTTGTATCAGGCCCCGGTAGTGAGTGTGTCGACGAACTGGCTGCGGTCAGGGTAATTTAGGTTATCTTGTGGAATGAGACAGGGGTGCCCTTTGTCCCCCCTGCTGTTTGCCCTGGCGATTGAGCCGCTGGCCATGGCGTTGAGGGAGTCCAGAAACTGGAGGGGGTTGGTTCGGGGGTGGGGGGGGAGGAGCACCGTGTTTCACTGCATGCGGATGACCTGTTCCTGTACATTGCGGATCCGGTGGAGGGGATGGGAGAGGTCATGCAGGTTCTTAGGGATTTTGGAGAGTTTTCGGGATACAAGCTAAACGAGGGAAAAAGCGAGCTTTTTGTGGTGCATGCGAGGGGCCAGGAAGAGAGGTTGGGGGAGCTACCGCTCAGGATGGTGGAGAGAAGCTTTCGGTACTTGGGTATCCAGGTGGCCAAGAGCTGGGGGGTCTTTCACAAGCTCAACTTAGCGTGGCTGGTGGGTCAGATGGAGGAGAACTTTAGGAGGTGGGACATGTTGCCACTCTCCCTGGTGGGCAGGGTGCAGTCCGTAAAGATGACGGTCCTCCCTAGGTTCTTGTTCGTCTTCCAGTGCCTGCCCATTCTCATCCCCAAGTCCTTCTTCAAGCGGGTAAATAGGAGTATCACGGGATTTGTGTGGGCAAACAAGACCCCGCGGGTTAAGAGACTGTTTTTGGAGTGCAGTCGGGGGGGGATTTGTCGATGATTCGGAAATGGGGAATGGAGGGAGAGGGGACGGCATGGAAACGGTGGGAGACGGCATCCTGTATAGATACTAGTTTGTGGGCGGCCCCGTTGCCGCTTCCGCTGACGCGGTATACCACGAGCCCGGTGGTGGCAGCGACACTGAGGATTTGGGGGCAGTCGAGACGGCATAGGGGGGTGGTAGGGGCCTCAGTTTGGACCCCGATACGGAACAACCACAGGTTCGTTCCAGGTAGGATAGATGGCGGGTTCCTCGGCTGGCACAGGGCGGGAATCAGAAGGATGGGGGATTTGTTTATCGATGGGACTTTTGCCAGTCTGAGGGTTCTGGAGGAGAAATTTGGGCTACCCCCGGGGAATACCTTTAGGTACATGCGGGTTCGGGCATTTGTGAAAACACAGGTGGGGGAATTTCCGCTGCTGCCTGCCCGGAGGATACAGGACAGGGTGGTCTTGGGGGTGTGGGTGGGGGATGGCAAAGTATCGGACATATGCCAGGAGCTGCAGGAGGCCTCGGAGGCCTCGGTGGAAGAACTGAAGGGCAAGTGGGAGGAAGAGCTGGGGGAGGAGCTGGATGAGGGCCTGTGAGCTGACGCCCTGGGCAGGGTCAATTCCTCCTCATCTTGCACCAGGCTTAGCCACTATTCAGTTTGGGTCAATGACATGGTGGGGTTTCTCAGGTTGGAGAAGATAAAGTTTGCCTTGCGATGGTCTGTGCAGGGGTTCTCCAGGCGGTGGCAACCATTTGAAAGGGGCGGATGCCCTACTTTGCTTTGTTTTTGTTTATTAAATTCTTAGTTGGTTAGGGGGTTAAGTTGTTTTGTTGGCACAGTGTTTTGCCTTCTTTGCATTATATTTTCTATTGTAGTGTTTTGTAACAAATTATGGAAAAATCTTGAATAAAAACATTTTTTTAAAAAATAAATAAAAAAATAAAACTCGTCGTGTTTATGTTGCATGACTAATTGTGTGTAAATAAAGTACTCTTGACCTTGAACTAACTAACTGGTGTTTGGCTCTTTGATCGAGAGTCGGTTGAAACTTGTGGCGGTATCATTCGATACCTGGCGACTCTAAGCATTTGGACATAGATAACATAGAAAGAAAGGCAAGCTCACTGATTGCCATAATTAGGACAGAGCCACAGAAAGGACAGAGTGAAAGGAGAAAAGGCAGCAGTGCAGCTCCAGCATGACCTCCTTGCTCTTATATTCTATGCCTCGGCTAATAAAGTCAAGAAACCCATCGACCTTCTTTTCTATCCTATCAACCTGCCCTGCTGTCTTCAGAGATCTGTGAACATGTACAACAAGGTTCCTTTGACCCTATGTACTTCCTAGGGTCCGACCATTCATTGTATATTCCCTTGCCTTGTTAGTCCTCTCAAAATGAATGACCTCACACTTTTCATGGTTAAATTTCTTTTGCCACTCATCTGCCCATCTAACCAGCCCGTCTATGTCGTCCTGTAATCGAAGGCCGTGCTCCTCACTATTTACCACACCATCAATTTTTGTGTCATCTGCGAACTTACTTATTATACCTCCCACATTCACATCCAGATCATTAATGTATACTGCAAACAACAAGGGACCCGGCACCGATCCCTGTGGAACACCACTGGTCACAGGCTTCCGGTCACAAAAACAACCATCACCCTCTGCCTCCCACCACTAAGCCAGTTTTGGATCCAGTTTGTCAAATTGCCCTGGATCCCGTGGGCTCTTACCTTCTTGATCAGCCTCCCATACGGGACCTTGCCAAAAGCCTTACTAAAGTCCATGTCGACTACATCAACTGCACTAACCTCATCTACACACCTAGTCACCTCCTCAAAAAATTCAATCATGTTTGTAAGACATAGGGCTGGACTCTTCGATTGTCAGGTGATGTCCTCACCCCGGCGTGGGAACGGTTGCGTTTTACGCCCGAACATTCGGTGCAAAACAGCCATTCTGTGTAGTTGGGGGCTAGCATGCACCTGATACGTAGCTGCCGATACGGCCCGGAGAATTGCTGGATCCGTGGCCGCGCATGCGGACCCGGCCTGCGAAATAGTGCCCCCTTTTAGAACATAGAACATAGAACGATACAGCGCAGTACAGGCCCTTCGGCCCACGATGTTGCACCAAAACAAAAGCCATCTAACCTACACTATGCCATTATCATCCATATGCTTATCCAATAAACTTTTAAATGCCCTCAATGTTAGTGAGTTCACTACTGTTGCAGGTAGGGCATTCCACGGCCTCACCACTCTTTGCGTAAAGAACCTACCTCTGACCTCTGTGCTATATCTATTACCCCTCAGTTTAAAGCTATGTCCCCTCGTGCCAGCCATTTCCATCCGCGGGAGAAGGCTCTCACTGTCCACCCTATCTAACCCCCTGATCATTTTGTATGCCTCTATTAAGTCTCCTCTTAACCTTCTACTCTCCAACGAAAACAACCTCAAGTCCATCAGCCTTTCCTCATAAGATTTTCCCTCCATACCAGGCAACATCCTGGTAAATCGCCTCTGCACCCACTCCAAATCCTCCATGTCCTTCCTATAATGCGGTGACCAGAACTGTACGCAATACTCCAAATGCGGCCATACCAGAGTTTTGTACAGCTGCAACATGACCTCATGACTCCGGAACTCAATCCCTCGACCAATAAAGGCCAACACTCCATAGGCCTTCTTCACAACCCTATCAACCTGGGTGGCAACTTTCAGGGATCTATGTACATGGACACCTAGATCCCTCTGCTCATCCACACTTCCAAGAACTTTACCATTAGCCAAATATTCTGCATGTCTGTTATTCCTTCCAAAGTGAATCACCTCACACTTCTCTACATTAAACTCAATTTGCCACCTCTCAGCCCAGCTCTGCAGCTTATCTATGTCCCTCTGTAACCTGCTACATCCTTCCACACTGACGACAACACCACCGACTTTAGTGTCGTCTGCAAATTTACTCACCCACCCTTCTGCGCCTTCCTCCAGGTCATTGATAAAAATGACAAACAGCAACGGCCCCAGAACAGATCCTTGTGGTACGCCACTTGTAACTGAACTCCATTCTGAACATTTCCCATCAACCACCACCCTCTGTCTTCTTTCAGCTAGCCAATTTCTGATCCACATCTCTAAATCACCCTCAATCCCCAGCCTCCGTATTTTCTGCAATAGCCTACCGTGGGGAACCTTATCAAACGCTTTACTGAAATCCATATAGAATCATAGAATTTACAGTGCAGAAGGAGGCCATTCGGCCCATCGAGTCTGCACCGGCTCTTGGAAAGAGCACCCTACCCAAGGTCCACACCGCCACCCTATCCCCATAACCCAGTAACCCCACCCTACACTAAGGGCAATTTTGGACACTATGGGCAATTTAGCATGGCCAATCCACCTAACCCGCACATCTTTGGACTGTGGGAGGAAACCGGAACACCCGGAGGAAACCCACGCACACACGGGGAGGATGTGCAGACTCCGCACAGACAGTGACCCAAGCCGGAATCGAACCTGGGACCCTGGAGCTGTGAAGCATTTGTGCTATCCACAATGCTACCGTGCTATCCACAATGCTACCGTATACACCACATCAACTGTTCTACCCTCGTCTACCTGTTCAGTCACCTTCTCAAAGAACTCGATAAGGTTTGTGAGGCATGACCTACCCTTCACAAAGCCATGCTGACTATCCCTAATCATATTATTCCTATCTAGATGATTATAAATCTTGTCTCTTATAATCCCCTCCAAGACTTTACCCACTACAGACGTGAGGCTCACCGGTCTATAGTTGCCGGAGTTGTCTCTGCTCCCCTTTTTGAACAAAGGGACCACATTTGCTATCCTCCAGTCCTCTGGCACTATTCCTGTAGCCAGCTGCAGGCTTGTGTGCCCTGGATCACACCCCAATAGTGCCCCCAGCCCCAAATGTGGTGGCGCTGGACTGAGTCCGCAGCCGCCATACCGAGTTCCCGATGGGTGACACCATGAGAGGCCCACGCCATCGGGAACTCCGCCGATCGGGGGCAGGTCTCAGGCAACGTCCTGAGGCCATCGAAAGGTCGCGCGGCGTACTCTCCGAGTATGCCACTTTGGAGGGGAAGGCACATCGCGAGAGTGGCGCCGCCCCCGATTTGATCGGGAACTTTGATTCTCCGTCCAATCGCCGAACGGATTTTGGCGTCAGCGATGGTAGAATCCAGCCCATGATCTCGCTTTGACAAAACCATGCTACCTGTTCTTGTTTAATCCTTGTCTCTCCAAGTGGAGATTAATTCTGTCCCTCAGAATCTTTTTCCAGTAGCTTCCCTCCCACTGATTTGGACTGTAATTTCCTGGTTTGTTTCTACTTTCCTTCATGAATAACGGCACCACATTAGCTGTCCTCCAGTTCTCTGGTATCTCTCCTGTGGCCAGAGAAGATTTGAAAATTGTCAGAGCCACTGCAATCTTCTCCCTTGCCTCCTACAGAAACCTGGGATACATCTCACCTGGCCTCAGGAATTTATCCACATTTCAGCCCGTTAAAACTGTTAATACCTCCTCCCTCTCAATGTTAAGTTATTCAAGTAAATCACAATGTGTCTCCCTGATTTCTATACCTACATCATCCTTCTCCTTAGTGTACACAGATACAAAGTATTCATTTAAAACCTCCCTTATATCTTCTGGTTCCACACACAAATTGTCACATTGGTTCTTAATGGGCCCTACTCATACCCTGCTCAACCTCCTGCCCTTAACATACTTATAACACACCTTTTATAAGGTATAATCAAGTAGGCTAATGGAATGCTATCCTTAATTACAAAAGGGATTGAACATAAAATTTAACTTCCTGTCCTTAATGGATTTATAAAACACCTTTCGATTTTCCTTTATTTTACCCACCAGTGTTTTTTCATGCCCCCTCTTCACTCTCCTAATTTCTTTCTGGGTTACCTGGGGGTGCCATTATTGGGACATGTGCACAGTCCATGGTCTGTTGCACCTGTGGAAATCCAGCCAGAGCTGTAAATCCAAGTGCACACTCATACAGACTGGCACTATCACAGGAAATGTACATATAATTAGTAACCTTGACAATCAAGCCATCAGCTATCTGTCTCACACATTTGTGTGTTGCTGACTGGGAGAGTCTGCAAATGTTTCCGACAGAGCCCAGAGGCAAAAAGGTTGATGGTGGTAAACTTTGAGAGGCACTGGAAAAACAAGGCCTTGCTCTAGCAGGCTTCAAATATGTACTACCACTGAGTGCAAGACCCTGAGTCTCTTGAGACACTGGTGTTCTTACACGTTGAAGAAACTCATCCTCTTTCTATAATCCCTCCGAGTTGGGTATGACCGTCTGTAAGCTGCACCTCTCTGCAACTCACCTCTCTCCTTTAGAGCTACAGTTCTGTAACCAGCACAGCTCATGGCAATGTTGACGCTGCTGGTATGGTTGTTGTGCTGCCAGGTCAAATTTAAGGTAGCATGAACAGCACCCATTCTGATCTGCTAGATCAGAACTCCAAAGTCCAGATCAGACCTCCACGCCAACAGAGTGTAGATGACACCTCCAAGGTGTTGAAGAAACCTCCTCAGTATACAAAGTAACCCACAGTATATAAAGTATCTCGCAGCGCAAGTACTGTGCACAAGCACTTTCCCATCATTGGGTGAAAATGTGGCTAGGAGTATTGCGTATTTATCGGCAGACTCCATTGACATTGCCCCAGACTCTCAATTCAATTGATACCTGGGATGAAGGGGTTATCTGATGAGGAAAGGTTGAACAGGTTGGGCCTCTATCCTTCGGAGTTTAGAAGAATGAGAGGTGATCTTTGTCATGTTAGGTACACTGGTATAACACTGGCTGCAACTGGATGCAGCTTAGATCAGAAATATACTCCAGACCTTCAAGTTAGTTCAATCAGGTTTATTGAACTAATAGCACAGTCAGCACAGTTCTCTGTGAGTTCGACTCTCTGCTAACTTAAGTGTGGTTACTCTGTCTGACTGAACCAGACTAGCTCTTAGCCATGTGGTGGAGGTGTGAGATTGTAACAACATCCTTGACTGACACTCTAGATGTTCATCAGTGGAAAGAGGCGGAGTGTGAGTGCCTCGTGTCTTTTATAGTCAGATCCCACCCCTGAGTGTCCTGCCTGCTTATTGGTCATGTCCTGTTCTCTGTGTCCATTAGCTGCTTGTCTGTGCCTGCCAGTATATCATTATGTGTGTGTCTACATATCATGACATCTCCCCTTTTTTTTGAATGACATATGTGAACGTATTTACAAGAATAGGTCAATATTAACATATATACATGCTATGGATATGAACATATGTACATGTGAATACAGCCGTCTAATGCGAGAACACAGAACACAGCAAACAGAACAAATGTTCATAAATCCAGTCTCTGTGGCTTGCGTCTGATCCTGATCGACCGCCGGAGAGGTGGTGGTGGGGACGAAAGCGCCTTGATGGGCGGGATTGAAGCCTGACTGGTGGCCTCGTGAGTCGAGGTATCAGGAGGTGGCAAAACAACAGAAGGAAATGGAGAAGAATGTGGCTGCGGGCAGGCAACTTTACGCAGTGCCCGTCTGTTTCGTCGCACAACAGAACCATCAGCCAGACGCACAACATACGAACGGGGGGCAGCCTGCCGAACATCGACAGCTGGAGCTGACCAACTCCATCAGGGATCTTGACCCGAACAGTGTCTGCCGGGGATAACACGGGCAAATCGGTGGCATGAGCATCATTGCCCTGTTTTTGCCGGTCTCGGAATTGCTGCACCTTCTGCAGCACCGGGAGGTGATCCAGGTTGGGCAAGTGTATGGCTGGAAGTGTCGTTCGCAGGTCCCTGTTCATCAGGAGTTGAGCCAGCGACATGCCAGTGGACAGTGGGGTCACCCTGTACACAAGCAGCGCGAGGTGAATGTCAGACGCAGAATCCACGGCCTTGCAGATGAGCTGCTTCACTATGTGCGCCCCTTTCTCAACTTTTCCGTTTGACTGCGGATAGTGTGGGTTGGAAGTGACGTGTTTGAACTGATACGATTGGGCAAACAGAGACCATTCATGGCTGCTGAAGCACGGGCCATTGTCACCCATGACAGTGAGTGGGATCCATGCCTGGAGAATGTCTCCCTACTGGCCTTGATGACGGTCCGAGATATGAGGTCTGAGAGCTTCACGACTTCAGGGTAATTGGAAAAATAATCAATGATTAACACGTAATCACGACCATTCGCATGAAAAGGTCGATGCCAACCTTGGACCATGGAGAGGTTTCGATTTCATGCTGCTGAAGTGTCTCCTTACTCTGCGCTGGCTGGAAGCGTTGACAGGTCGTACAGTTAAGGACCATGTTCACGATGTCCTGGCTGATCCCGGGCCAATAGACAGCCTGCCTGGCTCTGCGTCTGCACTTCTCCACACCCAGGTGGCCCTCATGGATTTAACAGAGCACCAAGCTCTGGAGACTGTGTGGAATTACAATCCGGTCCAGTTTGAGGAGGATACCATCAACCACCGTCAGGTCGTCCTTTACATTGAAAAATTGAGGGCACTGCCCTTTTTGCCAGCCATTGGCTAGGTGTTGCATAACACGCTGCAAGAGGGGGTCTTTGGCTGTCTCCTCACGGATACAAATCACCTCCACATCAGATGCTGGGAGGGTGCTAGCACACAGCTGCACCTGTGACTCAACCTGTGACTCAGTTTGCCAGATGACGTTCAATGGTTCACTAGGCACGGTGATGGAGCGGGACAGTGTATCGGCAATGATGAGCTCCCTGCCAGGCGTGTAGAACAGGTCAAATTCGTACCTTCTGAGTTTGGGGAGGATGCGCTGCAACCGAGGAGTCATGTCATTAAGGCCCTTGTGGATAATGTGGACCAGGGGCCTCTGATCCGCTCAACTGTGAATGTCGGCAGGTCGTAGACATAGTCGTGAAACTTGAGAATGCCAGTGAGAAGGCCCAGCATTCCTTCTCTATCTGTGCATACCTTTTTTCAGTGGGCGTCATTGCCCGTGACGCGTAGGCAACTGGTGCCCAGGATGAGGTGTCATCGCTTTGCAGCAGGACCGCACTGATGCCATCCTGGCTCACATCTGTCGAGATTGTTGTTTCCCTGCCTGCCTTGAAAAATGCCAATACGGGTACAGTGGTGAGCTTGGCTTTCAACCCCAACCACTCTGCCTGATGGGCCACCTTCCACTCGAAGGCAGTGGACTTCTTCACTAGGTTTCATAGGGCCGTGGTATGTGAGGCCATGTTTGGGATGAACTTGCCCAGAAAATTGACCATGCCCAGGAAGCGCAATACCGCCTTCTTGTCTTCCGGGACCTTCCTGGCTGCGATGTACAGCAGAAACTTTTGCTTGAATGCCCGCCAGTTGGCACTGAGATTGCTGGAGGTCCTGAGCTGGTGAGGAGCCTGAATCTTCTCCAGGGTGCCGGGATACACTTGCTGGTCGTCACGGAACGGACTGAGGTAAGCCACCTTAATTAGTAGTCTCCTGGCATCGTGCCTGTAGTGTTACCTGCGTGGTCGATAACACGTGTTAATCAATCCTTGGCTGATTGGTGAGGTCCTCTGAATCTTGGTGAAGAAGACTCAAACTCATCCAGTAACAACAAAGGTTTATTGAGTAACTATAACTATTAATGCGTGAGTTCTTTACCTTAACATGGGAACTAGAAATTGGATAACAAGATTTAACAATTGTAACTAAATGTAACTCCACTAACAATCTATGTGATTCTGATGTTTCCCTGTTCACAGCACACCCGAGAGAGAGACAGAGACCCCGTGTGGCTGCCCTTTATCCCCTGTTGGTCCAGCCCTCTGGTGATCATGTGGTGCTGCTATCTACCCATTAACCCCTTGTGTGCATGCACCGATAGAGATCACTACAATGTCATGTTAGGTACACTGGTATAACACTGGCTGCAACTGGATGCAGTTAGATCAGAAAGATACTCCAAACCTTCAAGTTAGTTCAATCAGGTTTATTGAACTAATAGCACAGTTAGCACAGTTCTCTGTGAGTTCGACTCTCTGCTAACTTAAGTGTGGTTACTCTGTCTGACTGAACCAGACTAGCTCTTAGCCGCGTGGTGGAGGTGTGAGATTGGAACAACACCCTTGACTGACTCTCTAGATGTTCATCAGCGGAAAGAGGCGGAGTGTGAGTGCCTCATGTCTTTTATAGTCAGATCCCACTCCTGAGTGTCCTGTCTGCTTATTTATGATGGTGATTAGTCTTTGGAATTCTCTTCCCTATAGACCAGTGGAAGCGGTATCATTGAGTATTTTTAAGGCAAACAGAGATACATTTTTGACTAACAAGAGAGTCTAAGGGTGGAATTTTCCAAAAAATGCTAAGGGCCGATTCTCCTGCCTTGTTGCGCTCTCGCTCGAGCGAAACAAGGCCGGTGAATAGCAGGGGAGACCGAAAACGAGAACCGCGCCAAACGGCAAACTGTTTGCGATGCAACCGGCCCGCTCCCGTTGACGAAATCGGGATCTCGCTGTAGCGTGGCGAGAAACCAATTATCACCACTGAAGCCCTATTTCCATATAATTAATGGGAGCCACCCCATACCCAACTGTCTACCATCATTCAACGGCCTGCCCAGCTGCCACCGATTAGTACTCCTTCTTAAAAACGTGAAGCTGGCGGACGGGCTTCTGTGGGGACCGAGGAGGTGAGTAGTCAAATTTGCTCACAGACATAGATCCCGGGGGACTGGGCTTGCCACCCTAGTGCTCGCAGGGGTTGGGGGATGCTTGGATGTTGGGGGTGACCCTAGCTGGGTGTGGGGGACCCCTCGCAGGGGTGGACCTCAATGGGAGGGTGGGGGGGGCACTGGGGTGACAAGCAGGGGGCAACCACTCACGGCACCAACATGCCAACCCCTGTATCGTGTCTACCCATTCTGGGGGCAACTCTTGTCCCTGCCCGCCTGCCCCACTAACCACCTATGACCCCCACCAACTGCCGAGGTCTCTAGAAAATGCGCCTGAGGCTACTGCTCATAGGGAATTGGCAACCATGGTTAGCTGAGCACTTCGCACAGCCAAGTGGATCCCCATGGGTGGGTGGGCCATGTAGCATGTAGGAGTCATTGCCTAGCATCCCATTCACACCTTGATGCCCGCACACTGTGGAAGACAACACCACACATGCAGCCGCCAACATCCGAACATCCAGAGGATGGGAAACAGCTCCGGGGACATGTTCACGGCTGGAAGATGGGTGAGTGTCAAGGTGAAAATGAAAATGAAAATGAAAATCGCTTATTGTCACAAGTAGGCTTCAAATGAAGTTACTGTGAAAAGCCCCTAGTCGCCACATTCCGGCACCTGTTCGGGGAGGCTGGTACGGGAAATGAACCGTGCTGCTGGCCTGCCTTAAAAGCCAGCTATTTAGCCCAGTGTGCTAAACCAATCCCTGGTGATGTTATGAGCGGATGTCCGGGGTATAGGGTCTCGGGTCCATTGTGGGGAGCCCGCTGTGGCCGACTGTGCGGGGGCAGGATGTTCCGGGAGGGGGGAAATCAATGGGGGATTGGAGGGTCCCAGGTTGGGAGCCACCGCTGTTTGTCAGTCTTACACTCTCTCCGACAGGGATTTTGGACCCATAACTTGCTCCGGTGGTTCTGCTGGTAGCCCGGGCGGCAGATGCTCAAGGAGGCGGCCCATGAGCTGGGCCAGCCCCACACCCTGAGAACCCAGCTGCCCATCAGTCCAGGCAGGGACCGAGAGGGGGAGGCCCGCGTAAGCCCAGAGTGTACAGGCCTCGCTGGTCATTCGAACAGGTGATGAACAGGCCGTGCCGCAGGAGGCTCTGCCTCAACAAGGAGATGGTGCGACACCTGTGCCATGTCCTCACGGATTTGGCACCACTTGGAGGAGGACGACACCCGCTCCTGGTGGCCGTCCAGGTCACCACAGTCCTGAACGTCTACGCCTCAGGATCATTCCAGGGCTCAAGTGGGGACATGTGTGGCATCTCAAAGGCCACAGCCCACAGGTGCTTCCGACTGATCACGGATGCCCTGTAAGCCCGGGTGGAAAACTACATCATCTTTGAGATGGACCAAGCCCAGCAAGATGCCCGAGCTGCAGGTTTCTCCGCCATTGTCGGGATGCCCCAGATCCACGCATGTTGCCCTGTGCTCACAAGGCCATCTGGGAGTGCCCTATGTTAACAGAAAGGGGTTCCACTCCCTGAACAGACAGCTCATGTGCGACCATCAGATGAAGATCACGCATGTGTGTGCACTCTTGCCGGGGTGTGTCCACGACAGCTACATCCTGGGACAGCCGGCCTGTTCGAGGAGCACCCCAGGATGGGCGGCTGGCTCTTGGGGGATAAGGGTATCCACTGCGAACCTGGCTAAGGACGCCATATGGAGGCCAGAGACCGATGCGGAGAGCCAAGCCCATGTGGCCACCCAGGCTATGATTCAGTGGTGCATCAGGGGCTGTTTAGCACAGGGCTAAATCGCTGCTTTGAAAGCAGACCAAGGCAGGCCAGCAGCACGGTTCAATTCCCGTAACAACCTCCCCAAACAGGCGCTGGAATGTGGCGACTAGGGGCTTTTCACAGTAACTTCATCGAAGCCTACTTGTGACAATAAGCGATTTTCATTTCATTTTTCATTTCATCAGAATGCTCAAGATGGAGTTCCGATGCTGTGACCACTCTGCCGGGGTGGCGAGCTGGAGGTTGGTGATGGGAAACATGTGGCTATGGAGGAGGTGGATCACGAGGATGATGAGGTGGCACCAGATCAGCAGGGCTGGCGGATGAGGCCAAGGCGAAACCGAAGGACCAGCTGGAGGCTGCAAGACAGGTGGCCTTCAAACTTGCCCAATTAATTTAGGATGGGGCCTGGTCTGTAACCACCCACTACCATTTCCCACCATCCCAGAGACTTTGTTACATCACTCGAGGGTGCTGGGACTGTGTCAGTACCATCAACGGGTCACTCAGTCTATGCCATAGTCTGACCCCTGCCTCTCTGCTGAGTGCGCGCTCACACCCATCACCTGCACGCGGTGTGCCCGGGGAGGGGCGGGTGTCTGGAGATATGGGCCAAGGGTTCGGAGGTCAGCCCGCATTGCGGAAGAAAGTGACAGAGGCTCCATATTGGTTGTGCTCAAGGGTGTTTATTGTGTGTAACAATTCCCCTCTCACCCGATAGTGCCGCCCGCCCCCCCCATCCCCCACCCCTACCCCACCTCACCTCTGACCTTCCCCCCACCCCTCACCCCGTCCCCTCTCCCCCGTTGCCCTCAGTGATCCTTGATGTGCTTTGCACTCCTAGCTCTACCTCTACATCGAGGCGTATCCCCAGGATACACAACAGATGTGGAGGCAGCCAGCTGCTTACCTTATCTCGTGGCCTTCAATGCCCCTGGTGGGCATCCTCGCTCACTTGTCGGTGGCACATGCACAGCCGTGTCGCCCTATCCTGTGTGCTGACTTCAAGACGCGGACTCATCAGAAGGGTGGAAGTCTGGGGAGCTGGTGCCCACCCTCGCCACTCCATGGGACAGGTCTGGGTTGGCACCTGCCGAATTCTGCTCCCGTCGGTGCCCATAGGGCCCTAGGCTTCACCTTGGGACAGAGGGGCAGCTGGTTCGAGCCCTGGCTGACCTGCATCTGGCTCTGCCAGCCCTGGCAGTTTCCCATGGTCTGCACCATCGTATCGACGTCTACGGCGATACTCCGCAGGGACTGAGACATGTTCTGCAGCACTTCAGCAATGCCCACCTGCAACCGCGCCTTGGCCATTCCCATCTGAGAGTGGGACATGTCCCACAGAACCTCATGAAGGTCAGCCTGGTACTGGGTCACATCCCCTCAGCAATGGACGTCACCGACAGCGCGATGCCTTGGACACTTTCATGAATGGTGCCGACGTTGTGCACCAGGCTCTCGGTGTTAACCTCAGTGACAAGCATTGCCGGCAACATCTGGCACTCCTCCAGCAGCAGTGGATCTGCTGGAGTGTCCCTGACATCTCCCTCTGAATGTCCTGGCTGCACTCTACCGGCTCCATCAGCTACGGGATGACCTCTTCCTTCGTCTCAGCATCAGGATTGGACCCAGTTGGGTCCTGGAATCCATCAGATTTCCGACTGCTGTCTCAACTAGGAGTACCTGCCTTCACCTGATGTGCATTAGCAGCTGTCTGGTGCTCACCAGATTGTGCAGCAGAAGCCTGACCACTAACATTTTCCACCGTGATGCGTGTATCTGTGGTGGTGGAGAGGGTGGGGATGACAGCTTTGCCGTGACTATTACAGTGGCATCCCACCTCAGGAGCCTGAGAGCGGGGTGGTCTTTCTGCAGGAGGCGCACCTTGGCGTGAAGGGCCAGGTTAGGTTAAGGAAGGGGTGGGTCGGGCAGGTTTTCCACTCAAGGTTTGATTTAAAATCAAGGGGAGTGGCAATTTTAATGAGCACAAAAATGGGATTTGTGAGTGCGAAAGAGGTGAAGGATCCGGTTGGGAGATATGTGATTGTGAGTGAGGTTTTGGAAGAGGCACCGGTGATATTGGTAAATGTGTATGCCCCAAATTGGGATGATGTGGGTTTTATGAAGGGGCTGTTGGTAGTGATCCCGGATTTGGCCACACACCAGTTGATCATGGGAGGAGATTTTAATTGTGTCGTAGAGCCAAGGGTGGATAGGTCGAGCCCAAGTCAATGGGTAGGATACGAATGGCAAGGGAGCTGGTGGGTTTATGGAGAGGGTGGGTATGGTGGATCCATGGCACTTTCAGAACCTAGGGGGGAGTATTCCTTCTTTTCACAAGTCTATAAGATGTATTCAAGAATTGATTACTTTGTAGTGAGCTGGGAGATTTTGGTTGGGGTGGAGGGGGCAGAGTATGCGGGGATAGTCATCTCGGACCATGCACCCCACTGGCTGGATGTTTAGACGGGACGAGAACAGAGGCCGGGGTGGAGGTTTGACTCGGGGTTGTTGGCAGATAGAGGTTTTTGTGATAAGGTGCGGTTGGCAATTTGAGATTATGTGGAGTTGAATCAGAAAGGGGAGGTATGATGGGCATTTTTTGGGAAGCACTAAAGACAGTGGTCTGGGGGAAATTATTTTGTTTCAGGCTGGTGCGGATAGGGAAAGGAGGGCAGAACATGACTATCCAGTGAGCGAGAGAGTGGAAGTGAACAGGGAATATTCAAGACTGCCCACCGTGGAGGGATTGGCGAGGAGGAACATGTTACAGGGGCAGTTTGACAGGCTGACAACGGGGAGGGTAGTAGGGCAACTGCGTAGGGCAAGAGGGGTGCAATACGAGTATGGGGAGAAGGCGAGCCGCATGCTGGTGCACCAGCTGCGGAGGCAGGCCGCGTCCAGGAAAATATTGAAGATATGGACTGGGGTTGGGGAAGGTGTCAGAGCCAGGGAAGATAAACATGGTGCTGAGGGAGTACTGCCAGGGACTTTACGAGGCGGACCCGGGGAGAGAGGAGCAGGACATGGGGCAGTTTCTGGATGAGCTGGAATTTCCCCAGGTGGAGGAAGCAAAGAGGCAGGCATTGGAGGAGCCCCTGGGGCTGAGGGAGGTACTGGATAGTATCAGGGGTATGAAGTCGGGGAAGAGCCCTGGGCCGTATGGGTACCCGGCAGAGTTTTATAAGGAATTTGCGGCGGACCTGACACCACATCTGTTGATGGCGTTTAATGAAGCACTGGAGAAGGGGCAGTTGCCGAGACGATAACGCAGGCAGTAATCACACTAATCCCAAAAAGGGGGTAAGACCTGTAGCCACCTAAAATGACTGATTCCCGATTAATTTGGCCAAACCCCGATGTAAAATGGCGAACTGAAAAGGCTGATGGGAAAATCAGCCAACAGGGCACAAACGGACAGCTGCAGACAGAACAGTGTATTCGGCTCTGGGGAAGTCGGCCCAGACCGATACCTGCAGCCATTAACATCACAACAACCCAGCCATCTGCATTTTAATCGGCTATCCCCGGGAACAATTGCTACAAATTAGCAATTGAAAGCCGATCCAGACTTTTCGGCGCCAGCAGTGGCCGAGACAAATTAAGGTGAACGACCACCCCCCGATCAAGGAATCGCCCCATTATTGGAGCATATCGAACCCAGTGATTGGAATCAAGTCCAATCACTTGGGACCAGGGTCAAGGTCCGCCCCGAGAGGCGGAAAGCCTCTGGGAACTATAAAGATAGGGGCCAAGTTCAGATCGACCCTTCTTCTCCTACTCGCAACCTTCGAGACCCTTCGACGAAAGAACAAGTAAGTCTTACTCCAGCGATCGCTACCAGATAGGTGTTCCAGACTATTGACTCGTACCAGCCTTTTTGAATCCCGCAGGCCAGACCCAATTCGATAAGCCATTCGTTTCCCTGACCTGGTGGGCCATCACCAAAGTTAAGTATTGGCCTTTAGTGGTAGGTAATAGTCTAGAAGTCGGATTATTGTATAAGTATTTATTGCTGTATATAATAAATGATCGTTGATTTAACATTTACTAAGCGGTGTTCTGCATTATTAATCATTACTGGAGCTTGAACCACGTGGCGGTATTAGAAAGATACCTGGCGACTCGTGAGCAAAGGTGACAGAATCAGAGCTAATAAAACTAAGGCTAATAAGAGCAACATTTTGGCGACTCCGCCGGGACCCGATCTAGAAGTGGAAAACCACTCCGGGAGAATCCAAGAAATTTTGAATTAGAATCCAATTGGAAACAAAAAAACCCACAAGTGTTCAAGCGGTTCTGATTAATAATTCATAATTCGGAAGTGTGTGTATGCATGCGGAACTAACAGGGCTATAAGGTAAAACTGATAGATTTTTGTTGCGTCAAAACTGTCGGAAGTCTGTATTTTCGGAAATTAGCGCAAGCCGTACCCGCATCTACGACACCACCTTAGCCCCCTGTCCCAAATTTAACCGAAGCAAGCAGATAGGAGAGATGGCCATGCAGGTAATGCAATGCCTCATGAATCCCGAGGAATTTGCGGTCGCAGTGACCAGCAGCAGTAGAGTGGAACAGTGCTCCACTTGGGAAGAGGAAATTCAGAAATACCTCAAGGGCAAAGGATGGCCCACGTGGAATTATTTCTGTAATAATGACGACTCAGGTCCCGGAAGTATAGGGCATACTTGGTGGGAGAACATGAGTGAAATCCACAAAAAGAATTTAGCAAGAGCTCGCAAGCCGATGGCAATTGTGTCCTGTCTGGCACAATTGAGAGGCACAGAGGAGGTCGTCAGGACGCTCCGCAAAGGAGTAGAGGGCATACATCATATGAGTAAAGTCAATGTATGCGAGGTGGAGAAAGAGAATCTGGAATTAAGGCGGAAATTAGCAGCAAAGGACGAAGAGGTGGCTGACGCCAAACGGGGTCACCAGTCTTGTCTGGCGCATTTGAGTAGTTTCCAGTCCCAGTACGAAAAGGCTTATCAGGACACGCAGCGTGCAGTCCTGGTGAGGAAAGAGACAGAGAAGCAGGTGGAGACGCTACAGAAGCAATGTAGTGATCTCAAGGCAGCCTTGAGAGCGCTCCACGCTGCAACCACGGAACAAAGACAGAGCACCATAGACCATGCAAAGTGCCGAAAGCAAATTGCAGACCTGCAATCACTGCTTTCTGTCCAAAAGGGATTTCAAGAAACCTTTGGGGAAAGTTTAGACCAGGAAGACGGCCCTGATTGGGAAGAATTACAGGAAACAGCGCAGAGATATGTTCAGGGAGCATGTGCGCAGGGAAAGCCCCAAAGGAGAAAAGCACCCCCACCCCCACACAGCAGGTAGTTCAGGCTCCGATGAACCCTGTAACAACCCACCACACAGCCACATCAGACGAAGCGGAATTCCTATATTCCACCCCCCCTCATAGTGACCCAATTACGGGACCCGTGTGCAAAAATCACACCGTTCCTCCCCGCTTCAGACCCACACCATTTCTTTGCCACCGTCAAACATCAGGCGACCATGTACGGCCTGGATGAGAGAGAGCATGTAAAGCTCATGGTTCTAAGTCTAGATCCATCGGTAGCAGCAGCCCTTCCCGACCCACAGAACGTAGGAGGAGGCACCCTTGCAGAAATGCATACCGCGACCCTGGATGTGATCGGGTATAACCGGGGTGACCCCGTAGATGGCCTAAATAAGTGTAGGCAGAAGAAGTCTGAACACCCCACAGCGTTCGCAGGACGTCTGTGGATTCACTTCGAAGCCGTTTTTGGAGACGTAGACCGTGCCCATTTGTCCCCAGACAATATGGCCAAATGGACCCGCACCCTTATCTCCCATGCCACAGAGGCAGGACAGAATGCCTGTAGTAATTATGATCCCTCGGAGGAGGCTCATAATGAGAAGTGGGTGGTTAAAAGATTATCCCGCGTTTGGGAGCAGTCTGTTCACAATCGACCCGCCGCTAAAACCACAGAGGAAAACCGCCGCAGACATGCAGGCAGTAAAAGCCGCACCTCACAACCCCGCCTGGGTAAATGAGGGAAAGAACAGCCCACCCACAAAACCGCAAGAATGTTACAACTGCGGACAGTTGGGACATTTTGCAAAAGAGTGCAATGCCCTTAAAAAGCCACCGAGAGCCCAACAGACAGGCACTCTCAGTAAGAAAAAGGCAGAGCCCATACATAGCGTTAGCGCCCGTTCGGATTAGACGGACTTGACCGGAACGGACTGACGGTGTACAGGCTCCCCCAGTTGGGTCTGCGATACCCTTTGGGATAGGTCAGGACGACCCGTAGTCGCAGCGAAAATTCAGGGACAGCCTATCGAGTTTCTTTGGGACACAGGAGGGTCCCGCACCACCATAAATTCTTCCACCCTTTTTCAGGACACGTGGTCCACTACAGCCACTATCACCCTCAGCGGCTTTACAGGCCACTCACAGCAGAGACACATCACAGCCCCTGTACCCATTCAAATAGGAAACATTACCACAAAACACCCCGTAGTTTTAGTCGACCTGCCCCACACAGCAGAACACATTCTGGGAATCGACTTTATGAATTCCCACCGCCTATCTTTCGATCCAGTCAACCAATGTGTGAGATGGCGAAATCCGCTAGAGACCCCGCAACGCTCAACATAGGGGACTATATGAACAAAATTAGCGCAGTAGGCGAGTTTTGGTTCAACCCCACCACACTTAGCATGGACAGGCAGGTTAGGGCAGTCCTGCAAAAGAACAGGGCAGCATTCGCGACCCACAAGCACGACTGTGGACGGATGACTGGCTCCGTACAAGTAACAGGACCGGACCCTAGACCTCAAAAACAGTACGGATTCCCCCTAGAAGCAGAGGGAGAAATCCTAAAAGTTATAAAGAGCTTATTAGAGCAGGGCGTACTAAGACCGGTAGCCTCGACGAATAATGCCGGGATTTGGCCAGTGAGAAAGCCCGACGGATCATGGCGCTTGACCATTGATTATCGGGAACTCAATAAAGTCACCCCTGTAGCAGCCCCCACTGTTGCAACGAGTCCCGAGACCATGCTCAAATAGGGACTCAATGCCCGATAGTTCACGGTTTTGGACGTCAGTAATAGATTCTGGTCCATTCCATTGGCAAAGGCATGCATGCATGTAAAAATTTGCCTTCACTTTTAAAGCGCAGCAGCACACGTGGACATGCCTGCCACAAGGCTTCCACAACTCCCCCTCCATTTTCCACCGACAGCTGGCAAATGGACTAGCAAAATTTTCTCGCCCTGAATGTCTGGTACAGTATGTAGATGATCTACTACTGCAGACAGACACAAAGGAAGAGCACATTGAGCTTCTGTCCGAACTCCTGGAATTGTTGCATTCCATTGGCTGTAAAGTAAACCCCCAAAAGGCCCAGATTTTGGAAGAAAAAGTGGTATATTTGGGAACAATTATCACACACGGCAAACGCGAGATCGAGCATAAAAGAATTGACTCGATCGCTAAATTGCCCCTTCCCCAGAACATTTCAGCCCTCCGGTCGTTCTTAGGACTGGTTGGCTATTGCCAAAACCACATCGACGGTTTCGCCAGCAAGGCAGCGCCCCTCTCAGACCTCCGAAAGAAAGGAGCCTCCTGGGAGTGGCTTCCGCAGCATACGGATGCTGTGGAATCATTAAAACAGGCATTCATAGCCGCCCCCGCACTACAAGTTCCAGACCCGCTTTCCCCTTATGCCATAGAGGTAGCGACCACAGACCGCACCCTTTCAGCCGTGCTCCTGCAGGAACGGCACGACCAGTTCAGACCCGTGGCTTATGCCTCCCGAATTTGAGATGCTGTGGAGCAGGGATTTTCAGCCTGTGAGAGGCACCTGCTCGCAATTTTCTGGGCAGTCCAGTGCTTTTCCTATATTACCCCATCACCATTCTGACCGAGCACACCCCCCACCCAACTTTTACTGGACGGACGACTTAAGGACGGTACCGTCAGCCAAAGACGCGCAGCTAGGTGGACCCTTCTCTTGCAAGGACGGGACATCACAGTCAAATGGACCAAGACTCACACATACTTAGCGGACAATTTACAGTACCCCGGAACCCCCCATGAGTGTGAAATCATCTCTCCACACCATAATACAGGCCCCTTTATAGCTAAAACACCCCCCAGAAAATTAACACATCCATCTCAGAGCCCACCTCACCCGGACACGTGTGACCCCATTAAGATTTATGTGGATGGATCTTCCACAGTCTTAGATGGGCAACGCATAACAGGTTGCGGGATTTATGTTGAGGCCGCACAGGGACGCGCCCTCGAGGAGATAGCATTAAAACTCCCCGGACACTTAGGCGCGCAGGCTGCAGAGCTTGTGGCTATCGCGTACATAGTAGACCACCCAGATTCCTTCCCCAGCCCAGCAGGCATATACTCAGACAGCCTATACGTCTGCAACAGCCTCACAGAATTTCTGCCCCTGTGGGAAACAAGAGGATTTGTTTCCGCGGATGGGAAACCCCTCCCCTCAGCCCTATTACTCCGCCATATTCTACAAAAAGCCTAGAACAGGACTTTTGGCATTATAAAAGTCCGCAGCCACCATCGTTCCTCCCCCCCCCCTGGAAATGTAAAAGACGACGCACTGGCTAAGGCAGGATCCATGCATGGGTACTTTTGGAAACCCCCCGAAAGTGCGCCAGTGAGTGCAGTTCAGGTCACGCAGACTAGGATCGAGGATCTAGTAGAGGCCCAGAAGCAGGATAGAGCTCTCACTGAGATCGTGAAAGGGAAGTTTCCAGCCTCCTACGAGAGGTTCAGAAATACACTGACCACACATGACGGTGTGGTGTTAAAGGACACCCTTTATGTAGTTCCTGACCAGTAATCAATTAATCTTTTTATTCCATGGTGGTCATGGACACCAGGGAATCGATCCCACCACAGCCCACCTCAAACAGCTTTGTTGGTGGCCAAATCTCAAGGAAGATGTAAGCCATTACATTGAGAATTGCCTGATATGCGCACAGAACAACCCCGATAGATGTGCAAAAAAGGCCCAACTCAGCCACACCCGACCCGTTAACGGCCCCTGGACTAACCTCCAGATTGATTTTATAGGTCCATTGCCCCCTTGCAGGAATGGTGATAAATATGTGTTCTGGTGGTCATAGACACTTTTACAAAGTGGGTGGAAGCATTTCCAGCCCGCACCAAAACCGCGAAAACCACAGCCAAGATCCTAACCCACCACATCTTTACAAGATGGGGACTCCCCCGCAGTATTGAATCGGACCAAGGTTCTCAATTTACGGGACGGGTCATGCAGAACGTCCTCACGATATTTGGCATAACGCAAAAATTCCACATTGCGTACCACCCACAGTCGAGTGGTATAGTGGAGCGCATGAATCGGACCCTAAAAACCACCCTCCGAAAAATGGTCCAGCAGAACAACACCACTTGGGACTCAGTCCTCCCTTTTGCGCTGATGTTTTTGCGTAACACTGTTTCCACCTCCACAGGTTACAACCCACACACTCTTATGACCGGACGCCCCATGAAAGGGACAGAATACCTGTTAGGTTTAGACCTGACCAGCCCTGAAGTTACGGCCTTCACCCACGAGAAAGCCGTGGAGCAATTAGTTGCTAATGTAAAAACGGCTCAGTTAGCAGCCGCAGTCAAATTGGGCACCAAAAAGAAACAGAGCAAGGCCTGTTTTGATAAGGCAGTGCATGCAACGGAGTATGATATAGGACAACAAGTTATGTTGTCTGTGTATAACCCCAGCACATTCCTGTCTCCGAAATACTCGGGTCCGTACTCCATTATGGACAAAGTAAGCCCATCGGTATATAAAATAAAATACCCAAATGGCAAGTCTGCGTGGTTTCATATCAACCAGTTAAAAGTTTATGGAGCACAGTCAAACCACACCCACCACGTCATGCTTGACGCAGCAGACCACACCCCGCCCACAGCCAACGTAACCAGACCAACCGCCGCCACGTCCAGCCCAGACACGGACTCGCCCCCGACTCCACCCCCAAAATCTACACTCCGCCCCGGAACGCCCACAGACTGCAGCAGCAGAGACAGCGACTGTGATTCGGACACTAGCCACAGCACGCCTCCCTACTATCCCCATGCAACCGGACCCACACCCAGCGACTCCGATTTCGACTCCAGTGATCCCGTCATTATCACTTTTCTAAACAAACCACACCACCGACCACCAAACCACACGGACGACCCGACTTTGTCCCCACACAACTCGACACAACTCATTGGCACCGCGACAACTCCTACAGACTCGTCCGCAACGACGAAAGCAACCCCAACTCACACCACGCAGCCCTTTCAGCCTTAATTCACTCCAGAGTTTGGCACCCGGGAGAAGGGGACGACCTCGAGTCTGACTCCCAAGCCGCCAACCCCTTTGCGACCCTGTTAGCAACAGAGAACTGAGGTGTCCACATGATGGTTAAAGGAAACACTTGGGAGAAGTGTTGTCCTTCCTGATGGAACCGGCAGGATGTGTTATGTTGTTCGTACGTTTGTTTTGTGTTGTTCGTCCTACAGTAAAAAAATTTCCAGCCTCTTGTTCAGCGGTACCAACTTGTCTACAGATACCTGGTCAACAGACCAGATGCTTGTTCAGTGGAACTAGCTTGTCTGCAGACACTTCAGCAGATACCTCCTCACCAGACACCCGATCGTAACTGCTCTTCTGATTCAAGGGTAGAATCACTATAGCAGCCCCACCACGATGACTACATTTTTGCCCGTTCTTGTCGGTTGCTCAGGCAGTGGAGAAACGGCGTGAGACCCACCCTGCCTGAGGACCCCCCCCATTGGTCAAACACGCTCGGGTAGGGGAGATACGGCATTGGTAGCCGTCCTACCCGGGGACTCCATCCAAATCTTACCCGTCGCGGCCCATACGCACCTCATTTGACATTCTTTCATTTCAAAAAGTTTTTATTTGTTTAGGCGGCCTTTAGGTTGCTGCCATATGCCATTTACATCCTAGAACATTCTACTTGTGACAATAAGTGATTATTATTATTATTGGGTGGCAAATGGGGCAAGGTAAGGCAGTGGTGGGAAGGAGAAGGGGTTGAGTGTCAAGGTGAGGGATTTGTATTTGGAGGAAGGATTCGCCAGTCTGGAGAAGCTAAGGGTGAGAGTAGAGCTGCCAAGGGTGAGTGAATTCAGATATCTGCAGGTTAGGGACTTTGCGCGAAAGATCTGGTGGGAGTACCAGGGGTAGCCAGGATACACCCTGCTGGAGTGACGGCTGCTTCCAGATGTGGAAGGGGAGGGAAGAATTGGGGATATATACAAGTGGCTGGGGGAAAAAGGAGGAAAGCAGGTGGTGAAGATCAAGGAGAAATGGGAAGCGAAGTTGGGAGGGGAGATCAATTGGGGAGCATGGAGTGAGGCACTGCGTCGGGTAAACGGGACCTTCTCTTGTGCAAAGACCACAGTTTAAGGTGGTGCACAGGGTGCATATGACTCGGGCGAGAATGAGTGGGTTCTTTCAGGGGGTAGCAGATGAGTGTGAGAGGTGTGGGCGGGGACCAGCAAATCACGTGCACATGTTTTGCGGTTGTGCAACATTGGGAAGATTCTGGGCGGGAGTGTTCGCGGTCTTAGCCAGGATAGTGGAGGAGGGAGTGGACCCGGGCCCTTTGGTGGCAATATTTGAGGTTTCAGAGAAGCCGGAGCTCATGGAGCGGAGGAAGGCCGGTGCCGTGGCTTTCACCTCGCTGATTGCACAGCGGCAAATTTTACTGGAGTGGTGGTCGGCATCGCCACCAGGGGTAGCGGCTTGGTTGGGTGACCTGTACAACTTATTGCGATTAGAGAAGATAAAATATGAGTTAAGGGGCTCAGCAGGGGGCTTGAGAAAAGGTGGGGGATGTTTGTGACCATGTTTGAGGAGCTGTTCGTCACGGGGTGGGGGGGAGGGGGGGTGGTGGAAAAGGGAAAAAACCTTACAGACGGTATAGTTGATTGCTGGGAAGTATGTTTCCCGGGATGTTTATTTGCTGTAACCTGTTTTGATACATGTTTATAATAAAATACATTTAAAAGAAAATGATGGTGGCATCCTCGGAGCTTTCCGTCGAGGTGTTCTTCTGGGGGGCTGGAGAAGGTGCCACCCAAGATGGGTTGGCGCCATCGGTTGGAGGACCTGTTGGAGAATGGACCTGTAGTCAGTGGGAGGGAAGGGTCAGTCAGTGGGAGGGAAGGCAATAAATACTCATGTTGACAGGTCCTTTTTCTGTGGCCTGGTGGTTCCTCACCTCTGCGGCATCCGCGAGCCTCCGCATTAGTGACCGCTCTGTCCTCACCCACCCCAGTCACCTCCAGGGCACACTCCTCGAAGGAGTTGAGGATTGTTATGTCTGGCACACCACCGCCAGTCTGGGTCCTCTCCTGGCGATTGTGGGAGATCTTTTCCTGAGGAGACACAGAGAGAGCATCATTAGCCACGCGGGTGGTATACAGTGGCGGAGGGGGGGTGATAGAAGGGTTGGGGGGGGGTTGAAGGGAGAGGAGGGTGGAGGGAGAGTTGGGGGTTGCGTGGAGAGTTTGGGGGGGTGGATGCTCGAGTGGGGGTGGAAAAGTCTCAGAGGGAATCTTTGGTGTCTACTCACTTGTGCTGCCCCGTGTAGGTTGTTGACCTTCTTCCGGCACTGGAGGCCAGTCTTCCTGGCCACACACCCGGCACTGACAGCAGCCGCAATCTCAACCCAGGCAGCACTGGCTGTCCTATGGCAGACCCTCCGGGACACTCAGGGGAACCGGATGTCCCTCCTGGCTCCACTGCACCTAGGAGCCTCCCCCCGATCAGCATCCTCAAATCTTGGGGCCGGTCTCCTGGGTGCCATTGTTACGAGCTGGTAGGGATTCGCTGAGCAAGTGCTGCTTAAGTGCTGCTCAACTTTGTTAGCGGGGGCTGGTGAGCGCGAATCAGCTGACTAACCTGCATTTGCAGGGAGAAGCCGTTGGGGCCTCGTTAAATGGACCTATTTTCCGGTCTCACTGGGCCTAGCACTGGGAAGCTTGCGGCCATTCTCACTAGCTACCACACTTCGAAATCTTTCCGGAAAATCAAGCCCGAAGTGTTTCTTCGTGTACAAAAATTGGTGCGAAACGCATTAGCCCTTTCAGCATGATTCCTATTATGATCCTCCCACACTTAGTCATTTTTTTGGATGGGGACATGATTTGGGAAGGGCTAGGCCTAAACATGCCGGACAGCTGGGCTTCACAGAGATCAGGACACCCTTCGAACATCACGTGAAATTAAGTTCCCCTCAGCCACCCAAGAACATCGGGACGCCGGGAACCGGCATAAAACAGAACCTGCATATTTAAATGAAGATTTAAATATGCTAATCTAGTTCATGCATAGCATATTTTCCCAACATAGCGGGATTTGCACAGGGTGCAACGTAGCTGCCAAAGGATATTGGGGGTTGGCAGGAATGTGGAGTTAAGGCCACAATCAGATCAATCATGATCTTTTTGAATGGTGGAGCAGGCTCAAGGGGCCAAATGATTTGATTTAATGTTCACATATTTGCACATTCAATTAATTCTGTACTCACCCACCTCAATTTTACTGGGAAGTTACAAGAAGCTCTGGAAACTCAAAGTTAAACAAAAAAATAAATGTAAATTGAGTGAGTAATTTATGCTAAGTGGCAGCCCTCCTCTCCTGAGGCTGTTTAACGCATGTTCAATTCTTTTAGTTTTACCCCCAATCTGCCATGTAATCCTGCACAAAGTGTCCCATTCAAATACAACACAACGGTTTTCAAAACCTTGCACTTTCTAGGAAATATATCCATGGAATTTCATCGAAATAGAAATAGATGTAAACCATGTATTTAGCTGCTTATTTTCAAAATTTAACCCAATGTAAAGTGTGTTAAATTTCTAGGTTTCATATTCGCGAGAAAAATCTAACAATATTTTGCTTCCGTTATGAAGAACCTCCAGCCAGGACAGTAAAGTAGGGGACGAAAGAGAAAATGCTGGAAGATCTCAGCAAGTCTGGCAGCATCTGTAGGGAGAGAAAAGAGCTAATGTTTCGAGTCCGATGACTCTTTGTCAAAGCTCGTAAAGTAGGGGAACACACGGTGCCTCTTTCTCATTTGGCCACTGTTTATAGCTGCCTTACCAGAAGGTAGATACAAGTGAACTGTTGTCCTAACAGGTTTTCCTCAGTCAGAAATGTCTCCTGCCAGCAAGCTCACACAATCAGTAGATTACAGGTTACATTGTTAGTCTCCGCTTAATGATCAGAGTATAGACTTGAGGGAATTGTTCTTTGCAGCATCCAATTTAAATTTATGATAAATCAAAATGCTTTTATGTATATAACTCACCAAAACAATATGTATGCAATCCTTCAACCTGTTACAAACAATAACCTGTGGACATAAGTCTAGACCGAATGACCCAGATCTTTTATGTTTATCATCTTTCATATATTGTGATTAGCAACCCCATTCGGTATCTTTTGTTATATAGTGATGCTTTTTTCTGCAATTTGCAGTAATTTACTGTGTTGATTATGATTATGCATAATTGAAGAAATAAATGTGTCTTGCCATTTGAAGTAACTATGTGATGTTCTGATGTAATGATTATTGGCTGTTTGAAGCACTCAGACAGTGCTAAGTAATTACACTACCTGGAGAGCTGCGACATTAAGAGTGCAAAGGGATGTCAAACAAATGACTTTCTTTATCTTGTCATTACTGCATGCATCAAGTACAAGTGTCTGAATTTGCCCTTGACAACATATCAGAGCAGATGATTGAAGTCATTTGTCATTTGCTGGTTATTTGTGTCTGAAATAAACTTACAATTGGATCATTTCTATCATCTATTTCCTATTAGCTGATCATTTTTGTGTACTAAAGTAATTTTCTCTAAAGAGTGAATATAAAACCTAAGAAGAAATGCAATAAATTTGGGGTTAAATATTGAAATAAAAGCACCTTAATATGTAACCAATGTATATGCTGTTGAGATTGCACAAACAAATTTGGCTATAATTTTGTAATGTCTTGGCACATTTTTCATATGTATTATATATGTTGAAGTCAATGAAACTTAAAAATCAGGCCGAATGTAAAGCAGGTGAATCATCCCATAATTTTCGTGACTGGTGGGTTAGGGTAACAGACTCTTCCATTTTGGTGCCATCAGTAAAGAGTGCTAGTTTGGGGTCTGGGGTTCGCTGTTGTGACTGTTGGAAAGTTCATGAGGATGATTCCCCCAATGGAACCTTACACAAGTGATTGCTGTTTATATGTCAGAACTTATACAGCTAGGAGTAACAACATAGCCAAGCTCAACAGATGCTCTTTTCAAACTCAAAAGGAGTTGGAGGATGACAACCCGAAGTGGAAATGTTGGCTGATTTTAAAATTTTGTTACTCAGAGGCACTGAGACCAATTGTAGCATCCCAATCAGCAGCACAGATTAGGAATTGTTCCCAGCATGAACCTCGTCTGAAACAAACAAGTCTTAAAGCCATCAAAGTAGATAAATCCCCGGGACCTGATGAACTGTATCCCTGGACATTGTGGGAGGCTAGGGAGGAAATTGCGGGTCCCTTGGCAGAGATATTTGAATCGTCAACAGCCACGGATGAGGTGCTTGAAGATTGGTGGGGAGCAAATGTTGTGCCTTTGTTTAAGAAGGGCCACAGGGAAAAGCCTGGGGACTACAGACCGGTGAGCCTAACGTCTGTGGTGGGTAAGTTGTAAGACGTTATTCTGAGATACAGGATCTATAGGCATTTAGAGAGGTAGGGACTGATTAGGGACAGTCAGCATGACTTTGTGTGTGTAAAATCATGTCTCAGGAAATTGAGTTTTTTGAAGGGATAACCAAGAAGGTAGGTGAAGGCAATGCAGTTGATGTTGTCTACATGGATTTTAGCAAGGCCTTTGACAAGGTACAGCATGGTAGGTTGTTGCAGAAGATGAAGGGTGAGGTAGCCAATTGGATACAAAATTGGCTTGACGACAGAAGGCAAAGGGTGGTTGTAGAGGGATGTTTTTCAAACTGGAGATCTGTGACCAGCGATGTGCATCAGAGATTAGTGCTGGGTCCACTGTTATTTGTTATTTACATTAATGATTTGGAGGAGAATTCAGGAGGCAGGATTAGTAAGTTTGCAGGTGACACCAAGATTGGTGACATAGTGGACAGTGAAGAAGGTCATCTAGGATTCCAACAGGATTTTGACCAATTGGGCCAGTGGGCCAATGAATGGCGCATGAAGTTTAATTTAGATAAATGTGAGGTGATGGATTTTGGTAGATCATATCGGGCAGGATCTACTCAGTTAATGATAGGGAGTTGGGAGAGTTATAGGGATCTAGGAGTACAGGCGATTCTGGCTTGGGTCTCTGTGTGGAGTCTGCACGTCTCCCTGTGTCTGTGTGGGTTTCCTCTGAGTGCTCCGGTTTCCTCCCACAAGTCCCGAAAGACGTGCTGTTAGGTAATTTGGACATTCTGAATTCTCCCTCCGTGTACCCGAACAGGCGCCGGAATATGGCGACTAGGGGCTTTTCACGGTAACATCATTGCAGTGTTAATGTAAGCCTACTTGTGACAATAAAGATTATTATTAAAGATTATTATTATTAACGTTCGTAGCTCATTGAAAGTGGAGTCACAGGTGGACAGGATGGTGAAGGAGGCTATCGGCACGTTTGGTTTCATTCGTCAGATCATTGAATACAGGAGTTGGAACTTCTTGCTGAAGTTGTACAAGACATTAGTAAGGTCACACTTGGAACACTGTGTACAGTTCTGGTCACCCCATTATAGAAAGGATATTATTGAACTAGAAAGAGTGCAAAAAAGATTTACTGGGACTTGATGGTTTGTACTGCGAGAGGACACCTCAGAGGGCAGAGGAAATGGGCGAGGTACTAAATGAATACTTTGCATCAGTATTCACCAAAGAGAAGGAATTGGTAGATGTTGAGTCTGGAGAAGGGGGTGTAGATAGCCTGGGTCACATTGTGATCCAAAAAGACGAGGTGTTGTGTGTCTTAAAAAATATTAAGGTAGAAAAGTCCCCAGGGCCTGATGGGATCTACCCCAGAATACTGAAGGAGGCTGGAGAAGAAATTGCTGAGGCCTTGACAGAAATCTTTGGATCCTCGCTGTCTTCAGGGGATGTCCCGGAGGACTGGAGAATAGCCAATGTTGTTCCTCTGTTTAAGAAGGGTAGCAAGGATAATCCCGGGAACTACAGGCCGGTGAGCCTTACTTCAGTGGTAGGGAAATTACTGGAGAGAATTCTTCGAGACAGGATCTACTCCCATTTGGAAGCAAATGGACGTATTAGTGAGAGGCAGCACGGTTTTGTGAAGGGGAGGTCGTGTCTCACTAACTTGATAGAGTTTTTCGAGGAGGTCACTAAGATGATTGATGCAGGTAGGGCAGTAGATGTTGTCTATATGGACTTCAGTAAGGCCTTTGACAAGGTCCCTCATGGTAGACTAGTACAAAAGGTGAAGTCACACGGGATCAGGGGTGAGCTGGCAAGGTGGATACAGAACTGGCTAGGCCATAGAAGGCAGAGAGTAGCAATGGAGGGATGCTTTTCTAATTGGAGGGCTGTGACCAGTGGTGTTCCACAGGGATCAGTGCTGGGACCTTTGCTCTTTGTAGTATATATAAATGATTTGGAGGAAAATGTAACTGGTCTGATTAGTAAGTTTGCAGACGACACAAAGGTTGGTGGAATTGCGGATAGCGATGAGGACTGTCGGAGGATACAGCAGGATTTAGATTGTCTGGAGACTTGGGCGGAGAGATGGCAGATGGAGTTTAATCCGGACAAATGTGAGGTAATGCATTTTGGAAGGTCTAATGCAGGTTGGGAATATACAGTGAATGGTAGAACCCTCAAGAGTATTGAAAGTCAAAGAGATCTAGGAGTACAGGTCCACAGGTCATTGAAAGGGGCAACACAGGTGGAGAAGGTAGTCAAGAAGGCATACGGCATGCTTGCCTTCAATGGCCGGGGCATTGAGTATAAGAATTGGCAAGTCATGTTGCAGCTGTATAGAACCTTAGTTAGGCCACACTTAGAGTATAGTGTTCAATTCTGGTCGCCACACTACCAGAAGGATGTGGAGGCTTTAGAGAGGGTGCAGAAGAGATTTACCAGAATGTTGCCTGGTATGGAGGGCATTAGCTATGAGGAGCGATTGAATAAACTTGGTTTGTTCTCACTGGAACGAAGGAGGTTGAGGGGAGACCTGATAGAGGTATATAAAATTATGAGGGGCATAGACAGAGTGGATAGTCAGAGACTTTTCCCCAGGGTAGAGGGGTCAATTACTAGGGGGCATAGGTTTAAGGTGAGAGGGGCAAGTTTTAGAGTAGATGTACGAGGCAAGTTTTTTACGCAGAGGGTAGAGGGTGCCTGGAACTCGCTACCGGAGGAGGTAGTGGAAGCAGGGACGATAGGGACATTTAAGGGGCATCTTGACAAATATATGAATAGGATGGGAATAGAGGGATACGGACCCAGGAAGTGTAGAAGATTGTAGTTTAGTCGGGCAGCATGGTCGGCACGGGCTTGGAGGGCCGAAGGGCCTGTTCCTGTGCTGTACATTTCTTTGTTCTTTGTTCTTTGTTGAGATATAAGGAGAGGCTGGAAAGACTGGAACTTTGTCCCAGGAGCATAGGAAACTTAGAGGTGATCTTATAGAGGTCTATGAAATGATGAGGGGCATAGATAATGTAGATATAGTCAACATCTTGTCCCAAAGGTAGGGGAGTCTAAAACTAGAGGGTATAGGTTTAAGGTAAGAGAGGAGAGATACAAAAAGGTCCAGAGGGACAATTCTTTCACACAGAGTGTGGTGAGTGCCTGGAACAAGCTGCCAGAGGCAGTAATAGAGGCGGGTATAATTTTGTCTTTTAAAAAAACTTAGACAGTTATATGGGAGAGCTGGGTATCGAGGGTTATGGGTCCCGTATCAGCCTCCCCGAACAGGCGCCGGAATGTGGCGACTAGGGGCTTTTCACAGTAACTTCATTTGAAGCCTACTTGTGACAATAAGCCATTTTCATTTAATTCATTCATTTCAAATGTGGGCAATTGGGACTAGCTTAGCGGTAAAAATTGGGCTGCATGGACAGGTTGGGCTGAGGGGCCTGTTTTCATGCTGTAAACCTCTATCACTCGATGACTCGAAACAAAGTATGCAGGAACAAAAAGCTGATAAGGTTGAACAATATCTGTAAGGAGAGAAAAACAGAGTTAACATTTCGAGTCAGTTTGGCTCTTCATCAGAACTGAGAGGCGAAATCTGTTAGTTACTGTACTGTAGCTGAAAGAGAATACAGTAAAAGTACAGCAAACTTAAGAACAAGAGATAGATGACCAGGTGTGGGAGTAGGGGAGGGGGAAGGTGTGCTTTTGCTTTGAGACAAAAATGTATGGGATATAAAAAAGGAGTTAAGATGGAGGAGAAAGGTCACAGTCTAAAGTTGTCTAACTCAATGTCGAGCCCTCTTCTGTATGTCTTTACTGATCACCGTATTAACCTGCTTAACCATCAGGAAAGTAAGTGCTGCAATGAGTTTAATTAGGAAATCATCTAGTACGCAATACAACAGGAACCATTCCTTTGGTTGGTTTGGGGTGGGAGGGAGGGGGTGCGGGAAATATGGCCTGCCCTCTGCACCATTGCCAACCAATCATACAAGACTTTTAGTTTTCTTTCATCTCGTGCTGTGTCCACTTTGTGTTACACTCCATGCAATAGTTAGTATTCCCATTTCTTACTGGAGCAATTTTACAATTCTAATTTAATAATGGAATTCAAAAAATTCAAAAGCTAAAAGGTATTATTATTAAGCTCAAGTTCACTTCTGACACCTGAAGGGCAGCAATTTCACACGATTATCTCAGAAGCAAAGATTATGGATTTCACTCCTCCACGCCAGTCATGGTAATTTTTTCAGTTTTTCTGAGTGAAAATTTAACCATAAAATCTTTGTTTTGTTTGCTCCAAGAACAATTTGTTATGTTGAAAGTTATTCCAAAGGTTCAGTTAAAAGTTGCTCAGTTGCACTGTCAAGAAAGCACAACAGCGCCTATACTTCCTCAGGAAACTAAGGAAATTCGGCATGTCAACATTGACTCTTACCAACTTTTACAGATGCGCCTTAGAAAGCATCCTATCTGGCTGCATCGCAGCCTGGTATGGCAACTGCTCGGCCCAGGACCGCAAGAAACTTCAGAGAGTCGTGAACACCGCCCAGTCCATCGTACGAACCTGACTCCCATCCATTGACTCCATCTAAACCTCCCGCTGCCTGGGGGAAGCGGGCAGTATAATCAAAGATCCCTCCCACCCGGCTTACTCACTCTTCCAACCTCTTCCATCGGGCAGGAGATACAGAAGTCCGAGAACACGCACGAACAGACTCAAAAACAGCTTCTTCCCCACTGTCACCAGACTCCTAAATGACCCTCTTATGGACTAATTTCATTAACACTACACCCTGTATGCTTCATCCGATGCCAGTGCTTATGTAGTTACATTGTATATGTTGTGTTGCCCTATTATGTATTGTAGCCATGTAAAATGGCTGCATTGCGATTAATCTGGCCAAAACCCCGTTTAAAATGGCTAATCCGAAAGACTGCTGGGAAAAGCAGCCAAGAAGACACAAGCAGGCAGCTGCAGACAGGTTTGCATATTCATCTCTGGGAACGTAGCCCTATCAGTACTCAGGGCTATCAACAGCCCATCAACCCAGGTATCCGCAGTTGCATTCAGGACTGTTTACATCTAATCTACTCAGACATCCACAGTTAAATCGGCTATCCCCGGGAACAATTGCAACATATTAGCAATTGAATACCGGGCCAGACCTGTCGGCGCCTGCAGTGGCCGAAACAAAGACAGGTGAGCGACCACCCCCCCCGATCGAGGAATCGCCTCACCATTGGACACATCGACCCCAGAGATTGGGGACAGAATCCAATCACTTGGGACTCAGGGTCAAGGGCCGCCCCGGGAGGTGGGAAGCCCCTGGGCCCTATAAAAGTGAAGGTCCAAGTTCAGATCTCTCGCTCTCATCTTCTCCTGCTCAAGACCTTCGCAAGACCAGCCACCGGCAGCAGTAAGTTTGAATCCAGCGATCGCTACCTGGTAGAGACACCTAGCCACCGACCTGTAGCAGCCTTTTGAATCCCGCGGGCCAGATTTGATTGGACAAGCCATTCGTTTCCCTGACCTGGTGGGCTCTTCCTACATTAAGTATTGGCCAGTAGTGATAGGTTTATTATATAGAAAGTAGTATTCGGGTATTAATATTGCTTGTTGTATATAATAAATGACCGTTGTTTTAATCCTTACTAAGCGGTGTGCTGTGTTATTAATCATAACCTGAACTTGAACCACGTGGCGGTATCATAAAGATACCTGGCGACTCATGAGCAAAGGTGACCTAAACAGAGCAAATAGATTAAGGTTAAAAAGAGCAACAGTATTTTCTTTTATTCCCTTTTCTTCTCATGTACTTAATGATCTGTTGAGTTGCTCGCAGAAAAATACTTTTCACTGTACCTCGGTACACGTGAGAATAAACAAATCCAATCCAATCCAATTCCAAGTGTTGATGTCCCAAGTTGTGAACTATATATATGTGGCCAGTTAGACTAACCACAGATGATTCAGGATTCATTAACATATGCTGGTCATCAGAGGGTGGGAAATGAATATCATGGTACAACCTGTTACCTCCAGGCCACTGCAAAATCAAGTGGTCTTGAAAAAGGTAAGTCTATGTGCAGTGTATGAATATACTTGTGGGCACCAAGGGAACACAAGTGGATGGAACTGTAACTTCACAGCGCCAGGGTCCCAGGTTCGATTCCCTGCTGGGTCCCTGTCTGTGTGGAGTCTGCACGTTCTCCCTGTGCCTGCGTGGGTTTCCTCCGGGTGCTCCGGTTTCCTCCCACAGTCCAAAGACATGCAGGTTAGGTGGATTGGCCATGATAAATTGCAATTAGTGACCAAAATGGTTAGGAGGGGTTATTGGGTTATGGGGATAGGGTGGAAGTGAGGGCTTAAGTGTGCCGGCGCAGACTCGATGGGCCGAATGGTGTCCTTCTGCACTGTATGTTCTATGTTCTATACAGCGTCTGGGCGGGATTCTCAGGCCCCCCACCGGGTCGGAGAATCGATGGTGGTCGGCGTGAATCTCGCCCCCGCCAGTTGCCGAATTCTCCGGCGCCGGAGATTCGGCGGGGGCGGAATCGCGCCGGTCGGCGGGCCTCCCCCAGCGATTCTCCGACCCACGATGGGCAAAAGTCCTGCCCGTTCTATGCAGGTCCCGCCGGCGTAAATTGGACTAGGTCCCTCATCGGCGGGACCGGGCAGCGCGGGAGGGCTCCGGGGTCCTGGGGGGGGGGGGGGGGATCTGGCCCCGGGTGGTGCCCCCACGGTGGCCTGGCCCGCGATCGGGGCCCACCGATCCGCGGGCAGGCCTGTGCCGTGGAGGCACTTTATTCCTACGCGCCGGCCGTTTAAGCCTCCGCGATGGCCGACCCGTACCCCCCTGCGCATGCGGGGGATGACGTCAGCAGCCGCTGATGCTCCCGCGCATGCGCGGACCCGCGCCGGCCGGTGGAGTCCCTTCGGCCCCGGCTGGCATGGCGCCAAAGGCCTTCCACGCCGGCCAGCAGAGCGCCAACCACTCCGGGGCGGGCCTAGCCCCTGAAGGTGCGGAGGATTCTGCACCTTTGGGGCGGCCCGACGCCATAATGGTTCACGCCACTCCGTCCCGCCAGGACCCCCCGCCCCGCCTGGTACGGAGAATCCCGCCCTCTATGTAAGATCATGCAAGACATTTGATAAATAATTGTTCTGTGTGAAATCTCATAAGTCTCATCCTGTACACAGTTAGAAGAATGTTTCATAAAAGGTAAAGTTTATCAACAGCCTTGCCTCCAGAAGTCTCGATCAACCCTAACCAAGGATAACTTAAGCTAAGATTCATATTGAAGATAACAGATGGTGACAAAATTTAAGATAACAGAAAAAGCAATGAAGAAACAGCCCAGTGAGCAAAAAAGCAACAAGTAAAACAACTGCAAGGTAAAGAGAGTATGGGAACAAATACCAACAGACCGCAAAGAAAAGATAGAGCGAACAAAAGCCATGGTGAAAATATGACCCTTACCAGAGTGCTTCGAATGTTGAAGGCCTAGACCAAGCTGCGAAGTGGCTGAGCTGGTGTCATAAGTTTACCAGGTATAGAACCACTTCAGGACTAGCACTGAAGCCTATCGAGGAACAGGTCAGTACCCTCTTCGCAACAATAGTGCAGATGATGTACTGGTCAGACAAGGTGTATGTGATGAATCAGATACATAGGGAGATGTTATAAAAGCTCCTGATATATCTTCAGCCTTAGAAGGAACGCCATCAGAGAAAGGGTGAAGTTCAATAGATATGCCCAAAGACCAGGAGAGAGTGCAGATTCCTTCATTAGTGAAAATGGAGCCGAGAAAGATAAATTAACTCAGGATCACATTGTTGTAGGAATCTTAGCAGAGACTTTACCAGATTTATTAAAGTCAAGGGAGGATACGGCAGCATAGTGGAGCAGTGAGTTAGCCCAGCTGCCTCACGGTGCCGAGGTCCCAGATTCAATCCCAACTCTGGGTCACTGTCCGTGTGGAGTTTGCACATTCTCCCCGTGTTTACGTGACTTTCGCCCCCACAACCTAAAGATGTGTAGGGTAGGTGGGTTGGCCATGCTAAGTTGCCCCTCAATTTTTTTAAAAAGTCAAGAGAGGATGCAATACTGTCAAAGACTGTAATTAATAAGGCAGGCAGGAGTGAGAATGCAAAATTATGCATTATTCAATGTGACAAGGAGATTTTGTGAAGAAAAGTAACCAACACAATGCAGTGAGTAGGACACAAAAGTAGCAGTGTACCGACTCAAAAAAGTGAAAAGACGAAGAGGACACAGTAGCTGCAATTATTCAATGTTCTCATTGTGCAAGGAAAAAAACTATCGGCACGAAGAATGTCCTGCTAAAAATGTGGACTGTCATTCCTAAAAGGGGAGAGGGTATTTCAAATCCATATGCCATAGCAAAAAGCTCCAAATCCAGACATTTACAGAGAAACCAATTAAGCAAGTAGCATTCAAGAAATTGAAGATATAAAAGATAATGAAGTGTGATTCTAGGGAGTAATGACAGAATCTATTGGGAGCTACTGAGCATAGACATTATGATCAACAGACATAAAATAAAGTTCAAATTAGATGCTGGAGCAGGGGTTTCAGTTCTTTCAGACACAGGACAGTGACTAAAACAAGATTTCCTCCAGTCATCAACCACATGATTGCATGGTCCAGGAGGAATTCAACTGAAGATCAAGGGAGAATTAACTGCAGCACTCAGTACAAAGGAAGATATATCTGAGAAGCTTTGTGATCCAAAACCAAGATTGTTTAGAATTAAGGCAAAACGCTTGCACATGTCTTCAACTCATCTTTAAAGTAGATGAATTGGGAAGCCAAGACAAACTTAGGGCAGAATTTCCAAATTTATCTTGAGATCACAGGAAGACTGAATCAAGTGTTCAGAAGCAGGGGCATTAGAACCTAATAGCAGCAAATGAAAACCTTGAGAAAAACAGCAAAAGATCTCCCCTGGACAATAGGTGAAGGAATCAATAAGTTAAATACTGAGGGGTAGCTTGCATCAAACAATAAAACAGATGGACAAAATTGAGCATTAGATCAAGGGAAACAAGCCTGAACAAGAGGACGTAAATGTTGTCAAAGATGTGGAGGCCATGCTAAATTGCCCTTTAATGTCCAAAAGGTTCAGTGGGGTTTAGGTTTACAGGGACTGGGCTCAGCTAAAGTGTTCTTTCAGAGGGTCAGTGCAGTCTCGATGGACCAAAGTGCGTCCTGCTGCACTGTAAGAATTCTATGATCCTGGAGCAATATTTGGAGCAACAAAGACATTTCAGTGTCGTGGATGACCTGCTGATTTATGATGAGAGATCGGTCATTGAGGTCCATCAGAGAGTGCACCAAAGGATACCTGGGCATTTCAAAGTGCTGTGTTAGATGATGACCAGAGATCGCAAAACCATTAGATCATCACCATGGGCAAAGAGAACCACTGATTTCCATCCAGACCATGAGAACACTTTGGAATGGATCTTCCTGAGCTCAAAGGGAAGCCATTCCTCATAGTTGTTGACTATTAGTCCAGATGGATTAGAGTTAAGCATCAATATATCACCACCCCAGAAGCTGTCATTATTTTATTAAAAGGATTTGTTTCCATACATGGCATTCCAGACCTAGTCATTTCAGACAATAGCCCACAGTTTGCCAATTTTATTTTAAAGCAGTTCACATAAGCATATAGGTTTGTCAACGTGACCAGCTCACCGAGATATTCGCAAGCTAATTAAGAGGCCAAACGGGCAGTAAGGGAAAGGTATTTTGAAGAAATATTATAACATCAACTTGCCACTGTTGAGATACCATTCTACACCACTCCAGAATCGCCCCATCCGAACTTCTAATGAGACGGTGACTGCTGGCTCAACTTCCTGTACTTCTACACAGGCTTGCGCCAACAGATATTGAGAGAGTAAGAGAGAAGGAGGTGTTTCATGCAATTCAAAGCAGAAATTAACATCAACGCCATGGAGTACTTAACATACCAGTACTCAAGGCAGTGATTCAGTATGAATTTGTGACAAAAATCATGAAGGCCAGGTTTTGGAAAAATACACTCGGGCCAAAGTTTTCCATGGGTTCCCACTGGCAGAATCTTGTAGTCCCATCGATGGCGGCCAACCGCAATGGGTTCCTCGGTGGCAAAGAGTACGGATAGCATAAAACCCCATTGACTGCAACAGGACCAGAAGATCCCACCGCCAGTCAATGGTGGGTCGCCTTTGCCGCTTTAAATCATGCCATGGGGGTGAGGAGTGGGTCAAAAAAAAACACCCTACAGTTGTGATCTTACCTTCTGGAGACTGAAAATGGATTACTGAGAAGAAATAGAAGCACAATTGTAACTAGAAGAAGAAGATGTTCAATGGAATGGACCAAGTCATTCAAGAAGATGACCAAAACAGTGAGCTGGGCGTCTCTGTTTATTTAGATACCACTCGGTGGAGTTTAAGAGAGAAGATGGAGAACTTGAATCTTTACATCCCCTGAAAGAGCAGAGAACGAGGTTGTGGAGACTGGTGAAACCACAACAACAGTTATCTCTGTGAACTAGGGATAAAGGAAGGGGCAACGGGAGAGATGCAGGGTAACATAAATAATGTATTTAATAGAGTAAGAGACTTGGAGGGAGATGTAGTGTAAAAGGTTAATGAAAAAGGACAGTTTACTTTATCATCTGTGATGTAAGATCGCAATATAACAGAATACGCTGAAAGCTAGTTCCATGTGAAGTCTTGTGTTAATTCTTATCCTGTACATAGAAGAATATTTAAGAAAAGTTAAAGTTTGCCTGGAGCCTTGCCTCCAGCAATCTCTATTGATCTCATCCTAAGACCCACAACGATGCTGTGTAGGTTGAAGGTGGGGGCAGGAAAGTCCTGAATCTGGAAGTTGTGGATTAAAATTCCTACAGTGAGACTTGAGCACATAATTTAAACTGATGCTTCACTGCAACTCCAAGGGAGAGCTGGACTGTTGGCCTTTAAGATGAAGCATTAAACTGATGCTCTATCTCCCTTCTCAGGTGCATGCAAAAGATCCCATGACAATAATGACGAAGAGGAGGGTGGTTCTTCCCATGTCACGGCCAACAGTTATTCCTCCACCATTACGTAAACCAAATGACCTGACCATTTAGTTCATGGCTGTTTGTGGCTCCTTTCTGTGCTCCTGCATTTTCTACACAACACCAGTGACTACATTTCAAAAACACCGAAGTGGCCATAAAGTGATGTGTTGGGTAGGCTGGGTCGAGGTGAACTGCACTTGATGCAGTGTAGCGAGAGACAGACCTCCAACACTTGATAAAATGCAACACGATTTTATTCAACATCCAAACTATTACACATGTTCAACTGTGGGTTGACACTATGCTGACTTGACTGGAGACCTGACACTAGCCTGACCAGACTAACCTAGCTACCACATGGTGTAGGCACTGGCTAATTCACAAGCTCTGACTGTCTCAGAGGCTGGGTCCCGAGAGAGAACGGGAAAACTGGTGCTCCCTGGCTTTATAGTGGTTGTGTCCTGTCTGGTGATTGGCTGCTCTGTTCTGTGGGCTTACTGGTCATCCTGTGTGTCAATCACTGTCGGCACTCCATTGTATACAAAGATGTATATTATGACATCTCCCCCTTCTTTTTTTTCCTATATTGTGTGTGTTGAGATAATAAATATTAAGGTGCATGTGCGTGTGGATGTGTATATGTGCGTGATGTTATGCGAGAGTGCCTTTACGAACTGGATGTTTAAGCAATGTACCTTTAAAAAAACAGTGATGTCATAGAGTGGGTGGAGCTCAGCTCAGTTCAGCCATTTTGCAGTTTGATTTTGCCATTTAGTTTTGCAGTTTCAGTTTTAAAAAGAGCTGGGTGTGTGTCTGTGCTTGCAGTGAGCTGTGATCTCTGCCATAAAAGACCATCTCTGGATCATTTGGGTAATTTAAACTCATAATAGTAAAACCTTTAACCTGATGTGATACTGTTTAAAGGTGTTAAGTCTCTTGGAAGTTTGAAGGAACATTTTAAGGAGTTATTTACTGTTGCAATATTTTCTGAGTTATCTTTGAAGTAAGGGGTGTTAAGAGATCCAACGTTTATTTAGGATGTTTAGTTGAGTTCATGGAATAAACAGCGTTTTGTGTTTAAAAACCCACGTGTCCATAATTGTAATCCCACACCTAGGAAAAGCAACAAATCCATTAAAGGGAGAGGTTGGTTGAACTCCGTGATACATTTTGGGGTTCTGAAAACGCCTCGCCTATAACAGTGACTATATACAGAATATGCTAAAATGACCTTATGTACACAGGAAGGTGTGACTAGTGCAGATATAGGGCAGATGAAACGGTAACAACGATATTTACAGAGGTCAAAACGATAAGGTAACACAGTTGTGCAAAAGTTGAGTCTATACGGTTAGTCGCTGCAGCGGGCAACGAATTCTGGTTGACCGCCTCAAGGGTGGATCGGGGCCGCCTGCACTTGGATAGACGGGACCGCCGCCAATGCGGTGGTCGCAGAGGTCGTCAGGATTGCTGGTAGATCGGTGGCCTCGTGGTAGGGCACGACCGGAGGAAACATTGTGTGAGGTGGGACATCATGGTTAGCTGGCGGGCGTGGAACTCTGCGTAGCGCCCGTCTGTTGCGTCGTAGGAACAAGCCAACAACCATGTGGACGAGGTACGATCTCGGGGCCATTTGCTTGACCACCACAGCTGTGGCGGACCAGCCGCCATCAGGCAACTGCACACGAACACGATCAGTTGGGACCAGCTCGGGGAGATCCGTGGCATGAGCGTCGTATGCTGATTCCTGTTGGACCCGAGACTGCTGCATCTTTTGTACGACCATGAGTTGGTCAAGGTCTGGAACATGGATGGCTGGAACCGTGGTTCGCAGAGTGCGATTCATGAGCATCTGCGCGGGAGACAACCCAGTGGACAGCGGGGATGCTCTGTATGCCAGCAGCACCAGGTTGAAGTCGGAGCCTGAGTCTGCAGCCTTGCATAGTAATCTCTTGATATATGGACCCCTTTTTCGGCCTTCCCGTTTGACTGTGGGTAGCGGGGGCTGGAGGTTACGTGACGAAGGTTGTGTAGGTGGGCAAAATCAGACCATTCCTGGCTGTAAAAACAGGGACCGTTGTCACTCATCACCGTGAGTGGTATCCCATGCCTGGCAAACGTTTCTTTGCATGCTTTAATCACCGCCTTCGACGTGAGGTCGGACAGTTTCACCACTTCAGGGTAATTGGAGAAGTAGTCGTCTAGGAGGACATAGTCACGCCCCTTGGCGTGGAAAAGGTCGACACCGACTTTGGACCAAGGGGCGGTCTCTATCTCATGTTGCTGCAGAGTTTCTTTGGGTTGAGCTGGCTGAAATTTCTGACATGTGGGGCAGGTGAGGACCATGTTGGCAACGTCCTGGCTGATGCCCGGCCAATAGACTGCCTCTCGAGCTCTGTGTCGACATTTCTTGACCCCCAGGTGACCCTCATGGAGTTGGCCGAGCACCATAGCTCGCATGCTCTGCGGAATCACAATCCTATCGAGCTTCATGAGGATGCCGTCCACCACCGTCAGGTCGTCCTTGACGTTGTAAAATTGGGGACACTGTCCCTTCTGCCAGCCATTCGTGAGGTGCTGCATCACACGCTGTAGCAGAGGATCCTTGGCCGTTTCCTCACGAATCTGGATGACCCTCTCATCAGTGGCCGAAAGGTTGGAGGCACACAATTGCACCTGCGCATCGATTTGGCAGACAAAGTCAGTTTGTTCACACAGTGTGGTGATAGACCTGGACAGGGCATCTGGAACAATGAGTTCTTTGCCTGGCGTGTAGACAAGTTCAAAATCACAGCGGCATAGCTTGAGAAGGATTTGTTGTAACCGAGGCGTCATGTCATTCAAATCCTTCTGGATTATGTGGACTAGTGGCCTGTGGTCCGTCTCAACCGTGAATTTTGGGAGGCCATACACATAGTCGTAAATTTGTCGATTCCCATTAGGAGGCCCAGGCATTCCTTCTCGATCTGAGCGTACCGTTGCTCAGTGGGCATCATGGCTTTGGAGGCATACGCAACTGGGGCCCATGAGGAGGAGTCATCCCGTTGGAGGAGCACCGCCCCCATACCGTCCTGGCTTGCGTCAGTGGATATTTTGGTCTCTTTGGTAGGGTCAAAGAACGCCAGAACCGGGGCTGTGGTGAGTTTTGCTCACGCCATCCGTTCTCATGAGCGGGCAGCCACTGGAATACCGTTGACTTTTTGACGAGATGGCGGAGGGCTGTGGTGTGTGCCGCCATGTTGGGAATGAACTTCCCGAGGAAGTTGACCATCCCTAGAAAGCGGAGGACCGCCTTCTTGTCCTCTGGGGTCTTCATGGCGTTAATCGCCGAGACCTTGTCAGCATCTGGCCACACGCCTTGCTGCGAGATGTGGTCACCAAGGAATTTGATTTCTGATTGACCGAACGAGCACTTGGCTATGTTGAGTCGGAGGCCATGCTCATAGATTCTGTGTAATAACTGCTTGAGGCGATCGATGTGTTCTTGAGGAGTTATGGACCAGATCATGACATCGTCAACATACACACGCACACCCTCGATACCCTCCATCATCTGTTCCATGATGCGGTGAAATACTTTTGAGGCAGAGATAATGCCAAAAGGAATCCGGTTGTAGCAGTAGCGACCGAATGGGGTATTGAATGTGCACAGCTTGGGGCCCGGGAAAAGAGCGCAGAATGGCCACTCGCGTCGATACGTAGGTCCTGCATTTGTGCGATGGCCTGCACCCGCTCCGTCTCGTGGGAGGTTAGCTTTGCCGTTTCTGCCGCCCTGATGTGGGAGTACCGATTATTAGCATGTTCGTGGAGAACGCACGTTTCGATGGCGATGGTGCGGGTGAGCTGCTTGACTTTCAGGAGCTGCTGGCGAAGGGAATCAGAGTGGACCCCGAAAACGATCTGATCCCGGATCATGGAATCAGTGGTCGAGTCATAGTTACATGACTGCGCGAGGATGCGGAGATGGGTCAGAAAGGATTGAAAAGGTTCATCCTTACCCTGAAGCCTCTGCTGGAAAATGTACCGTTCAAAGCTCTCATTCACCTCAATGTAACAGTGGCTGTCGAACTTCAGTAGGACTGTTTTAAATTTTGTCTTGTCTTCACCTTCAGCGAATGTAAGGGCGTTGTAGATGTTGATGGCGTGGTCCCCGGCTGTGGAGAGGAATAGTGCGATATTCCTGGCGTCCGATGCGGCCTCAAGATCGGTGGCTTCGAGATTGAGTTGGAACTTTTGTTTGAAGATCCTCCAATTTGCACCGAGGTTGCCGGCGATGCGGAGCTGCGGAGGAGGGCGGACGTTTTCCATGTCACCGGATGGCTGTTTGCTGGTCAGCGCTGATTCACTCAAGGTAGGTCCGTCAAATTTTCAGCATCACTCAGCTGGTACCATGATGTGTTGGGTAGGCTGGGTCGAGGTGAACTGCACTTGATGCAGTGTAGCGAGAGACAGACCTCCAATACTTGATAAAATGCAACACGATTTTATTCAACATCCAAACTATTATACATGTTCAACTGTGGGTTGACACTATGCTGACTTGACTGGAGACCTGACACTAGCCTGACCAGATTAACCTAGCTACCACATGGTGTAGGCACTGGCGAGCTCACGAGCTCTGACTGTCTCAGTGGCTGGGTCCCGAGAGAGCGGGAAAACTGGTGCCCTCTGGCTTTATAGTGGTTGTGTCCTGTCTGGTGATTGGCTGCTCTGTTCTGTGTGCTTACTGGTCATCCTGTGTGTCAATCACTGCCTGTCTGCACTCCATTGCAGACACAGGTGTATATTATGACATAAAGCACTTTGGGATGCTCTGACATCCTCAACGGCACTGTGCAAATGCAACACTTTCTGCTTTCTTTGCTCTTATCATCCCTCTAAAAATGAATGAACACATACTTGCAGGCTTCTCCCCCACTGAACCTCTGCACATGTTTCATCCAATTGCGGCTTAAAATGTCTCTTAAAACATACTTGAATATCTTCGGGCCCCATTTTGAATGGATGTGAATACGATGTAGATAATAGCACCACAGGCTGCATTTCTATAGAATATGCAAGAGCAATGTTTCAAGTTAATGCATTTTACATTAAAGAGAGAAGAAAGAAAATATGAATAGGGTAACCGACTCAGCACTCTGCATATCTGAAGAAATTCAAGATATTCAATTTTGTTCATGGAGCTATCACCCTCACCAAACTTTACAATCAATCCTTTAAAGAGGAAGAAGAAACTAACTGAACTGATGATCTTTTTTTTAAACTTCAGAACAAAATATAGCCTGCATGTTACAGTAGGGGAGATTTAACGTGAAAAAAAGAGTCCCATTTTGGGCACCTTTAGCAGGGTGTTTCTCGGTGCCTGCAGCGCCCAGAACAACCCCACTATCAAACTTTTTTTTTGATCTTGATGAGGAAAGACCCGCTGAGGCTGCACTCACCTTCATTTCTGGTCAGTGCAGGAAGAGATTGAGGCACTGATATCTCCCCCCACCGCCCCCCCCCCCCACCCCCCACCCCCACCGTGGCCTCCGGACCCCTCCAATGCCACAACTTACCTGTTCGGGGAATCCTCGAGCCTGCTTGCACTGCCAGGGTGCCCGGATGGCAGTGCCAAGGTGCCTGTGTGGCAGTGGGAGTGCCACGGTGTCAGCCTGTCCAGAGCCAGACCATTGACCTGGGAGGCACCCGAGGTGCCGTTATATTTGGCCCATGCTTGTGTGGACCAGTGCTAAACGGTGGCTTGGTGAGGTCTCCCAGGCGCTGACACAGTTGCTGAGCCTTGGGAGACTCCACGGCAACATATTTAAGTGAGCATAACTGCTCACTTCAATATGTAAATCTGGAACATGCCCAGTGAGGGCGAGCTGAGATGGCAAAGTCACGCAAGATCTCGTGAGGTGCCCCGAGTGTCACAAATGAATTGGACTTGCACTTTGAAATGTTTGCCAAGGTTTCCTATGAATAGTAGCAACATTGTTAATAGATGAGCAAAGCAGAACAGATGCTTGAACTTTGTGCTTTAGCGCTTTTGTTGAACAAGACTTCTTTTTCTTTTAATTGCTTTTATTTGAATTGTTAGATTAATGGAAGTAATGTTATACTTGAACCTTACCAGGAAATTCCTAATTGAAAAATGGACCTTTCGGAATAATTTTGTTTGGTCTGGCACCCCCCAAGAGAAAGAAACCCTGGCTGCACCACTGCTGTCAAACTGTGATTTTAATACAGAAGGTGAAATGAAGTCTTGCAATTAAATGGACTTGAAAATGTATCAAGTCTAAGTAATTTATTGCACAGTTTGTGAAATGCTTCACTGCCATTTTAGTTCTGTTTTTATTCCCTTTCTAAATCAGTGCAGTGAGGGATGCACAGAACTGTGATGTTCTTCATTGTTAATAACTTAATTAAATAAATCAGCATTGGTCATCAGTCTTTTATTTCTGGATGTTGGATTAAAATTATTCAGGATTCATTATGTTACAATGGGCGCTCAGCCAAGTAAAATACATTTACATATTTAATGATACACTTTTCACTGCAAGTGATTCCTCATGTTTCATGATAACAATTGCAGATGTAAACCATCAAATGTGTATTGGTGCTTTAGATCAATCATTTGAGGTTATTCCCCTGATGTGATTGGCTAATTATTCCAACATACAACATCATATGACACTTAGCAAATACAGAAAAACCATAAGTCACATTTGATCATTTCAAGTTGCAATGACGTGCCTCAAGAGAACATTTAACTCATGCCCTTATGTCCTGAGAGACGGATGGGGCAGGGAGCATCATTCCATCCCATTGACTCCAAATACCAGCCGGATGTAAACATTGGTACAAAGTGGGCAAATAGCCTGGCCATTTGAAACAGATTCTAAAGTGCTTAAGTAGGTGAATCCTTCATTTGTTGGCGGAACCCTACTGGAAATTACAAATTGTTGCAGCGTGCATCATCCATGCTCCCATTTGTGCAATATTGTGAAAAGGAAGAAGCCCTTAAAGGGGAGGTGACTTGAATAAAATGACTGCTCTTGTAGGCTCCACAAGAGAAGCATGGGCCACTCCCACCCCTGAGATCCTCCTTTCTGGAAATGGTCCATACCATCCCAGACCAACCTCATTGTCACAGGGTCAGCAGTCAGTCCACCGGCACGATGTGGTTTGGTTTCGGTCTCACGCTGACACCAACGGGCCAACTTCACACTCATTACAGATGAACATTGAATTTCTCTCCTCAATGTCACAAGCTCCCATCCTGTCTCTTTCACAGTTGTAATGTTTTTTTTTAATTTAGAGTACCCAATTCAATTTTTCCAATTAAGGGGCAATTTAGCGTGACCAATCCACCTACCCTACAAATCTTTTGGGTTGTGGGGGCGAAACCCACGCAAACACGGGGAGAATGTGCAAACTCCACACGGACAGTGACCCAGAGCCGGGATCGAACCTGGGACCTCGGCGCCATGAGGCAGCAGGGCTAATCCACTGCGCCACCGTGCTGCCCTCACAGTTGTAATGTTGAGATGGAAGTAAAATGTAAAGGTAAAGGTCGCCGTAGTCCCAAATGACCATAGATGTGCCATGAGGGGGAGAGGTGACTGATGGTGATTTAACTTGAGGATTACCACACCTAATAATAATCTTTATTAGTGTCACAAGTAGCCTTACACTGCAATGAAGTTACTGTGAAAATCCCCTAGTCACCTCACTCCGGCGCCTGTTCGGGTACACTGAGGGAGAATTAAGAATGTCCAATTCACCTAACAAGCACGTCTTTCCTCCTGTGGGAGGAAATCGGAGCACCCGGAGTAAAGCCATGCTGACATGGGGAGAACTCGAACCCGGGACCCTAGTGCTGTGAAGTAATAGTGCTAACCATTGTGCTACCGTGCCACCGTCAGGTGAGGGGCAAAGTTGTATAACCTTAGTCGCTACAGGAATTGAACCCGCACTGTTGGCCTTGTTCTGCATCACAAACCAGCCGTCTCGCCCACTGAGTTTAAACCACATGGAAGTACAGATGTTAAAATACCAGTTGTCATGTACCACTTAATTGGTCTGAGAATAGGGTAGAGGCAGTTTGATCCTTGTTTTCAAATGGGAATGGATAATTATCTGAAGAGAAGTAAATTGCACGGCAATCAGGTATCAGGCAGAGGAGTGGCTCTAACGAAGCAATTCTTCCAGAGAACCGGCATGGACATTACACGCCAAATGGCCTCTGATTGTACTGTAACCATTATATGATTCTATGATCCTACACCAGTCAGTTAATTAATAGTTCTAATCGGCCAATACAAATTTTGTGCCATAATAAGGGGAAAACACTGGATACTTGTCGCAGTTCTGCACTTCTGAGCTGCGTTTGTGAAGAGATTCCAAATAAAGGTTATCAGATTTCAACCAATTTTATCAGTTTTTGTTGATGCCGAAGTTGCTAGGAATCTGGCTCAGCCTGAAATAGAGGCCAATGAGAGGCCACGATCAATAGCTAGGGATATTTCGGTCCCACTGCTGTCAACGGGTTTTCCTATCATTCCATCCCATCGGCAGAACTGGAGTACCTTGGACGATGGCTTTGGTCTAAATGTGATAAGGGAGAAAATTGTGAACAAATGGTCTGACAGTGGCTGTGGAGGGGCTGAGAGAGATGATGGTAGAGCTCGGGTGTGATCAACATACATATTTCTTGTCTGCCGATGACAAGGACAGCATCTATATGAGAAACAGGAAGAGTCCAAGAACAAATCCTCAGGGGAGAGCAAAGATAATAATGTTCAGTGAAATCATTCCAGGTGTCTCTCTCTGGCTAAGGCTGAATGGATAAGAGTGAACCAGGTGAGGGTGATCCCATTCAGCTGGACAATTGAGGAGACTGGGATTGTCAACCATGTCAAAAGACAGGTCCAGAAGAATGAGAAGGAATAGGTGACCACAGCCCTCGACACAGAATACATCACGACAATCAGGGCCATTTTAGTGGAAACTGGATTGGAGTGGTTCAAAATGGAACTGTGGGAAATCAGAAATCACGAAAGACAGGGTATGGGATCCAACTGATTCCTGCTTCTAGAATCTATTTATTTGAAGTGAAACTTCCTTCACCCAAATACTAGGAAGCCATTGACTTTGGTCCCCATATCAAAGCTTTGTGACCAACCCAACTGAGAGATAGTCTTCCCTATCCCTTGTAACTCTCTGAGGCAGAACCAAATTGCATGTCACCTTGATATCACATTTGAAGCAGATGTGAGCTCCCAAACACATGTACGTGCCATCGCTAAGACATCTTTCCACATCCATAACATCACCCAGCTTCATATATGCTGCAGCTCATCTGATGTTTTACCTTTAGATTTGACAATTCCAATACACTCCTTTCTGCTCATGCACCTTCTATGCTTTTGTTAACTTGATGCCATCCAAAACTCAGCTGCCATATATCCTAGCTCACACCAAGTCTCAACATCCCTGTGTGCACTGACCTGCATTGGCTACTGGTTAAACAGTGATTGAGCTTTGAATGATTCTCATTCAATTCTCATAATATTCTCATAAAATTCCCACAGTCCAAAGATAATAATCTTTTCATTATCACAAGTAGGCTTACATTAACACAGCAATGAAGTTACTGTGAAAAGCCGGCACATACCATCACCTGTTCGGGTACACTGAGGGAGAATTCAGAATGTCCAATTCACCTACCAGCACGTCAGGACTTGTGGGAGGAAACCAGAGCACCTGGAGGAAACCCTCGCAGACAAAGGGAGAAAGTGACAATGACCCAAGCCGGGAATCAAACTGGGACCCTGGAGCTGTGAAGCAACAGTGCTAACCACTGTACTATTGTACCGCCCGGTGTACAGGTAAGGTGGATTGGCCATGCTAAATTGCCCCTTGCCTTAGGTGAGGTTCGGGTTACAGGATGCGGAGTTGGCCTGGGTAGGGTGTTCTTTCAGAGGGTCAGTGCAGACCCGATGAGCTAAATGGCCTCCGCCTGCACTGTAGGGATTCTATGAAACCAAATAGAACATAGAACATAGAACAGTACAGCACAGTACAGGCCCTTCGGCCCATGATGTTGTGTCGATCATTTATCCTAATCTAAGATCAACCTAACCTACACCCCTTCAATTTACTGCAGTCCATGTGTCTGTCCAAGAGTCGCTTAAATGTCCCTAATGACTCTGACTCCACCAATGCTGGAAATACTCAACAGGTCAGACAGCTGTAGTGATCTGCATATACATAGATACATAGAAGATAAGAGCAGGAGGAGACCTTTTGGCCCTTCGAGCCTGGTCCGCCATTCATCACAATCATGGCTGATCATCCAACTTAATAGCCTAATCCTGCTTTCCCCTCATAGCCATTCGCCACAAGTGCTATATCCAGCTGTCTCTTGAATATATTCAAAGTTTTAGCATCAACTACTTCCTATGGTAATGAATTCCACAGGCTCATCACTCTTTGTGTGAAGAAATGTCTCCTCACCTCTGTCCGAAATGGTTCACCCTGAATCCTCAGGCTGTGACCCCTTGTTCTGGACACACCCAACATTGGTAACATCTTCCCTGCATCTACCCTGCTTAGTCCTGTTAGAATTTTATAAGTCTCTATGAGATCCCCCCTCATTCTTCTGAACTCCAGCGAGAACAGTCCCAATCTAGTCAATCTCTCCTCATATGACAGTCCTGCCATCCCTGGAATCAGTCTGGTAAACCTTTGCTGCACTCCCTCGAGAGCAAGAACATCCTTCCTCAGAGAAGGAGACCAAAACTGCACACAATACTCCTAGTGTGGCCTCACCAAGGTACTGTACAATTGCATCAACACATCCCTGCTTCTATACACGAAACCTCTTGCGATGAAGGCCAACGTACCATTAGCCTTCTTTTCCACCTGCTGCACCTGCATGCTTACCTTCAGCGAATGGTGCACAAGGACACCCAGGTCCCGCTGCACACTCTCCTCTCCCAATTTACAACCATTCAGGTAGTAATCTGCCTTTCTGTTTTTGCTTCCAAAATGAATAACCTCACACTTATCCAAATTATACTGCATCTGCCATTGGTTTGCCCACTAGCCCAACCTGTCCACATCTTACTGTAGGATCCCTGCATCCTCGTCACAATTCACCCTCCCACCTAATTTGGTATCATCTGCAAAATTTAAGATGTTACATTTTGTTCCCTCAACCAAATCATTAATCTAAATTGTGAATAGCTGGAGTCACAGCACCGATCCCTGTGGCACCCCACTGGTTACTGCCTGCCAATTTGAAAAGGCCACATTAATCCCTACTCTTTGTTTCCTCTCTGCCAACCAGTTTTCTATCCACCTTAATACATTTGCCCCCAATCCCATGCACTATAATTTTGCACAATAATCTCTTATGCGGGACTTTGTCAAACGCCTTCTGAAAGTCCAAATCTACCAAATCGACTGGCTCCCCCTTGTCGACTGTACTGGTTACCTCTTCAAAGAATTCCAACAGATATGTCAAGCATGATTTTCCCTTCATAAATCCATGTTGACTCTGACTGATCCTGCTACTGCTTTCTAAATGTTCCGCTATAAATTCCTTGATAATGGATTCAAGCATTTTCCCCACTACCGATGTTAGGCTTGCTGGCCTATAATTCCCTGCTTTCTCTCTACCTCCCTTTTTGAATATCGGAGTGACGTGAGCTACCCTCCAATCTGCAGGGACAGTTCCAGAGTCTATAGAATCCCAGAAGATGACGACCAACACATCCACTATTTCCAGAGCCACCTCCTTAAGGACTCTGGGATACAGATTCTCAGGCCCTGGGGATTTATCCAACTTCAATCCCATCAGTTTTCCCAGCACCATTTCTCTATTAATGTTGATCTCCATTAGTTCTTCCCTCTCACTAAACGTTTCATTCTCCAACATTTCTGGGATCTGATTTGTGTCCTCATTTGTGAAGACAGAACCAAAGTATGTATTCAATTGCTCAGCCATTTCTTTGTCCCTTATTATGCATTCCCCAGTTTCTGTCTGGAGTGGGCCTACATTTCACTTTACAAATCTCTTTTTCTTCACATATCTGTAGAAACTCTTAGTGTCAGTCTTTCTGTTCCCTGCAAGCTTCCTTTCGTACTGTATTTTTCCCTTTTTAATCAATCCCTTTGTCCTTCTTTGCTGAATTCTAACCTGCTCCCAATCCTCATACCTATTATTTTTCTTGGCCAATCTGTATGCTACTTCTTTGTATTGGATACTATTTCTAATTGCCTTTGTCAGCCATGAATTGGCCCTCTTACCCCCTTTGCTTTTGTGCCAGACAGGAATGAACAGTTGCTGTAGTTCCTCCATGCGGTCCTTGAATGTTTGCCATTGTCTATCCACCGTTAACCCTTTAAGTAACTCTCCCCAATCTATCAAGGCCAACTCACGCCTCATATCCTCATAGTTCCCTTTATTAAGATTCAGCACCCTAGTCTCCGAATCAACTACTTCACTCTCCATCTTGATAAAAATTTCTATCAGGTTATGGTCGCTCATGCCCAAGACGTCTCGTACAGCCAGATTGGCAATGATTCCCTTCTCATTACACAGTACCCAGTCTAAGATGGCCTGCTCTCTAGTTGGTTCCTCCACATATTGGTCAAGAAAATCATCCCGTATACACTCCAGGAATTCCTCCTCTACGGCATTGTGGCTAATATGATTTGCCCAATCTATGTGAAGATTAAAATCACCCATGATCACCGATATTCCCTTATTACATGCATCTCTAATTTTTTGTTTAATGCCATTCCCAACCTCACCAGTGCAGTTTGGGGGTCTATATATGACACCCACTAATGTTTCTTGTCCCTTGGTGTTTCTCAACTCCACCCATACAGATTCCACATTGTCAGAGCTAATATCCTTTCTCACTATTGTGTTAATTTCCTCTTTAATCAGCAGTGCCACACCACCACCTTTTCTTTTATGTCTGTCCTTCCTAAATACTGAGAACCCTGGGACATTCAGTTCCCATCCTTGTTCACCCTCCAGCCCAATGCCCCAGGAATCTGAAACCCTCCCCATGACACCATCTCTTCAGCCACGTATCCATCCTATATATCCTGTCATTCTACTCTGACTAGCACGCGGCACCGGTAGTAATCCTGAGATCAGTACCTTTGAGGTCCGATTTCTTAACTTCCTTCCTAGCTCCCTGTATTCTGCTTAAGTACCTCATCCCTTTTTTTTACCTATGTCGTTTGTACTGATGTGTACCACGACCACTGGCTGTTTACCCTCCCTCTCCAGAATGTCCTGTACCGCTCCCGAGACATTCTTGACCCTAGCACCAGAACATAGAACATAGAACATTACAGCGCAGTACAGGCCCTTCGGCCCTCGATGATGCGCCGACCTTTGAAACCAACCTAAAGCCCATCTACACTATTCCCTTATCATCCATACGTTTATCCAATGACCATTTAAATGCCCTTAATGTTGGAGAGTCCACTGCTGTTGGAGGCAGGGCATTCCACTCCCTTACTACTTTCTGAGTAAAGAACCTACCTCTGACATCTGTCCTATATCTATCTCCCCTCAATTTAAAGCTATATCCCCTCGTGCTAGCCATCACCATCTGAGGAAAAACGCTCTCACTGTCCACCCTATCTAATCCTCTGATCATCTTGTATGCCTCTAATAAGTCACCTCTTAACCTTCTTCTCTCTAACGAAAACAGCCTCAAGTCCCTCAGCCTTTCTTCATAAGATCTTCCCTCCATACCAATCAACATCCTGGTAAAACTCCTCTGCACCCTTTCCAATGCTTCCACATCCTTCCTATAATGCGGCGACTAGAACTGCACGCAATACTCCAAATGCGGCCGCACCAATTTTTTACAGCTGCAACATGACCTCATGGCTCCGAAACTCAATCCCTCTACCAATAAAAGCTAACACACCGTACACCATCTTAACAACCCTATCAACCTGGGTCCTGGGTGGCAACTTTCAGGGATCTATGTCCATGGACACCGAGATCTCTCTGTTCATCCACACTGCCAAGAATCTTACCATTAGCCCAGTACTCTGTCTTCCTGTTATTCCTTCCAAAATGAATCACCTCACACTTTTCTGCATTAAACTCCATTTGCCACCTCTCAGCCCAGCGCTGCAGCTTATCTATGTCCCTCTGTAACCTGCAACATCCTTCCGCACTGTCCACAACTCCACCGACTTTAGAGCCATCCGCAAATTTACTCACCCATCCTCCTACGCCCTCCTCCAGGTCATTTATAAAAATGACAAACAGCAGTGGCCCCAAAACAGATCCTTGTGGTACACCACTAGTAACTGAACTCCAGGCTGAACATTCCCCATCAACCACCACTCTGTGCCTTCTTACAGCTAGCCAATTTCTGATCCAAACCGCGAAGTGACCCTCAATCCCAGGCCTCCGTATTTTCTGCAATAGCCTACCGTGGGGAACCTTATCAAACGCTTTATTGAAATCCATATACACCACATCGACTGCTTTACCCTCGTCCAACTGTTTGGTCATCTTCTCAAAGAACTTAATAAGGTTTGTGAGGCATGACCGACCCTTCACAAAACTGTGTTGCCTATCCCTAATCAAATTATTCCTTTCTAGATAAATCCTATCTCTCATAATCCTTTCCAAGACTTTGCCCACAACAGAAGTAAGGCTCACTGGTCTATAGTTACCGGAGTTGTCTCTACTCCCCTTCTTGAACAAGGGGACATTTGCTATCCTCCAGTCTTCTGGCACTATTCCTGAAGACAATGATAACATAAAGATCAAAGCCAGAGGCTCTGCAATCTCCTCGCTAGCTTCCCAAAGAATGCTAGGATAAATCCCATCTGGCCCAGGGGACTTATCTATTTTCACACTTTCCAGAATTGCTAACACCTCCTCCTTATGAGCCTCAATCCCATCTAGTCTAGTAGCCTGTATCTCAATATTTGCCTCGACAACATTGTCTTTTTCCTGTGTGAATACTGACGAAAAATATTCATTTAGCACCTCTCCTATCTCCTCGGACTCCATGCACAACTTCCCACTACTGTCCTTGGCTGGCCCTACTCTTACCCTAGTCATTCTTTTATTCCTGACATACCTATAGAAAGCTTTAGGGTTTTCCTTGATCTTACCTGCCAAAGACTTCTCATGTCCCCTCCTGGCTCTTCTTAGCTCTCTCTTTAGGTCCTTCCCGGCTAACTTGTAACTCTCAAGTGCCCTAACTGAACCTTCACGTCTCATTTTTACATAAGCCTCCTTTTTCCAAACAAGTGGTTCAACTACTTTAGTAAACTACGGTTCCCTCGCTCGACCACTTCCTCCCTGCCTGACAGGTACATACATATCCTTGAACAAGCTCCACCTTTCAATTGTGCCCATCCCCTGCAGTTTCCTTCCCCATCCTATGCATCCTAAATCTTGCCTAATCGCATCATAATTGCCTTTCCCCCAGCTATAACTCCTGCCCTGCAGTATATACCTATCCCTTTCCATCGCTAAAGTAAATGTAACCGAATTGTGGTCACTATCACCAAAGTGCTCACCTACCTCCAAATCTAACACCTAGCCTAGTTCATTACCCAGTACCAAATCCAATATGGCCTCGCCTCTTGTTGGCCAATCTACATACTGTGTCAGGAAACCCTCCTGTACACATTGGACAAAAACTGACCCATCTAAAGTACTCGAAATATAACGTTTCCAGTCAATATTTGGAAAGTTAAAGTCCCTCTTAACAACTACCCTGTTACTTTCGCTCCTATCCAGAATCACCTTTGCAATCTTTTCCTCTACATCTAGAGAATAGCCAATGGTGAACATTTGTTTAAGAAGGATAGCAAGGATAATCCAGGGAACTACAGGCCGGTGAGCCTTACGTCAGTGGTATGGAAATTACTGGAGAGAATTCTTCGAGACAGGATCGACTCCCATTTGGAAGCAAATGGACGTATTAGTGAGAGGCAGCATGGTTTTGTGAAGGGTAGGCCGTGTCTCACTAACTTGATAGAGTTTTTCAAAGAGGTCACAAAGATGACTGATGCAGGTAGGGCAGTGGATGTTGTCTATATGGACTTCAGTAAGGCCTTTGACAAGATCCCTCATGGTAGACTGGTACAAAAGGTGAAGTCACACGGGATCAGGGGTGAGCTGGCAAGATGGATACAGAATTGGATAGGTCATAGAAGGCAGAGAGTAGCAATGGAAGGGTGCTTTTCTAATTGGAGGGCTGTGACTAGTGGTGTTCTGCAAGGATCAGTGCTGGGACCTTTGCCGTTCGTAGTATATAAATGATTTGGAGTAAAATGTCACTGGTCTGATTAGTACGTTTGCAGACGACACAAAGGTTGGTGGAATTGGGGTTAGCGATGAGGACTGTCAGAGGATACAGCAGGATTTAGATCGTTTGGAGACTTGGGCGGAGAGATGGCAGATGGAGTTTAATCCGGACAAATGTGAGGTCATGCATTTTGGAAGGTCTAATGCAAGTAGGGAATATACAGTGAATGGTAGAACCCTCAAGAGTATTGAAAGTCAGAGAGATCTAGGTGTACAGATCCACAGGTCACTGAAAGGGGCAACACAGGTGGAGAAGGTAGTCAAGAAGGCATACGGCATACTTGCCTTCATTGGCCGGGGCATTGAGTATAAGAATTGGCAAGTCATGTTGCAGCTGTGTAGAACCTTAGTTAGGGCACACTTGGAGTATTGTGTTCAATTCTGGTCACAACACTACCAGAAGGATGTGGAGGCTTTAGAGAGATTTACCAGGATGTTGCCTGGTATGGAGGGCATTAGCTATTAGCAGCGGTTGAATAAACTCGGTTTGTTCTCACTGGAACGACGGAGGTTGAGGGGCGACCTGATAGAGGTCTACAAAATTATGAGGGGCATAGACAGAGTGGATAATCAGAGGCTTTTCCCCAGGGTAGAGGGGTCACTTACTAGGGGGCATAGGTTTAAGGTGAGAGGGGCAAGGTTTAGAGGGGATGTACGAGGCAAGTTTTTTACACAGAGGGTAGTGGGTGCCTGGAACCCGCTGCCGGAGGAGGTGGTGGCAGCAGGGACGATAGTGACATTTAAGGGGCATCTTGACAAATACATGAATAGGATGTGAATAGAGGGATACGGACCCAGGAAGTGTAGAAGATTTTAGTTTCGACAGGCAGCATGGTCGGCACGGGCTTGGAGGGCCGAAGGGCCTGTTCCTGTGCTGTACTTTTCTTTGTTCCTTGTTTGTTCTATCTCTGGAACTTTTCGGAGGCCTATAGAAAACTCCCAACAAGGTGACCTCTCCTTCCTGTTTCTAACCTCAGCCCATACTACCTCAGTAGATGAGTCCTCATCAAACGTCCTTTCTGCCACTGTAATACTGTCCTTGAGTAACAATGCCACACCTCCCCCTCTTTTACCACCTTCCCTGAGCTTACTGAAACACCTAAACCCCAGAAACTACAATAACCATTCCTGTCCCTGCTTTATCCATGGGCGAGATTCTCCGACCACCCGCCAGGTCGGAGAATCGCAGGGGGCTGGTGTGACTCCCGCCCCCACCGGTTGCCGAATTCTCCACCACCGGATATTTGGCGGGGCCGCGATTCTCCGGCCCGGATGGGCCGAAGTCCCGCCGCTAAAATGCCTGCCCGCCGGCGTAGATTAAACCACTTACCTTACTGGCGGGACAAGGCGGCGCGTGTGGGCTCCGGGGTACTGGGGGGGGCGCGGGGCGATCTGGCCCTGGGGGATGCCCCCACGGTGGCCTGGCCCACGATCGGGACCCACCGATCCGCGGGCGGGCCTGTGCCGTGGGGGCACTCTTTCCCTTCCGCCTTCGCCACGGTCTCCACTATGGCGGAGGCGGAAGAGACTCTCTCCACTGCGCATGCGCGGGAATGCCGTCAGTGGCCGCTGACGCTCCCGCGCATGCGCCACCCGGAGATGTCATTTCCGCGCCAGCTGGCGGGGCACCAAAGGCCTTTCCCGTCAGCTGGCGGGGCGGAAATTCGTCCGGCGCCGACCTAGCCCCTTAAGGTTGGGGCTCGGCCCCCATAGATGCGGAGGATTCCGCACCTTTGGGGCGGCGCGATGCCCGACTGATTTGCGCCGTTTTGGGCGCCAGTCGGCGGACATCGCGCTGTTACCGGAGAATTTCGCCCCATGTCTCCGAAATGGCCACAACATAGAAGTCCCAGGTACCAACCCATGCTGCAAGTTCACCCACCTTATTCCGGATGTTCCTGGCGTTGAAGTAGACACACTTCAAACCACCTTCCTGCCTGCCGGTACACTCCTGCGAACTTGAAACCTTACTCATGGCCTCACTATTCTCAACCTCCTGTACACTGGAGCTACAATTCAGGTTCCCAACCCCCTGCTGAATTAGTTTAAACCCTCCCGAAGAGCATTAGCAAATTTCCCCCCCCCACCCGGATATTGGTACCCCTCTGGTTCAGGTGTAGACCATCCTGTTTGTAGAGATCCTACCTACCCCAGAATGAGCGCCAATTATCCAGGTATCTGAATCCCTCCCTCTGGCACCATCCCTGTAGCCACATGTTCAACTGCTCTCTCTCCCTATTCCTCTCTCCCTATTCCTCATCGCGCTGGCACGTTACACGGGTAACAAACCAGAAATAATAACTCTGTTTGTTCTAGCTCTAAGATTCCCCTCTAGCTCCCTGAATACCTGCATTACATCCCCATCCCTTTTCCTACCTATGACGTTGGTGCCTATGTGGACCACGACTTGGGACTGCTCCCCCTCCCCTTCAAGGATCCCGAAAACACAAAATTGCCCCAGGGAGGCAATGTACCATCCTGGAGTCTCGTTTGCGGCCACAGAAATGCCTGTCTATTCCCCTTACAATTGAATCCTCTATAACTATTACACTGTCACACTTATTACTCCTCCCCTCTGCAGCAGAACCAACAGTGGTGCCACGAGTTTGGCTGTTGCTGTTTTCCCCTGAGAGGCCATTCCCCTCAACAGTATCCAAAATGGCATATCTGTTCTGTAGGGGAATGGCCACAGGAGATTCCTGCACTACCTGCCTCGCTCTCTTGCTGTCTGGTGGTCACCCACTCCCTTCCTGCCTGCGGAGTCTGAGCCTGCGATGTGACCACCTCTCTATACGTGCTATCCACGATACTCTCCGACTCGCGGATGCTCCACAGTGTCCCCAGCCGCCGCTCCAGCTCTGGAACCCGAGCTTCCAGGAGCTGTAACTGGAGATACTTCCTGCACACATGCTGACCCTGGGGACTGGAACTGTCCCCAGCCTGCCACATGGAGCAAGAGGAGCAGACCACACCTTGGAGCTCTCCTGTCATGATTTATTCCTTTAAATCAAACCTTTGAAATTAAACTTCAGAAAGATTGTGTCAGATTAAATCCAATCTCCGTATGCTATTTTATTGGATTTTTTTTGAAAAAAAAAACTAGTATTTATTCCTCTTGATCTGACAACAAATTAAATATAATTATTTAATTGAAATAAAAATTGTTATTTAAATCAACTTGAACATAGTAATTTAAAATCAACCCAAAATAGTTATTTAAGTCAAATTTAAAAATAGTAATTCAAATCAACTTAAAAGTAGTAATCTAAGTCAAATCAACACAAGTATTTAAATCAGTAACTCCACCGATATTCAAATTTAGCCCAGTCTGCCTTTCAGCCAATCAGGTTACAGTTTCGTTTGACGTCACTATACCGTTTTTTTTCAATTTTGAAACAGACAAACAGCTGTCTTACCCGATAGCGCTCTTTACTGAAGTCTCGCCCTCTCTCTCTCTCTCTGCTCTTTATTGAAGTCTCGCCCTCTCTCTCTCCGCGCACTTTATTGAAGTCTCGCCCTCTATCTGTGTATATGTACAAGGGGTCAATGTAAATGCACTACAACTAAGCAATCACTAGAGGGAGCACGGGATATGTATAAATATAGACAGACAGGAAGTCAGAGGCACTCTTCACAGGAACGCCAGCTGGTGAGCAGGACACAGACAGGCAGCTCAGATGTAACACAGTATAAGCGCTGGAGAGAGAGCAAACTCACACAATAAAGCGTCTACTTCAACTGTCAGACTACGAGTTTTATTCAGACACAAGGAATGATACATGGTACCAGGTGACTTCAGAATGTTTACTAGAAGATTACACAAGATGCAGGCAAAGAAAGATTGAAATGACAAGAAAACTCGTACCGGCCATTCGACATGGGGAGACTTCGCTGATTCAATGAAACTCGGAACTCTACCACAGCTGAAAACAAATGATAATTTACGTTATCGATGGAAAAGTTTTAAACAAATGTTTGAAATATATATCATAGCTCATGATGTGAGAACAGCCTCTGAAGAAACAAACATAGCACTGCTCCCAGCAGGACATGAAGCTCGGGAAATCTATAACACCTTTAAATAAGTGAAAGATGAAGACAACACCAAATTATAAGTCATACTCAAAAAATTTGAATATCACTGTAACAGCAGTAACAATGCTGCTTTAAGACATTCAATGCTCGGAGACCAAATTGCACAGGGAATGAGTGATGCGAAACTCAAACAATCATTACCAGAACAGAAAGATTTAACGCTGAAAATCGCGATTGAAAAATTCAGATCGCAAGAAAAAAGTAACTTTAAGTTTTTAACAAGAAAAAACGCTGACAAATTTCTATTCCACAGGTCTGAAGAAGTTAAAATAGCGTCTGAGCACATCTTGAATTGCCCGGGGAACAAAAGACGCAAATCTGGGCCTGTGCATGCACAGGAAACTGCAGCTGTGCATGCACAGTTGAAAACAGCCTTTTTGGACTCAGATCGTTCTGCGTATGCGCAAGCCACGCATGTGCAATTGAAAAAAGATGTTTTGGGCGCAGGTCGTTCTGCGCGTCAGAAGAAGATCGGACACTGTTCGAAGATGGCATGCGCAGTTTAAGAAAAAGCGCACACGGAAGGAAAATTGATGGGCGCATGCGCAATCGATTCCTACGCTTTACGTCACGAGTGTCATGGCGTCAGAAGACTCAGACCACGCCCACTTAAAGGGGTAATGCCCGAAAATCACAAACAAGACTCTCAAAGGCACAAAAACCAAAAAATTCGACCTCAAAAGGCACACCTTTGCCTGAACTTCTACCAGCAGTTGAAAAAAACCTTTGCAGCACCCTGGACAAGCAGTTTGCACCACCCAAAGTGAGGAGCACAATGACAAATCCGAAACCAAAGAAGGTGATTTGTTCATTGAACATGAAGAGCACAATAACACATCCAAATCAAAAAAAGATGATTTGTTTATCGAAAAATATTACTCAGACATGGCTGAGTATTTCGGATATGCGAATCATAGCATTAGCGACACGGTTGAAAAGCTCGACATGACTCTACTCATGGTAGATGGATCCAGTACCATGATGCAATAGTACATCGTTGACACAGTGGATTACAGCAACCTGTCAAATACCCAAGAAGAACATGACGCCACACCGGATTACTGAACGACTTCATTGAGCACAGATCGACTCCACAGAGAGAACACTGCACAACTCCACCCAGAGAGCAATGAAAGACTCCACAGAGAGCTCGTTGACAGACTCCAAAATGAAAGCAATTAAAGACTCCATAGCGAACGCCAACATCAAGACCATGAAGGTCTATCCACCTTATCTGAGCAACCAGAAGCAGACAATGAAAGTTTACCAAGCTCACGTGAACAACAAGACGACAATGTAAGTCTACCCACTGTATGTGAGACAAGTGACAATGTGATCCCAATCGACATGCAAGATGTGCAAGATCACGGCAAGACTGACCAATCTCAGCTTGTCTGGACAGAAGCACTCAACAATCAGAGTAGAGCTACTCATGAGTCCAGTGAGACCACGTCAATTGAAACCTCATCTATTCTAAACTACCCACAATAAAATGAAATCTTGAAGATTTTGACTCCAGAAGAAGAGCACCAAGAAACCAAAGATGATTCAAATGAACCAGAAATGACTCCAGAAGAGGAGCACCAAGGAAGCAAAGATGAGGAATCAAATCCTCCACAAATGACTGATGTCACCAAGATCAATGCAACATCAGATCATTCTCACAATCCTCAAGAAGAAACACTCAATAAAACATCAGATACCACAAAGGACACTGACACCAATAACTTTGAGAATTACTCAAATTATCCATGCGGAACAGTCATTGAGCGCAAAAAGAATATCAAAAACCGCAAGAAGCACAACAGAAACAAGAACAACAACAGCAACACCAAAAACAGCAAGAAGCATAACAAAGACAACAACAGCAACAACAAGCACGACAAAAACAACAAGATCAACAATGAAAACAACAAAAACAGAAACAACAAGCACGACAAAAACAACAAGAACGACAACGAAAACAACAAAGACAGAAACGACAGAAACAACAACAATGAAACAACGACCTGTACAACATGGTACAACTCTGCACATGAAGTATAATGCAACAGCACACTGCAAAACAATGACAAGAGTACAAACATACCATGGCATGACAACGAATCTCACAAATTCACATTTGCTCCAGCTTTCAAGGCAGATGACACACTAAATCGACCATTCGAACACCTCGTGATGACTTGTTGGTTACTCAAAACACAAGAACACTGACGACATTCACAAAGAAGTTACAATATCAATATCACCACATCTACAAATGAAAAAAAAGTCAACCAAACAAATTCATAAAGTTTGGACTCATAAATGTTTTTATTAAGATTGGATTCATAAATATTACTTGGCTTTGTATAATAACCAATATCATCACAACTTGTACAGATATACATATCATAATTAATCTGACTGTTTTGTACAATTTTCTTGGCACCATTTATAACAGGTTTATAAAAATCGTGAACCTGGCAACCTCACTTCTGAAGGGGATTTCGGTGGTGAATACTCAGGTCACCCTCAGGGGGAAATGGAGAGAACTTGGGGGACCCAAAATTGTTCAACCCGGGGCCATGGCGGTGGCACTTGGAATCAGTATTCCATCTCAGAGGGAGGGGTCACTCACATTCCTTCCCTTCCCTTAATGTTGGGATGTCTCTTGATTTAAAGGGGCCTGGCAGCTGGCATACAGGCAGCGCTTCCCATATCCTCCTTGCTGGGATTATGTTGATATCGCTGCTAAGAGAGTGCCCTTCCAGAGTGGGAGCTGGAAAGTGGTTGGGAGGAGTGATTGCAGGACAGCACTGGAGGTGACTGTGGGGTTCTTATTGGAGTCCCATCAGAGGCCAGGCTGCAAGGGAGGCACTGTCCCACAGTGGTTAGCGTTGCTGCCCACAGCGCCAGGGACCTGGGTTCAATTCTGGCCTTGCCTGCATCGAGTTTGCACGTTCTCCCTGTGTCTGTTTGGGTTTTCTCCGGGTGCGCCGGTTTCCTCCCACAGTCCAAAGATGTGCAGATTAAGTGGAATGGTCATCAGAAATTGCCTCTTAGTGTCTAAAGATGTGCAGGTTGGGTGGGGTTACAGGGGTAGGGTGGGGGAGTGGGCTGAGATAGGGTGCTCTTTCAGAGCGTTGGTGCCATGTAAGGATGAGGGTGGCATGGTAGCATAGTCGGTAGCATTGCTGCCTCACAGCGCTAGGGACCCGTGTTCAATTTCGACCTTGGATGACTGTGTGGAGCTTGAACTTTCTCCCCGTTTCTGTGTGGGTTTCCTCCGGGTGCTCCGGTTTCCTCCTCTAATCAAAAGGTGTGCAGGTTAGGTGGACTGGCCATGATCAATTGCCCCGAGAGTCCTTAATGGCCACCCAGTGCCTGTGGCCCCTAATGGCCTCCTTCTGCACTGTAGGTATTGTATGATTCTACACTGAGGTTGGCATACTAATCTCAGTCTTCACGTGTATCAGGTGTGCCTCACCTGCCACAAGAGAAAGCCAGTTGCCTGATCAGCTCCGTCATCCTTCCTTGATGAGTTAAACGTGCCAATTAAGTCAGCATCGCAACACATAAGTGTGCCACTGATTGGAGCCAGGATCTTCCCAAGCCCTAAACCTCTCTCAGGAGCTGTAGCCCCACATCCCCAACCACCTCGCAGAAATGCCCTGCATGCCCTTTCACTCTGCACCGAGAGGTTTCCTGTATTGGCTGCTGTGGCACACCCTTCCCTTCCTTGCCCTCGCCCATTGTCCAGACCCACCTTGGCATGTTGCCGCCCGGCGGCGGAGATCCCCACTGTAGGTCCCTCTATGGAGGTGTCCTCCTCCTTAAACTCAGGGACGAGGGGTGGAGGGTGTTACACGCAGAAGTAGCAAATAGCCAGAGATGGCATTAGTCATGGACTCCCAGGATGCCCGTCTTTTTTGGGGCCTTGTGGAGTCCGTGGACCACGCCTGCATTAGTTGTTTTAGGCTGCACACCCTTTTCGGTTTTTTGTAAAATCTTTTATTACAGTTTCTTTTGCAAATCAGCCTCACACTCCTGATCTACAGAAATATGGCATGGAGGTGGAGGTGAGGGAGGAGGACCTCATAGTGAACCTGCTCTTGGGCCTTGCCATACTTGTCAAAAACAGGTCCAGGCAATTAACGACCGAGGGGGTCGTCCGATCAGATTGCCGCCCCTTGACCTTGGCTACATTCACGGCTGGGTGTCCCTGGAGAAGGGGCATACAGTGTCCACAGGCACCATCGAGCCTTCTATGCCCGGTGGGCCCCATAGGTTTAGGGCACTTTATTGATCTTTTAATCACATTTTGGTTTGATGTTTTAGGTTTCATTTACTCTTTGTTTTTGTTTAAGGCACTGTCCCTTTAAGGGGCTGCCCCTTTTAATTTGTCCCACAGTTTATTTAATTTAGTTTAATGGTTTTCCATCAATATAGTCAGAGCCCAGATCTTCCCAAGCCCTGTGTGTCCCCCCCCTCCCCCTCAGGAACTGGAGCCCCACAGCCCTAGCCATCTCACAGAAATGCCCTCCGTATCCTTTTGCACTGCATAGTGGGGTTTCCCATATGGGCTTCTGCACATCCTTAACTTCCATACCCTCGCCCGTTGCCCAAGACATTAGAGGTTCCTCTATGGAGGAGTCCTTCCACTTAACCTCAGGGACCTGGGATGGATGGTGTTGCACGCAGCAGTCCCATACATCCAAAGACTGCATCAGTTCACGGACTCCCAAGATGCCTTTTTTGTGGCCTTGTGGAGTCCATGGACCATGCTTATGTAAGTTGTTTTAGGCTGCACACCCTTTTCAGTTTTTTGAAAAACATCTTATTACAGTTATATTTGCACTTCAGCCTCATACTCCTGATCTACAGGAACCCAGCATGGAGGGGGAGGGGAGGGAGGAGGACCTTCTTCTGAACCTTCTCTTGCACCTGGGCAAGCTTGTTATAAACAGGTCCAGGTAGTGGGCGACTGAGAGGGTTGTTCAACCCGACTGTCAGACCCTCTACCATGGCTTCATTTGTGATTGGGTGTCCCTGGAGAGGGAGCATGCGATGTCCACGGGCACCATTGAGGCCTTCATTGTCCGGTGGGCCACGCAGGCTCGGGGTGCTTTATTGACTCTTTTAGTCATATTTTAGTTTGCTGCTTTATGTTTCATTTGTGATTTTTTTTTTTGTTTAAGGCAGTATCCCTTTACGGGGCTGCCCCTTTTAATTTTTTTCCTCAGTTTATTTAGTTCACTTCATTTGCTTCAATCAAAATAGCTGGAACCAGGATCTTAACCCTTTGGAAGCATTGGACATATACAAAATAGTTGAAAGCATTGGGACGAAGCTTTGCACTCCAATGTTCATACTAACGCCTGCATTAGAAAGATCACACTGATGAGGGCCCCAGTGCAAGGATGGTGAAGCCTCGCAGCACAATAATCATCTCATCCACTCAAGGCGATGATGAGGCGCATCATCGAGGATCCCCCCTGAGGTTAGAACATTGATCCATTGAACACACTAAACTGCCCGAGCACCTCATGTTCAGGGGGAGGTGGTTAGGAACCACTGAGACTCTCTAGGGTCGACACGCTTCGTCCAGGTGGAGTTGAGAGGAGCAACTGTGGGGAAGTGGTTTTTGTATTACTGGGGAGGGAGTGAGGCTTAGTGGAAAGGCACTCACATAGGGGCTGCATATGGGTGGCGATGTGTTGGGTGTTCTGGATCACAAACAGGTCACCAACACTGGAAGTGGTGCAACTCTATTTTATTATAAGGTTAACTATATTAACATACTTGAACTGTGGGTAAATGCAATACCAGTTTTAACTGTTGACCCTTGCCTAGTCCTAACCAGGTGATGCACTCAGCACATGGTGAATGTCTGTGTTGCAGGCTGTGAGCTCTGTGCTCCGAGCTGGCTGCTACTAGAATGAGCGGGAACTCTCCTGTCCCCTGTCTTTATAGTGAGTGTGCTCTCACTGGTGATTGGCTGCGGTGTTGTGTATGCTGATTGGTCCCAGTGCATGTCCATCAGTGTGTGTGTGTGTCTGCGCCATAATATACTGGTGTATATTATGACAGGTGGATGTCACAGAACCTCAGAGGGCTGAGGGCCAAGGCATTGTCAGAACTCCTCGTTAGTTACTTTGCTGTTCCCTCCCTTTCTGTTTATGATTCTGGAGAGTCATGGAGTCAGTCGAGCTGGCAATTCTTTTGATTGTGATCGACCACATTGATGTGCCGCAGCAAGCGGTCAGGAACTGCGCCCTGCAGAGAAGGTGGAGGCCGGCCCTGTTGGTCTTCTGGGAAAAGTTAAATGCACCATAGTCCCAGATGACCATAGACTGCTTTCCCCTTTGAGGGAGAGAGCTGACCGGTGGTGATTTAACCTGAGGATCACCACACCTCAGGCGAGGGGCAAGGTTGAGAAGGCGGGGCCTTCATGGATAACCTCAGCCCGCATGGGAATTGAACCTGCTTTGCTGGCCTTGTTCTGCATAATAAACTATCAGTCTCGCCAAGTAAGTTAAGGCAGCCCCCATGTTCCTCCAGTTGCTCTTCCGGTAGCAGGGCCACAGATGGCGGAGCCTCGGAGGAGACAGTACTGGTCAAAGGTATTCCGACATTGAAAATCCAGCTCCAAATGTCAGAGGTGAGAAGACTGTGTCAGACCTGTGGGATGCCGTACCACTTTTGCCAGGTTCTGCAAGAGTTGGTACCACATGGCCTGGGATGCCACCCATTGCCTGTGGCCCTTAATGTTACTGCCGCTCTGAACCTCTGTGCCAGTGACTCATTTCAGGGCAGCATAGGTGACCACTGCGGCATTTCCCAGTCAGCCGCATACAAGTGAGTAGGGAGGTACAGACGCACTATTCACTGGGGCCCATCTGTACATCAACTTAGATTGGGACCAGGCGAGCCAGGGTGCCATGGCCATGGGATTCACCCGCTTAGCAGATATGCCACTGGTAGAAGGTGTCATCGACTACATCCACGTCCCTCTGCAGTCTCCATGGCAGCATGTAGTGCTGTTCATGAACTGCAAGGGATACCACTCCCTCAATGTTCAAATTGTCTGTGACTACACGATGTGCATCATGCAGATGTATGCCCCTTGCCCAGGGAGCATCCATGATATTACATCTTGGGGCACTCGCAGATCCCAGCTGTTTTTGGGGGATATCAATTGCTGGAGGAATCGCCCTTGGGGACATCAGTTACGACCTCAGGACGTGGATGATGACACCAATGCAGAGACCGCCAACACCCGCTGAGACTCGCTATAACAAGGCTCCTGCATCAAGGTGCCTGCTGGTCGAGCAGGTGACTGGACTGCTCAAAATGCAGTTCTGGTGCCTGGACTGGTCAGGGGGTGCCCTGCAATACAGTCACCAGGCACTGTACCATATTATCATAGTCTGCTGTGCTTGCCACAACTTGGCGCTGCGGAGGGGATATTAGCACCAGGAGGGGATGGGGGGACGACACATCTCCTTGGCTGAGCAGGCGGTTGAGGAGATGGCAAGGGGCATCCCGCAGAGGAGGAGGAAGGACCTTGAGCGATGGCCAAGGCCCACCTGTGCCGAAGAACTGAGGATGCCCTCATTGCTTCTCATTTTGGGGACAACCAGGACTAGGGAGTGAAGAGTTCTCCTACCATGAAGTCTAACATCAAACCACCAATGTGGTGCCTGCGGGAGGTCCTCGTGTTGATGCCTACATTCATGGGCAGGGCACAAAAGCAATTTGCCAGACTCTGCAGGAGAAAGATGATTACTTATATTGAGGCCTGAGCGATGCTCCTCTCATTCTCAGCGATATATCTGACTCCAGCCTGACAGAGAGCTGAACGCATCTTGCCAATGATCGGGCTTATCTTGGGGTTCAGAGATGCTGGGTGTCTTATCTCACCTCCTGCAGCCCCCTCCGAGATCAGGGGCCTTGATGTTTCCCTTCAACTTACATCTGAGGTGGTCAGCCTCTCAACACTTATCAATGCCTGGCCTTCTCAACACAGGAGAAGAGTGGCAGACATGGGAGGCCTTAGCTTTGATGCTGGGATGGGGGGATGCCACCTTTCCTGGATGGGAAGTTGGGGGAGTGGGTCCGGTGGGGGAGGGGTGGGGGTGGGGCACGCCAACAGCAGTGTGTCGTTACTGCATCGTCAGTGTGGGTGAGACTTTGCGCTGGCATTCTCAGACTCCGAAGGGATGAAGTGTTGAGGGTTTGTTGAACATGGCGCCATGATACAGCAGCGTGGAGGATCTGTATGGGTGTGCAAATTGATGTTTAATTGAAGTGCTATATTGCAATAGTGAGTTATCTCAACTAGTGCCTAGGTACACCCGTGTCCAAGAGGTGCCTACAGGTTCTTCCTCAACCTCCCACCACGTGTAGGTGTATCGCTCACAGAAAGGTAGGTTTCAGATGGGCTGGGCCACCTGCGTGGAAGACCCTGGGCTGTAATCCTGCCGATCCTTTTCCCTTTGGGTGTTCGGGAGTCCTGGGGCTGGATTCTCCACCCCACCGCACCACTTTTCTGCCCCGACCCGCCGGCGGGAGTCTCCGTAACACCGGCCGGTCAATGGGGTTTCCCATTGTGGGGCAGCCCCACGCCGTCGGGAAACCCCCAGGCGCCGGCAAAACGGAGAAGCATGTCAGCAGAGAATCTCGCCCCTGGGTCTTCCCAGGGATAGAGGAGCAGCTGGAATAAGATCCGGAATCCCCGCCGTCCTCTGGCGCTGACACACGTGGATTCCGACTAGTGCCTGCACCATACAGTTGAGGCCCGACACCATGGAGCTCATGCCCTCAGCCATGGGGGTCATTGCTGAACCATGGAGTGGCCAAACTCCGCTATGGTGTGCACATCCTTTGCCAAAGTCTCTACTGAGGGCACCATCCTCCCCATGTTGATCTCGTTGCATTAGGCTGACGGTGGCATCTCCTCGGACAGAAGGCAATGGGATTCCTCCAGTCGGCTTTGCAGTCCGAGGAGGGATGCTATCATCCCTTCCTGATGATCGTGACTCTACCTTTGCAGTTCCATCAGCCATGGGATGACTAGATCCAGGGGAACATCACCGGCCGGAGCTCAGCAGAGTTCAGGGCTCCAGCATCCTTCCAAGTGCCAGGTCCCTGGGATGTCCCTGGCATCGCCCGCTGTGGATCATCAAATGTGAGATGCTCACCAGTGAGCACCCCAGAAGCTTGCTTCCTAGTTAAACCCACCGAGGTGTGAGTATCTGTGCTCGTGGAGGGTAGGGGTGACAGCTGTGATTTTTTCTCGATGCTCGTCTTCAAATTGTCTCCCTTGGAACGTCTCGGTTCTGTGGCCTCCAGATGGCAGGAGGATGGTTGGGACTGGTTAACTGATTAACTTACGACGGAAGGGAGATGGCATTAGTGCATCACGGGGGTAACTGATGGGAGAATGATTACTCACATGAGGCTTGAACGGCGACTGCATGTCTTGAGAGTTCTCACTTTTGCCTGCAGCCCCCACTCCGCTCTCTGCACGGGTGCGGTCCTGCTCCTCACCAGCCAACACAAGGGCTCTTCCCTTTCATGGCATGAGACATCTGAGCTCGGGCATGACTTTGGCTGGCTGTGTCCACTCATGCCGGTTATGCTCGAGTTTATCCTGCAATCATACAGATAGGGAGAGTTTAGGTTAGAGTGGTGACAGTTTAGATGGTGATGAAGTCTGGCATGCATGGGACTGGAGTGGGAGCGGGGATGTGAGGAACAGATTAACTACTGTGGGGAACATGTGTGTCATGATATTCAAACACACACCTCATGATAGACAGACCAACAGACCAATTAGCACACATAACACGACAGCAATCACAGACAAGGACAGACACAGTATAAGACAAGAAACACGACACCTGGTGGACAGTCCATCTGGAGACAAGGACAAGGACAGGACCTGATTAACAAGACACTCACACCGTCACCACGTGCTGAGTACCAAGACAGATCTGTAAATAACAATTTGGAATAAAACTGCGTTATACCAATCACAACCGTGTTGGTTCATCTGTACCTCAGAGCACCCAACACCACAATGTGGAGTGGGAATTGGGGGGGGGGGGCTCATGGGGGTTGGGATGGGGGGTAGCAGTGGAGGGCCACATGATTGGTATTGGGAACCTGCAAAATGGCTGGGTGAGAGATGACCTCGCTCTCTCCTCCTTTAAGATAATCCTTGATGTAACCTCTTTGATCAAGCTTTTCATTGTCTGTCCTAATATCCCCTCATGTGACTCAGTGTCAAATTCCGTTTTTCACTGCACTTGTGAAGTATCTTGCGATGTTTTATTACATTCGAGGTGTGATACAAATATAAGTTGTTGTTGAGTATTTGGATATGCTGTTTCACTTACTCTTGACAAATGTAAATTCTTGCTTAATTAAATCACGAGAATCATTAATAAAAACACAAGTGAACAAACTCAGATGTTTAATGGTCAGATTGTGATGCTGCTTTCTGTCACGTTTGCTGAAGGATTCTGATCCATGTCGGTGAAACTGTCATTCTGAGTTTAAATGTCTTCTGGAAACCACTGAATGCTGTGGTTAATTGTTTTTAAATTGAGGATGAACAGCGAGCAGAAAAAATAGGTTAAAAATGAAATGAAAATTGCTTATTGTCACAAGTAGGCGTCAAATGAAGTTACTGTGAAAAGCCTCTAGTCGCCACATTCCGGCGCCTGTTCAGGGAGGCTGGCACGGGAATTGAACCCGGGCTGCTGGCTGCCTTGATCTGCTTTAAAAGCCAGCTATTTAGCCCTGTGCTAAACCAGCCCCTGAGTAGGTGAATAGAATTGGCTGATATGTTTCAAGTGGAAACTTTCAGTCGTGAAACAGATCATCAGCTATTAGAAGGGTCAACACAAAGGGGAAAAGTTGCAGGGCTGTGAGGGCGCTGAGCTCTGGGCTAACTTTTGTGGAGCTTTGGATTTCGTTAATGTGGTTCCTGAAACCAAAAGTATTTTTTAAAAATTTAACCATTGTTGTTATTTTGGACAGTTGGTTAAGCCGGTCAATACAAGTAGGTGAATTATATGGGCCACGTACTCCCACCTGTTGATACATGAAAATTGCATTGCGGCCCTATTGATGTTGTAGTACACCTCCTTGTGTCATCTAAGGAGGTGCCTGCCTGTTTATGCAAGTAAGTGGGTCGCCCATTTCAAGGACCCCCCAAAATGTCAGCGGCTGAAAAAACGGCAGGAATTGGATTGACCTTGCTGAGCTGCAGATGATCTGAGGCTTTCTTTTACACTGCCTTTCCATTTTTGTCTGGAAACAAGAATAACATTAATTCAAGTTATCTTGAGGTACAAACAGTTTGTCAGGACTTCTGGAGGTCCTCCTCACATCTCATTCATCTCAAAGTAGCACTGTTATGTGCATGTGGGAGTGAATGAATTTTGAGTTCAGCACTCTTGTCTCTGCTGAGGATGACAGTATAGATCTTACAGTCAACACCATCAATTACTCTGAAAGCATTACAGCAGCATTCACTCAATAGAAGTCCAGCAATATACCAGCACAGTGTTGAAAACATACGCCAACATTCAGAGAAAATTAGTTGCTCGGTTCAGATTATATCAATCAAAGACAACCTATGCCATGCAAGTCTCATTTTAAAATTACAAAATCAGTTTGCAGAAAAATATTTGACTTCTTTCAAAATGAAAATTAGACTGATTATTTTATAAATGTCAGGGTAGAAAAAAAACACACTTTTGACAAATCCGTGCCAGTTACCTTTGCAGTATTACAGCACAGTGGTATTTGTGGCTTATTTCATTCTACCGATGAATCATGTATTAGGTTATTTATGTTTATTAAGTAATATTTGAAGACTTGCTAAAATCATAGAGAAAAAAGGCTTTAGATGCACAGAAGCTGGCTTATTTGCTTATATCAGGTCTAATTATAGTGAACGTATGCATGATTACATATTGTATTTATATCTTTTCGCTCAGTTCCATATTTATATGTTTTTGCTGTTTTTCTGTTCACTGTCTCCTCACTTGTCTATTGCTCCTTGATGCAAAATGACTGGCTAATTCTGGTTGACGGAATCACCCAAACCACACATGTTTTAAGATTTTGGTTCAAATTGGTTGTTACAAATCAATAAATGCTAGTTCACCTGCAATATAAGCGTTCAATTCTTTGCATTCATTGGTTTAACATTCTTCGAATTTGCACCACTTAAATGTTGATTTTAAAAGGTTTATGCCTGCATTTGGCCTCCAGGAATTATGCACATGTTTCCTGAGATTTGCATATCACCTGATGCAAACTCTGCAGAAACCATGTGAGCAGCTCAGCAAGGTCATTTAAATAAATCGATGCAGACTCCTGCTTGGCAACAGGCCAGATTGACAGCCTGGGCCGCAGGCAAGAGCACCAGCAAATGGCAGGAGGATCAAGGGGAGAGTTCCTGGCAGTTGATGAGATTCAGGCTTTAGTCCACGATCCGTGGAAGTTGGGGGACTTGCATGGAGGGCTGTGAACAGGAGCACAATTGGGAGAGGGAAGGCTGTGATGAGGTCCTGATCAGGAAATAGTGGGCAGTGAATAGACTTATAGTTGTGCGCAGCAGGGTTATGCTCGGTAGGGAGAGCCGTGAGTGGAGTCATGATCAGAGGGGCGAGGTGCAAATGAGTTTATGATGGTAGGGGAGAGGAGAGTTAAGAGTGAGGTTATGAGGGGAGGGGAGAGTTGTGAGTGGGGTTATGATGTGAGGGGAGAGTTGTGAGTAGGGTTATGATGGGAAGGGAGAGTTGTGAATGGGGTTATGGTGGGAGGGGAGAGTTGTGAATGGGGTTATGGTGGGAGGGGAGAGTTGTGTGTGGGGGTATAATGGGAGGGGAGAGTTGTGAGTGGGGTTATGATTGGAAGGGGAAGTTGTGAATGGGGTTAAGATGGGAGGGGAGAGTTGTGAATGGGGTTATAGTGGGAGGGGAGAGTTATGAGTGGGGTTATGATGGGGGAGTTGCGAGTGGGGTTATGACTGGAAAGGGGAGTTGTGAATGGGGTTATGGTGGGAGGGGAGAGTTGGGATGGGAGAGTTGTGAGTGGGGTTATGATGGGGGAGTTGCGAATGGGGTTATGACTGGAAAGGGGAGTTGTGAATGGGGTTATGGTGGGAGGGGAGAGTTGTGAGTGGGGTTATGATGGGGGAGTTGCGAGTGGGGTTATGACTGGAAAGGGGAATTGTGAATGCGGTTATGGTGGGAGGGGAGAGTTGTCAGTGGGGTTATGATGGGGAGTTGTGAGTAGGGTTATGATTGGAAGGGCAGTTGTGAACAGGGTTATGATCGGACAGGGTAGTTGAGAGTGGGGTTACGGTCGGAGGAGTTGTGACCAAGGTTATGATTGGAGGGGGAGTTTTGAGCAGAGTCGTAATTGTGAAGAGGGGAGGTTGCTGTGAATAGGGTCATGTTCAGGGTCATGGGTAGCGACAATGAAGGTCTTGCAGCTAATTGGAACTATTTGAGAGGAGTGCAGTATTGCGGGCTTTGTCATGTATTGATGCTGGAGAATGCCTTGCCATGATTGGTGGGGTGGGGGGGGGGGGGGCGATGAAGTGGCATGTGGGGACATTGCAGTCTTATTTATGGAAGGTCCAAGGCTGGAGGAGCCCCCTTTCCCCTCATGACCCAATGAAATGCATAATCTCCCAGGTGTCGTGTTGTTCACCCTGGGGTAACACGGACTGCACACGATGCAGTTAACTGATCAAGTATACACCAAATGTGGGCGTTGGTTCAATATAAGATTTCTTGAACTTCAGTAACGAATCACACAGCTGCCTGTGGGTTGACTCTCTACTACTCTAACTAAACTAACATTAACTATCTAGACCAAGCTAGCTCTGATCCACGTGCAGAAGGTGTTGAATGATTTGTACACCCTGACTGTCACTACAGTTGTCACCAGTGGAAAGAGCCAGAGTGCTGATGCCTCATGTGTTTTATTGTTGGAAGACCCCCTCTAGCGTCCTGTCTTGTGATTGGTCGTGTTCTGTTCTGTGTATTGATTGGCTCACCTGGGTGTCTGTCACTGTCTGCTTTTACCTCATGATGTGCATGGATGCATATTATGACATCCCCCTTCTAAAAAAAAATTGTTGGCTGCTTAGAGCAGAAACGACATATTTACAAGAGTAACTATATACAGCAATTGGTGAGTGGATGGATCTATACATGTAAGGTGTCTAGCGTGCAGAAACATAACAGCATATATGCAAAGGAACTACTTATAAGTCTAGTCGTTGAGGCTGTCGTCAGATTCTTGTGGACCGCCTGAGAGGTGGAGGCCGGAACAGTTGTCCGCAGGTTACGATTCATAAGGAGCTGTGCTGGAGACAGACCGTTGGACAGAGGGGTTGCCCTGTATGCCAGAAGATCAAGATTAAAGTCCGAAGCTGAGTCCGCAGCCTTGCAGAGCATTTGCTTCATGATGTGGACCCCTTTTACGACCTTCCAATTAGATTGCGGGTAATGCGGGTTCGAGGTGATGTGCTGGAAGTGGTATTGCTTTGCGAAGTTGGACCATTCTTGATTATAGAAACGGGACCGTTGTCGCTCGTGACCGTGAGCGGGATTCCATGCCTGGCGAAATCCTCTTTGCAAGCCTTTATGACAGTCCTGGATGGTAGGCCGACAGGTTCGCTACCTCGGGATAACTGGAGAAGTAATCAATTATCAGGACGTAGTCACGCCCGTTGGTGTGAAAAAGGTCCACTCCGACCTTAGACCATGGAGAGGTCACGATCTCATGCTGGCGGAGCGTTTCTTTGGGCTGAGCAGGTTGGAAGCGCTGGCAGGTCGCGAAATTGAGGACCATGTTTGATATGTCCTCATTGATGCCGGGCCAATAGACAGCCTGCCGGGCCCTGCGCCTGCACTTCTCAATACCGAGGTGTCCTTCGTGTATCTGCGAGAGCACCAAACTCTGGAGGCTGTGCGGAATTATGATGCGATCCAATTTCAGGAGGATCCCCTCGACAAGAGTTAGGTCATCCTTTACATTATAGTATTGGGGGCATTGCCCTTTCTGCCAGCTATTCGTGAGGTGATGTATGACCCGCTGTAGCAGAGGGTCCTTGACGGTCTCTGCTCGAATGATGCCGAGTCGTTCGTCGGATGTCGGGAGGGTGCTGGCACACAGTTTCACCTGTGCCTCAATGTTGTGTATGAAGTCTACCTGCTCACATGGCGAGGTGATGGCACGTGACAGGGCATCCGCGATGATTAGCTCCTTTCCAGGCGTGTAAACCAGTTCAAACCCATACCTGCGGAGTCGAAGGAGAATGCGCTGGAGTCTGGGTATCATGTCATTTAAGTCTTTGTGTATAATGTGCACTAGGGGTCTGTGGTCCGTCTCTACTGTAAAGGTCGGGAGACCACAGACATAATCGTGGCCATGATGCCAGTGAGAAGGCCCAGGCATTCTTTCTCTATTTGGGCATATCGTTGCTCAGTGGGGGTCATGGCCCTTGACGCGTAGGCCACTGGAGCCCAGGACGAGGTGTTGTCCTTCTGCAGGAGCACCGCACCAATGCCGTCCTGGCTGACGTCTGTGGAGATTTTAGTCTCCTTTGCTGGGTCAAAGAAAGCTAAAACAGGAGCGGTGGTTAGTTTCGCTTTCAACTCAAGCCACTCTGCTTGATGTGCGGGCAGCCACTGGAAAGTGATAGACTTTTTCACCAGGTGCCTGAGGGCCGTGGTGTGTGACGCGAGGTTGGGAATGAACTTCCCCAGAACATTTACCATCCCCAGGAAGCCGAGGACCGCCTTCTTGTCCTCTGGGGTCTTCATCGTATTGATTGCGTGGACTTTATCCGAGTCGGGCTGCACACCCTGCTGGGAGACCTGGGGCGAAATTCTCCCCCAACGGCGGGATGTCCGCCGACTGGCGCCAAAGACGGCGCCAATCAGACGGGCATCGCGCCGGCCCAAAGGCGCGGAATGCTCCACATCTTTGGCGGGCTAGCCCCAACATTGAGGGGCTAGGCCGACGCCGGAGGGATTTCCGCCCTGCCAGCTGGCGGAAATGGCGTTTGTTGCCCCGCCAGCTGGCGCGGAAATGCGGCGCATGCGCGGGAGCGTCAGCGGCCGCTGTCAGTTTCCCGGCGCATGCGCGGGAGCGTCAGCGGCCGCTGTCAGTTTCCCGGCGCATGCGCGGGAGCGTCAGCGGCCGCTGACAGTTTCCCGCGCATGCGCAGTGAGGAGAGTCTCTTCCGCCTCCGCCATGGTGGAGGCCGTAGCGGAGGCGGAAGGGAAAGAGTGCCCCCACGGCACAGGCCCGCCCGCGGATCGGTGGGCCCCGATCGCGGGCCAGGCCACCGTGGGGGCACCCCCCGGGGTCAGATCGCCCCGTGCCCCCCCCCAGGACCCCGGAGCCTGCCCACGCCGCCTGGTCCCGCCGGTAAATACCAGGTTTGATTTACGTCAGCGGGACAGGCAATTCCTGGGCGGGACTTCGGCCCATCCGGGCCGGAGAATCCAGCGGGGGGTCCCGCCAACCGGCGCGGCCCGATTCCCGCCCCCGCCCAATCTCCGGTACCGGAGACTTCGGCGGGGGCGGGATTCACGGCGGCCAACGGCCATTCTCCGACCCTGCGGGGGGTCGGAGAATGAAGCCCCAGATCACCCAGAAACTTAATTGACGACCTGCCAAAGGAGCATTTGGTTTTATTTAACTTAAGGCCGTTGGCATGCATGCGCCTGAAGACTTGTGACAGATGAGAAATATGTTCCTCCGTGGTTGTGGACCAGATGATGACGTCGTCAACATAAACCCACGCACCATCAACGCCCTCGAGCATTTGCTCCATTATTCGCTGAAAGATTTCGGAGGCTGAAACAATTCCAAACGGCATGCGGTTGTAGCAATATCTGCCGAAGGGTGTATTAAACGTGCAGAGCTTTCTGCTGGACTCATCCAGGTGTATCTGCCAGAATCACGCGATGCATCCAGCTTTGTAAAGAATTTGGCATGTGCCATCTCACTCGTCAGCTCCTCCCGCTTCGGGATCGGTTAGTGTTCCCTCATAATGTTGCGGTTCAGATCCTTGGGATCGATGCAAATGCGCAATTCTTCAGAGGGCTTCTTGACATAAACCATTGAGCTGACCCAGTCAGTTGGTTCCATCACCTTGGATATTATTCCTTGATCCTGGAGATCCTGCAGCTGCGCCTTTAGACGGTCCTTGGGGGGCGCCGGCACCCGGCGTGGCGCATGGGTGACAGGCGTGGCATCAGGCCTGAGCATAATTTTATTGTGGTAGGGCAGCGTACCCATCCCACTGAACACATCCAGGTATTGCAATAGTAGCTCCTCGGCTTGAAGAGTGCTGGTGGCAGAGGACATGGCATGTACACGCTGAATGAGATGGAGTAGCTTGTATGCATGGGCACCACCGCATAGTGCATAGTGGCCTTGATGGCCCTGTTGGATACCTGCAGGTGACAGGACCCTAACACCATGATGGCATTCCCATTGTAGTCGAGCAACTGGCAGGCCGGCGGAAGAATTGTTGGCTGTCTTTGGATACGAGCCAGATCTGCTTGAGATATTAGGTTGGCCAAAGCACTGGCGTCCAGCTTGAACCGGATGCTACAATCATTGACTTGTACTGTGGCACGCCACTCGTCCGCATAATCCACGTTCAGGATGGGTGTGTGTATTGGTGAATGCGAGGAGGCCTTGTCATGCATGGTGCTGATGCCCACTCGATAAGGGGACTCCGGGCAGTCGTCCTCTGGATCGGTGACGGGATCCGGTAGTCGAGCTGCCCTTGCTGCACACCGCAAACTCGTCTGCGTTGGAACTGGTATCGCTGGCCCCCTGTCGGAGGTGCAGACCTGCACAAAGCCACATAATGGCCAAGCTTCTTGCATTTGAGACATCGCCTGCCTCTTGCAGGGCATTGCCGCTTTAAATGGGCGGTGCCACAGTTGGGGCACGTCATCACGTCGACATCGTGACGCTCGGCGCGTGCGGCAGTGCGGTCAGCTGTCTCTCGCACCTGCGCAGTGTAGTCTTCGACCGCTTCGTTTTTCTGACCGTGGTGCGCATGCGTGGGACCCTTGGAAAAGTGAGCGAAATGGCCGTCTTCATCGATGTTCAGACCCCGCATTTGAGCGATGGCCTGTACACTCTCAGCCTCGTGGGAGGCGAGTTGGTCCTGCTCTGGCGACTTAAGGCGGGAATAGTGACTTTTCGCCTGTTCGTGAACTTTGCACGAATTGATGGCCACTGGCAGGGTCATAATTTTTATTTTTAGGAGCTGCTCCCGCAGGGCGTCGGAGTGGACACCAAACACAATCTGATCCCTGATGAGGGAATCAGCGGTGTCACCGTAGTTGCAGGATTGCGCTAGGATGCGAAGATGAGTGAGAAAAGACTAAAAAGGCTCGTCCTTACCCTGAAGGCAATGCTGGAAGACATAACGCTCAAAGCTTTCGTTTGTCTCGACCTCACAGTGACTGTCTAATTTGGCTAAGCCGGTCTGGAACTTGGTCTTGTCCTCACCGTCGGCAAAAGTGAGGGAATTTAAGATTTGGATGGCCTGGTCCCCCACGGTAGACAGTAGCAGTGCGATTTTTCGGGCATCGGAGGCACTTTCGAGGCCGGAGGCCTCAAAGTATAGACTGAATTTCTGCTTGAAGATCCGCCAGTTGGCACCAAGGTTCCCGGAGATCCAGAGCTGCGGAGGTGCCTGGATCTTTTCCGTGCCACTGGACGGCAGTTGCTGGTCATCAGTGAATTTTCAAAGGTAAATTACTTAGAAGCAGTAGCCACTTCTGGTATCATGTCGTGTTGTTCACCCTGGGGTAACACGCACTGCACACAATGCAATTAACTGATCAAGTATACACCAAACGTGGGCGTTGGTTCAATATAAGATTTATTGAACTTCAGTAACGAAGCACACAGTTGCCTGTGGGTTGACTCTCCACTACTCTAACTAAACTAACATTAACTATCTAGACCAAGCTAGCTCTGATCCACGTGCAGAAGGTGTTGAATGATTTGTACACCCTGACTGTCACTACAGTTGTCACCAGTGGAAAGAGGCAGAGTGCTGATGCCTTGTGTGTTTTATAGTTGGAATCCCTCCTCTGGTGTCCTGTCTTGTGGTTGGTCGTGTTCTGTTCTGTGTATTGATTGGCTCACCTGGGTGTCTGTCGCTGCCTGCTTTTACCTCATGATGTGCATGGGTGCATATTATGACACCAATGTTGATTCCCAAATTTCTTTATCCGTCAGTCTGGCCTCAATAAAAGTCGAGAGGGATTTGCAAGTATAACAAAAGTTATTTTATTCAGCTTGCAAGCTACCTAGTCCACAGTGATACAGATAACATGTTGCTTTCTGCAGCCCCGGGAACTAAGTGAATGTCCCAGACAAAGAGATCAGTACTGATACATTCAAATGGCGTCAAGTTTCACATACTCGACACCCATAGGTCATCCTATGTCCCTCCTGACTTGTTTGATCTATTCTGATTGGCTCACTTCCAATCCCTTTCTCCGGCCCCTATCAATTCAGCATCACTCTCATAGACACACCTCTTCCTGCTTTTTTCCATGCGGTCTAAAATCCTTTGTCTCTACTTGCCAGAATCAAAGTGGCTTATTTCTACATTACATTAACTAATATCTCTAAAGTAACTATTTTATATCACATTCGTCACCAGGATGCCATGAAATGCGGCCAAGCATTTTCAATGAGGCAATCTTGTCAACTATATTAATAGATACAGTTTGAACAGATGACTGTTTTTCCAGATCGTCCCATTATGAATGATTGGCAGAGCTCCAACAATGGGTAATAGACTCAGCACATCAAGGGTCTGTTTACGCAGTTTGAAGGGTTTTGAAAGTTTTCCTTCATTGACGGCTTTATGAGATTGTAATAATTTATTCTTTCTTTTACATGGCTTTTCAATGTTTGTTTGTCAATTTGGACAAAATGAAGAGGTGTGAAGAGGTTTAAAGCTTCAGTCATTGATATTGTGAATGGTTGTAGTCGATTGTCATTTTGTGCGGTTGTAAGATGAGGCGATTTTCTCAAAGAAGGTTTTCAAAGACCTTTTGCTTCTTGTGTCAATTTAGGAGCAGTTCAAAGACTTGCCAGACTTGCCTTTGGCTCATTAGTTCTGTACCTAGTGGCTACTGGGAGGGTGAGTACAAATGATCTCTGGGAGGCATGGAAGGGACAATGGGGTAATGGAAGTGATATAGAAGAGGCATGGGCTGTGAAGTGGGCATGGAGACATAAAGGATATGGGGACATGGGGGTGGGTGAGGTGGTGAGTGGGTGAGTAGTGAGGGCTAGGGGTCCCAACAACCACATACATGACTGGGACGATGTCCCGGCGAACTGGGATGGGCCTTCTAACCAGCCAGTCTCGCCTCCCACATGTCTCTGTCTCTGTCTTATGCCTACCTGCGGTGGGGTGGTGCAACAGGCACAAATCGTGCCCACTCATGTCTCACAGAGACTGTGAGAGTGGGAAGACATGTTGTGTTTGGGATCACAAAGTCAGGAATTGGCACGACTTGCAGTTCTCAATGCTGAGGTAATATCTGGCTCCAGTTATGTTGACTGCTAAAATTAGTACTGATGTTTTAGGTATGAACCCTTCATCAAATCTGATGCACTCCAACAGTTCTCCTACCAACCCTTGTTAGAAAATAGATCATGATTGCTTGGCCCTTTGGTATATTGTTTTTGGGATCAACAGTCCTGGCTCTACAATAACATCTGTATCACAAGCACCCCATGCTTCTTTCAGCTTGTTTCAACCAAGTCAACTCCAGGCATCAAATATATTTTCCAGTTTCTAAATGCACATGTTCACTTGTGTGGGTTTCCTGTTACGCTTGAAGGTACCCAATGTCTGGTTTGTAATATGCACTTGACTTCTAAAACAAAAAGGTGTTTGACTGCTGCAAAGCAAAATTTCTTCCTGATGTTCAGAGGAATTATCTATTGTATTACTAGGAGAACAAAAGCACCCCAGGATGATATGAGCTGCAATTGTGCACAGCTGGGATTACGGAGACTCAATTCCCATTTTAATATTGCATTGACGTACTAATGTTATGTTCATGTGGAAATGTATGTAGGCGTATTTAAGGATATGAACCAGCTTGAGACTCTTTACTTTCATGCATTGGGCTGTTTAAAAAAAAAATCTTATTAATGGAAGTTACCTTAGCTGTACTTCACAGAACTATTTCATCATAAGATCATCACCAAATGATGTGAATGAAACAAAAGTGCTCAGGGGCCAAATAGTCTGTCAAACTGATGTATAAAACATTACCAGAATAACACTTGTGGTTTTAATTGTGAAAACTCTTGGAAACAATTATGGTTAATTAACTGTCAGAGCCCCATATCAGAACTCAGTTTGGCCCAGGAACAATTTGTCTAATCTACACCCAATAGGTGGTGTGGTTAGTTTACTTATTTGGTTGTGTTTCGACGATGCTATTCTCGACTCCGAATTTAAAATGGAAACACTCTGCTTCTCAATTTACTTCTTATTCATTCATGGGATTTGGGCATTGCTAAGGCGAGACTGATATTTATTGCCAATTTCTAGTTTCCCAACGAAGGTGTAATTTGGACTTGTTCATAAATCACTGGTACCAGCTATGTGAAAAATTGGTGAAAGATAGTTGGTAGCAAGTGGTTTGTTCAGCCAGCACTAAGTCACCCACATTAGTTTGCAACTGGAATCACATATAATAATAATAATCTTAATTAGTGTCACAAGTTTAGGGCAGCACGGTAGCCTTGTGAATAGCACAATTGCTTCACAGCTCCAGGGTCCCAGGTTCGATTCCGGCTTGGGTCACTGTCTGTGCGGAGTCTGCACATCCTCCCCGTGTGTGCGTGGGTTTCCTCCGGGTGCTCCGGTTTCCTCCCACAGTCCAAAGATGTGCGGGTTAGGTGGATTGGCCATGATAAATTGCCCTTAGTGTTCAAAATTGGCCTTAGTGTTGGGTGGGGTTACTGGGTTATGGGGATAGGGTGGAGGTGTTGACCTTGGGTATGGTGCTCTTTCCAGGAGCCGGTGCAGACTTGATGGGCCGACTGGCCTCCTTCTGCACTGTAAATTCTATGAAACCAAGTAGGCTTACATTAACACTGCAATGATTTTACTGTGAAAATCCCCTAATTGCCACACTACGGTGCCTGTTCGGGTACACTGAAGGAGAATTCAGAATGTCCAATTCACCTAACAAGCGTGTATTTTGTGACTTGTGGGAGGAAACCGGAGCACCCGGTGGAAACCCATGCAGACACGGGGAGAATATGCAGACTCTGCCCAGACAGTGACCCAAGCTGGGAATTGAACCTAGGTCCCGGGTGCTGTGAAGCAACAATGCTAACCACTGTGCTACCATGCAGCCCATGGACCAAGCCAAGAAAGGACAGCAGAGTTCTTTGCCTGAAGAATATTTGTGAACCAGTTGGGTTTTTATGGCAATCCAATGGTCTCCTTGTTACTTTATTTCCAGAATCTTTTTAAACGATCCAAATTGTCAATCTTCCACAGTAAATTTGAACCTACATTTTCTGGATTAATCGACACACTTTGGCATTACCAACTGAATAGTATACATTCCTCTGCATTTGATTGGATTGTTTAGTTGCATTCATTATATGCTTTGACTGATTTAAAAGAACACCAATCAATCATTCAGTCAATGATATGTCATTATACAAAGAATTAATCCAGCCAGGACAAACAAAGAATAATTTACAATCAGCCCCCTTAAGAATTCCACATTCTAAATGCAGACCATCATGTTGGCCTATTTTTGTACGAGTTCATCTTTGTTCACATTGCACAAAGGGATCAAAACTAATGTTACCAGGTGCAGAGGAGTGAGAGGTGCATGAATGGACCACGCCATGTGGATTTATTCATTTTAAACTCAGACAATCTGCATATGGTGAATGTATAATTACTGATAATTCACCAGTGCACTGTGTTATGTTATTAACCCTGTGGGCTCTACCTATGGGCCATTGTGTGGCTTCACCCACAGGGGGATATGTTGGGGCATGTACGGGCTCCGCCCATGGCTCCACCCCCTTTACAGGAAGTATAAGAGCAGCTGACCCTCGGGGCCGCCTTCAGTGTTGTACCGGTCACAGGCAGGCTCAGTTCTAAGCTGATTAAAACCACGGTTTACTTCTCACGTGTCTTCGAGTGAATTGATGGTCGCATCAATTTAATCCGCTTAAAATACTACTATGGAATCAGCCCTCAAACCTGACAGACTGGAACTTGATCCACAGGCCGCAGAGGCAAAATACATTTTTTCACATTGGCTTCGATGCTTCAAGGCCGACCTCGCCGCGTCGTCTACGCCATCCATCACTGACGAACAGAAGCTGAGCCTCTTCCACGCATGGGTGAGCCATCGCATTTCTGTCCAGCTCGACGAAGCCGCTTCCTATACAGAGGCCCTCGCATTACTCGAACGCCTCTATGTGCGGCCTAGGAATGAAGTATCGGCGCGACACGTCTTCACTACTCGCCACCAGCGTCCCGGTGAGTCGCTAGATGATTACCTACGCGACCTCAAAGCCCTCGCGCGCAACTGGAACTACCAGGCCATAACGGCCACTCAGCACATGGAGCTCGCCGTCTGAGACGTTTACATGGCAGGGGTCCGATCGAACTATGTGAGACAGCGCCTGCTCGAAAAAGGGGCCCAGGACCTGGACTACACGGTAAAACAGGCTACCTCTCTGGAGGCCGCTTTTCAGAACCTTACTGCGTTCCTAGCCGATCGCGCGACCCCCTCGTGGGCCCCCAACCCGAGATTACCCCAGGCCTGTGCCGCGCGGCCGCCCGCCCATCATGGGGGGCTACCCTGCTACTTTTGCAGCCAGTCCCAACACCCCCGACTGCACTGCCCGGCCCGCAACACGAACTGCAGCAGCTGTGGGCGAAAAGGACACCTCGCCAAGGTCTGCCTGGTCAGGTCTAAGAACTCGAACTCACAGACCCGATCCACAGACTCATAGGCCCGCAGACCCCGCAAGGTGGCAGCGTGTCTGCCGACTCCGCCTCCGCATAACATGTGTGACTCATGGGGGCCGCAATCTTGGCCATCCTCCCCCACGCGGCCGGCCACGTGCGATCCATGGGGGCCACCATCTGGACGCCGTCTTCCTCACCGCCCGCCACGCTCGACCAATGGGGGCCGCCATGTTGGCTGCCATCTGCTACGCCGCTCGACGCGTACGACCTACATGGACAGCCACCGCCCCAGCACCTCCGATCACGCTGCCGGCCACCCACGCCTCAGCGCGGTCACCCTGGACCAGTCGCGACCTAAGCACCTCCGGAGCTCCATGATGGCCGTCCGGGTTAACGGGTACGTGACATCTTGCCTTTTCGACTCCGGGAGCACAGAGAGCTTCATTCACCCGGACATGGTAAGACGCTGCTCGCTCCCAATATTCCCGACGCAACAAACCATATCCCTCGCCTCTGGGTCGCACTTGGTGCAAATCCAAGGGTGCACTACTCCAACGCTAGCGATACAGGCCGCTGAGTACGCTAATTTTCAACTATATGTGCTCCCAGACCTCTGCGCTCCTCTCCTTTTGGGACTCGACTTCCAGTGCAACCTCAGGAGCCTAACTCTTAAGTTCGGGGGGCCCCTGCCCCTGCTCACCATATGCAGCCTCGCGACCCTAAAAATCGAACCCCCCCCTTTCTTTGCAAACCTTACTGCCGATTGAAAGCCAGTAGCCACCAGAAGCAGGCGGTATAGTATGCAGGACAGCACTTTCATTAGGTCCGAGGTCCAGCGCCTCTTGCGGGAAGGGGTCATAGAAGCCAGCAATAGCCCCTGGAGAGTTCAGGTGGTGGTCGTCAAGACCGTGGAAAAGTTCCGGATGGTGGTTGATTACAGCCAGGCCATTAACCGGTTTCCGCAACTCGATGCGTACCCCCTTCCCCGGATTGCAGACACGGTAAATCAGATCGCACACTACCATGTGTTCTCCACGGTGGATCTGAAGTCTGCATACCACCAGCTCCCAATCCGCCCGGAGGACCGTCACTACACGCTGTTTGAGGCAGACGGCCGCCTTTTCCATTTCCTCCGGGTCCCCTTTGGCGTCACGAACAGGGTTTTGGTGTTCCAACGATCGATGGACCGAATGGTGGACCAGTACGGGCTGCGGGCCACATTTCCGTACTTGGACAATGTCACCATCTGCGGCTATGATCAGCAGGACCATGACACCAACCTCCACCGATTTCTCCAAACCGCCCAAAAGCTCAACCTCACCTACAACAAGGAGAAATGCGTTTTCCGCACAACCAGGCTAGCCATCCTCGGCTACGTTGTGGAGAACGGGGTCCTAGGGCCTGACCCTGACCATATGCTCCCCCTCCTACAACTCCCTCTCCCTCACTGTCCCAAGGCCCTAAAGAGGTGCCTTGGATTTTTCTCCTATTACGCCCAGTGGGTCCCCCAGTATGCGGACAAAGCCTGCCCACTATTTAAGGCCACACTCTTTCCACTGGCAGCCGAGGCCCGCCAGGCCTTCAACTGCATCAAGGCGGACATCGCCAAAGCTGCGATGCGCGCGGTGGACGCGTCCATCCCCTTCCAGGTGGAGAGCGACGCATCAGAGGTCGCCCTCGCCGCTACCCTCAACCAAGCAGGCAGACAGGTAGCGTTTTTTTCACGCACCCTCGCCACCTCCAAAATTCGACACTCCTCGGTCAGAAAGGAAGCCCAAGCCATCGTGGAAGCCGTGCCGTACTGGAGGCACTACCTCGCTGGTAGGAGGTTTACCCTCGTCATAGACCAACGATCGGTTGCCTTCATGTTTGACAATACGCAGCAGGGCAAGATCAAGAATGATAAGATCTTGAGGTGGAGAATCGAACTCTCCACCTATAACTACGATACAGTATATCATCCTGGGAAGCTCAACGAGCCCGCAGATGCCCTGTCCCGCGGCACATGCGCCAGCGCGCAAGATGACTGACTACGGGCTATACACGATGACCTCTGCCACCCGGGGATCACCCGGCTCGCCCATTACATCAAGGCCCGCAACCTGCCCTACTCCACCGAGGAGGTCAGAGCTATAACCAGAGACTGCCAAATCGGTGCGGAGTGTAAACCGCACTTCTCTCGACCGGATAAGGCCCACCTGGTAAAGGCATCCCAGCCCTTTGAACGCCTCAGTATCGATTTCAAAGGGCCCCTCCCCTCCAATAACCGCAACACGTACTTCCTTAACATCATAGATGAGTTCTCCCGCTTCCCGTTTGCCATCCCCTGCCCTGATATGACCACCCCCACTGTCATTAAAGCCCTGCATAGTGTCTTCACCCTGTTTGGTTTCCCCAGTTATGTCCACAGAGACAGGGGCTCGTCGTTCATGAGCGACGAACTGCGTCAGTACCTGCTCAGTAAGGGCATCGCCTCGAGCAGGACTACCAGTTATAATCCCAGGGGAAACGGGCAGGTGGAGAGGGAGAACGCGACGGTCTGGAAGACCGTCCTACTGACCCTGCGGTCCAGGAATCTCCCAGTTTCTCACTAGCAGGAGGTCCTCCCCGATGCGCTCCACTCTATTAGGTCCCTCCTTTGCACGGCCACAAACCAGATTCCTCATGACCGTTTGTTTGTTTTCCCCAGGGGAGCCACCTCAGGGGCCTCGCTTCCGCCCTGGTTGATGACACTGGGTCCAGTCCTCCTCCGAAAACATTTTCGGAGCCATAAGACCGACCCCCTGGTAGAGAGGGTCCAGATCCTGCACTCCAACCCACACTATGCGTGCGTCGAACACCCCGATGGCTGGCAAGACACCGTCTCCCTCCGGGACCTGGCGCCCGCAGGTTCCAACACCACTCCCACTACTGCATCCCCCACACTATGTCCCGTCCAACCTCCCATGTTCAGCGCCCCCACCCCTATATGGTTCCCGCGCTCCCTCCCACCCGCCGTACCGGTAATTGATAGTCGCATCACTGCATTAATTTTTATACATTTTAGTTTTATTTACGGCGAATTGGCAAAGCTTAAAATTTGAGAAGAGGAGAAGTAAACTTGGTTTGATTAAAGGTGGTTTTTCTGTAGTACATGCAAAGAAGCTAAGAGATTAATATAAGAGGCACTGCAGCGTCGCCATTGGGTAATCTCAGTGTGCCAAATTTATAGGTTAAGAAATGAAAATAGAAAATGCTGAAAATGCCGATGAATGGCAGCTGGAGTTTAATTTGGATAAATGTGAGGTGATGCATTTTGCGAGATCAAATCAGGGCCCAGGGCAGGACCTACTCAGTTAATGGTATGGTATTGGGGAGAGTTACAGAACAAAGAAATCCAGGGGTCCAGGTTCATAGCTCCTTGAAGGTGGAGTCACAGGTGGACAGGGTGGTGAAGAAGGCATTCAGCATGCGAGGTTTTATTGGTCAGAATATTGAATACAGGAGTTGGGACAGCTTGTTGACGTTGTACAAGACATTAGTCAAACCACACATGGAATACTGTGTTCAGTTCTGATCACCCAATTATGGGAAGGATATTGGTAAACTAGAAAGAGTGCAGAAGCGATTTACGAGGATTCTACCAGGACTTGATGGTCTGAGTTATAAGGAGAGGCTGGATAGGCTGGGCCTTTTTTCCTTGGAGTGTAGGAGGCTTAGGGATGATCTTATAGAGGTCTATAAAATAATGAGGAGCATAGATAAGGTAGATAGTTGACATCTTTTCCCAAAGGTAGAGGAGCCTAGAACTAGAGGGCATAGGTTTAAGGTGAGAGGGGAGAGATACAAAAGAGACCAGAGGGGAAATATCTTCACAAGAGAGTGGTGAGCATCCGGAATGGACTGCCAAAGGCAGTGGTAGAGGCGGGTACGATTTTGTCTTTTTAAAAGCAGTTAGACAGTTGCATGGGCAGGGTTGGTATAGAGGGATATAGGCCAAATGCGGGCAATTGGGATTAGCTTAGTGATAAAAACTGGGCGGCATGGGCAAGCTGGGCCGAAGGGCCTTTTTCCATGCTGTAAACATCTATGAGTCTAAATGCTCAACAAGTCAAGCTGTATCGATAGAAAGACAAACAAGAGTTGTTTTTTCAGCTGATGACTTTTATGATCCATTATATCTTCTCCATACAGCCCTGTATGACAGGGAGAATTAAAAATGCTCCCATACACCTTTTCTTTCCTGCTATAACCTCTTTCTAACATGACTTCTTTATTTAGTTCACAGAATACAGCAAGAAGCCATCAACATCAGCAGGATAAATTTCTGAAGCATATGATAATAATGGCTGAAGTGAATGAGGCTGTACTTTATGATAATGTAATTGCAAATCTCAAATTGCTGTATAATTGCTTCTACAAATTAGAAAAGAAAATGTATGGAAGTGCTGGGAGCCTGTCTGCTGCCTGTAAGCAGAATGCTTTGATTTTTAATTCCAACCATTCAGAAAGGATGAAATGGTTTCCCATTGAATTCCATGGATTCTGCTACTTAAAAAACAAAGTACAGGATAGCTGCTTTAAACAAAATATGGCACCAATAATGGCTTTCATATGACATGAAAGAAACATTGCGCTGATAATGGTTTTCATATGAATATGAAGTGATTCCCAGTAATGTTATTTTTTTTCTCTCTGCATACTTGTTTGAATTAAAACCCTGGTATCTGATCCGCCAATTTGACCTGGCGACCACTGATCTGGTGTTTGTGTGCACAGTGGTCAGGTTACAACTGTCTGACCCTTGCACAGATTTTGCCTGAAGTCTTTAATTGAAAGTCAGAACTGAATGTGCTTTCATCAAAAACGTATCCAGCTCCCAGCTGAACACACTGCAGACACTTCATGTACTGTAAAACCAGGTGAAGACTTTGAGGTCACATCTGAGTTACAGCATACAACTCATAAATCGATGTGAAAACTCTTTTGACTATTTCCTTGGTGACCAGATGGGCTATGTCCTGGAGCACTCATAACACCAGGGTGTCAAAAAGATTTTAAGATTACAGACAAAGGGAGAGTTGCCAGAGTCGATTGCCTTCCATCAATGAAAGAGTTCAGAAACAGTGTAATTCAGCAAATTTTCCTCCATTTTGGTGGGGAAAACTGACAGGCTGATTCTTCACTTGTCACGTAATACAAAGGTAATGGGAATCCATTCTTCTGTCTGGTGATCGGTGCTTTGAGTAGCTAAATCAGGATGTCATGACGCATGGCTCAATTTTACTGACAGCTTTTTCCCTCCTTGCTTCCTTGGCCGTTTAAAAACAATATGACAGTTATTTCCAGGGAGGGGTGCAGCCTTACTTGAAGTACTTTTAAATCGCACAATTTTTTGTCTTGCATTGGTTGGTTACATGACTGTTATAGATAGACGGTACCATTAACTGACAGTTAAGGTTAGGATAATATTGACCCTCTTGCCAAGTTATACGCAGATTCTGAATGAGATGTTATTGTGATTAATGGTGGCTCAGTATTAGCTTCATGTATTTGTCAGAAACAGTGCCTGACACGTCCTCTACATTTTTTCATTTTGTTTATTTACATCACATCCAGACAGAAATCTCCACCATTTGCACTTAAGGTCCACAAATCATTCTTTACTAGCACCTATTAGTTCACAGCTTCCCAGGTCATTTAAATACAAAACAACTGGGAATAGAGTCTCTATAAATCTTTGTTACTGTTAGTTCTAAATCAGAGGAGAGCCTCAGCCAAGAGCTGGAATGAGGATATAAACAGTTGCAAGTGAATTATGGGCCCTGCAACTGGTTTATTTTTTGTAGGTCGAAACTTGCCAGCCGAGGATTCAATTAGTTTATGTCACACGATGGACAAATTTCCCCCTTGTTTGTCCCACCACACACGTAGTTGTCCTTGGTTTACATCATGGAAAATTTTGAAGCTATAACAGAGAGGATAGATTCAGGAATTTCAGTGGATTCTCAAAAATCACAAAAGTACCAGGTAAGATGCTGAGGGCAGAGCTTACAACACATGGAATTATGAGGAATGTCGCCCCATCTGTAGATGGGTGGAAGACAGAAAGCAACGGGCAGCTGAGGAGATTAAGGGGTGGCCAGATACAGATCATTAAAATTTTGAAGGGTTATGTAAAATTGATATATTGTGATTGAAATTAAACTTGAATGGTAGCATATGGGCCACGGAGAATCAGCAGCATACTTTAGCATATCACACAACGGTCTTTATCATTGAATTCAGAAGAAAATTAGATGTGCCTTTGCCCCTTTTGGACTACTTCCATATGCTAAGTTCACCTTCATTGCACGATAATGTCCCAGCGTTGGTCAGAGTATCACTTTCAGTGAGAATACTGGAAAGCAGCTCTTCAACTGCACAGCCAAGCTTTCACTCCCGATTCTCTGGCACTTTGTGCACAGAAAACCTGGAAGGCGTAGTTTCCGCCATCATTCTGGTGGGGCGGGATGTAATAGAGACAGCAACGCAGGCTCCACAGATATTGGGGCGCCATCTTTAAACGGTGCCCTGATCAGCATTTGAAATGAGCCCCCCCCCCACCCAATCCCCCATGGTTACACAGGAACCAACCCCCCCCAACAAGCATTGGAGTGACATCCCCCCTCCACAAGGATCAGGGCAACCCCTCCAATACGCATCTGGCCAACGCCCCCCCCCCCCCCCCCCCCCGATAACCGTCAGGCCAATCAACCACCCCTCCAAACAAACCTTGAGGAAACCCCCTCCCCCCTAATAAGCATCGGGCCAACTCGCTCCCCTACCTCTTCATATGCATTAGGTCAATTTCCCCCCCACTCCACATTAAGCATCGAGGCAACTCCCCACCAACAAGCATCAGGGGTACCCCCCCATATGGGGAACCCCCTAATGGGCTCCCTCGAAGACCCCCCTGGCACCCCCTCTGCAGCTGCCACTCTGGGCACTGCCAGGTTAGCACTGCAAGGAAAAATCTGAGCGAACGCTGGCTGAAAATCCCCAACCCCCATTGTTTCAACTGATGGTAACAAGCAGATACAAATTCACCATAATAGAACCATAGAAATCATACAGTGCAGAAGGAGGCCAGTCAGCACTTCGTGTCTGCACTGACCCTGTGAAAAAGCACCCTACCTAGGCCCATCCGCTGTCCTATCGCCATAGCCCCATACCCTCACCTAACCTGCATATCTTTGGACACTAAAGGGCAATTTAGCAGAGTCAATCCACCCAACCTGCACTTATTTGGAATGTGGGAGGAAACCGGAGCACCCGGAGAAAACCCACTGAGACAAGGGGAGAAGGTACAAACTCCACAGAGTCACCCCAAGGCCAGAATTGAACCTGGGTCCCTGGATCTGTGAGGCAGCAGTGCTAACCATTGTGCCACCGTGTCACCCCATAATTATTAAAACAATTCGAGAGATCAGAAATATTTGATTCCACAGAGAGTGATTCGACTTTCCAATGCTCTGGTATAATCCATTACCATCAATTATTGCTTGACAGAGAGAATGAAAAGAATGGGGAGCAAGTAAAAGACTGTGAAATGTGAAGACAAGTAATATGTTCAGATGTTCTGGGAATAATGGCTTGTTACTGTTCTGTAACACTCTACAATTTAATAATTGTATGCATAATATCAATATCATATATGCAGATATGTTAATATCCTGGCTCTGCTTTCCATTAATTTTATTACAAACCATTCTCAGGATGTATTTATTATTAACAAGGCCAGCATTTATTGCCCAGCCCTAGTTGCCCTTGTGAAGGTGGTGGTGGGCCTTCTTCTTCAACTGCTGCATGTGGTACTCCAGCAGATTTGTTACATCGGGAGTTCCAGAAGTTTGACCCAGAAGCAATGAAGGAGTTAGCACTGGCACGTAAAGCATCTGCCCCTGCCTTCTGCATTGAGCACACAGCTTGTGAAATATGGCAGATGATAGAAGCCATTCATGTGCAAGTTTGAGGACCGGTGGTCTCATCTTTATCATACAACTTATCCATTATCTGTCCAAAGGAGATATCAGGCGCAATTTTCCCAAAACATTTCTATGTTAATTTATGGCGGGTCTGCCGGCGAGTTCCCCACCACTATTCAATGACACCTAGTCACGTCTTTGGGCCCTGAGGGGTTTCTCACCAGTTTAGCCCACACATAGAATTTATTTTAGCGCTGGGGAGCTGAACTCAGAGATCGGGCCGTCTTTTTGAAAGATTGCCACAATCTCGAAGTGAGCTTGTGGATCCTCGCCACCCTTGTTTCATAGGCATGGCTGCCCTCGTCCCCTCACCCTTGGCAGTGCCACCCTGGCACTCAGGCATCTTTATACTGCCACCCTGGTACCCAGGCAGTGCTCCTGCTGGCTTGGCAGTGACATCTGAGCACCTAGGCAGTACCAGGGTGGTAGTGCCCAGGAGCCAGCTGGGCCATGCCAAGGTGCCCATGTTCCAGGAGGAGGGCCAGGGGGCCACACTGCACTTCCCCTGGCCACCCAGGATTATCCGATGGCCTTGGAGACCCCCCTGGTGCCGTTCTGCCTGGTCCATGTTTGTGTGGACCAGCACTGATCAGCGCTCAGCTGCAGCCTCCCTGGGGAGGCCGAAGAATTGAGGGAGGCCAGTGGACACAGACAGATAGGTGGTAATGGTCTACTTCTGCGAGCATCATTCGGTCCCGCCCATTTGGGGCAGCGTTCCGACTCTGAAGTCTCGCGGGACTTCAGTGAATCTCACGAGGCATGGAGGCTGTCCGGAGGCTCGCTGCTGCAGGCCTCTCCCAGTATTCTCCGGCCACGTTGTGCTCTCGCTTGAGGGTAACCCTGCCAGAGAATGGTCAGGAGCCGCTCTACGTAGCCCCCCTCCCGGTGATTCTCCGCCCAGGATGGGCCGAGCGACCGCCCAAAAAAGCCCGAATCCCGCTGGCGCCATTCACATCTGGGGCGAAATTCTCCGACCCCCCGCCGGGTTGGAGAATCGCCGGGGGCTGGCGTGAATCCCGTCCCAGATTGGGGATCCCGCCCCGGTTGGTGGGCCCCCCCCCCCCCCCGCGATTCTCCGGCCCGGATGGGCCGAAGACCCGCCGCTAAAATGCCTGTCCCGCCGGCGTAGATTAAACCACCTACCTTACCGGCGGGACAAGGCGGCGTGGGCGGGCTCCGGGGTCCTGGGGGGTGGGGCGCGGGGCGATCTGGCCCCAAGGGGTGCCCCTTAATGTTGGGGCTCGGCCCCCAAAGATGCCCGTTTTGGGCGCCAGTCGGCGGACATCACGCCGTTTCCGGAGAATTTCGCCCCTGGTCTTACCCGGCAGGACCTTGGCGTCCATTCTGTCGGGGGCGACCTGGTGGGAAGGGAGGGGGGTCCGACCCCGGAGGGAGCCTCCACCATGGCCTGGCCCGCGATCGGGACCTACTGATCGGTGGGCCGGCCTCTCCTGGTGGGGGCCTCTTTTGCTCCGCACCGGCCTCTGTAGCCCTACGCCATGTTGCGGCGGGGCCAGCGTGGAGAAGGAAGCTACCGCGCATGCACTCACGCATGCATGCACGCATGCGCGCATTCGCGCCAGTTGCAATGCGCATGTGCAAACCCGCAGCGCCCATTTGACCCCGGTATCGGCAGCTGGTGCGCTGTGGGTCGCTCCAGTGCCGTGCTGGCCTCCTGTAGGGCAGAGGATCGCTACACTTAGCGGTCTGATGACGCCGTCGTTGAACTTTCCAGTTTTTACGACGGCGTCAACACTCTGCCGTCAGATGGGAGAATCCCACCCGAGTTCTTTGGTGCTGATCAAAATGTATTCCTGAAAACAATTGGTGTGGTCATCATTAAAACAAGTATTTGCTGCACGCAACTGTCTCCTAACAGATTGGCCACTCTTCCAAATTTCTTCATTGGTTGGAAAGCATTTTTGAAAATCCATAGCTTGAGCACAATGCCATATCAACCCAAGTCATTCTCTCTCTCAGTGAAGGCTAAACTAATGCCAGAGGACTGGAGAACTGCAAATATTACACCCTTGTTCAAAAATGGGCTGAAAGATAAGCCCAGCAACTACAGACCAGTCAGTTTAGCTATAATGGTGCAAAAACTTCATTTTACGCTGGTGGGATTTTCCGGTCCTGCCAGAGCCAATGACCCTTTGAATGGCTCAGCATTTTTCAGCCCTGCCCTCACAGCAATGGGATTGTAAAATCCCACCCTGAGAAACAATGGGCGGGATTCTCCCAACGGGCGGCTAAGTGCCGACGCTGGAGTAAAATCGGGAGTGTTTTACTCCGAGGTCGGCGCACGTTCCGGGACCCCATTCTGCGGCCCAGAAGGGGCTAGGATGGTGCTGGAGCGGCCTCCGCTACCCCAGCTGCTGATCCCGGCCTGAACTCGGTGCCGCGGGGTCCACGCATGCGCAGTTAAGCCGGCGCCAACAAGCGCATGCGCAGTGGCCTTCTTCCCCGCGGCAGCCCCGATGCCAAATGGCGCAGGGCTACAGGAGCCAGCGCGAAGGAAAGGAGGCCGGGGTGCAGAGAGGCCGGCCCGCCGATCGGTGGGCCCCGATCGCGGGCCAGGCCACTACGGAGGCCGCCCCTGGGGTCAGACTCCCCCTCCCCCCCCACAGGCCACACCCGGACCCTTCAACGCCGAGGTGTCCCGCTGGCTCAGAGGATGTTAGAATGGCGCCGGCGGGACTCGGCGTTTTGTTGACGGCCGCTTGGCCCATCAGGCCCGGAGAATCAGTACGCCGGCCCGGAGACTCGGCGCATACCCCGACCGGCACCGCACCGCAGTGAGGGTGGCAGATTAAGTTCTATGCAGAGAAATGTGAAATGATTCATTTTGGTAGGAAGAAAATGGAGAGACAATATAAGATTATCAATACAACCCCAAAGTGGGTGCAGGAGTAGAGGGACCAGGGTGTCTATGTGCATAAGCCATTGAAGGTGGCAAGACAGGTTCAGAGAGTGGTCAAAAAGCACATTAGTATCCGGGGCTTTAATAGTGGCATAGACTACAAGAGCGAGGAGGTTACATTCAATTTGTTTAGGACACTTGTTCAGCCTCAGCTGGAGCATTGCATCCAGTTCTGGGCCCCGCACTTCAGGAAAGATGTGAAGGCACTGAAAAGATTCACGAGAATGGTTCTGAGGATGAGAAAATTCAGTTTTGAAGTTCGATTGGAGAATTTGAAATTGTTTTCCTTCGGGAAGAGAAGACGGAGAGGAGAGTTGATAGATGTATTCAAGATCACGAGGGCTCTGGAGAGAGTAGATAAAAAGAAACTGCTCCCACTCATGAAAGCATTGGGAATGGGAGGGCACAGATTTAAAGTAATTGGCAAAAGAAGTAAAAGTGATATGATTAAAAACGTTTCCACACAGCAAGCGGTTAAGGTCTGGAATGCACTACCTGGAAGTGTGGTAGAGGTAGATTCAGTCATAGAGTCATAGAGTTATACAGCACAAAAACAGACCCTTCAGCACACCATGCCTATGCCAACCATCAAATGCCAATCTATACTAATCCCATTTACTAGTAGGTGGATCGTAACCTACTATGCCTTGGTGACTTAAGCTCATCCAGATGCAATCGAGGCATTCAAAAGGAATTTGACTGTTTCTGAATAGGGGAGAAGGTCGAGAACTGGCACTAAGTGAATTACTCATTCAGTGGGTCATTGCAGACATGATGGGCTGAATCCCTTGTGCTGTGACAATTCTGTGATTCTGTGACCTCAGACATAACCAGATTGTTGAGCTTTATTCTCTAGAATAATGTAATTCGATAAAGTTAAGGATGGGCACGTGCAGCAACACTGCCACAGGTTCAAAAGGAAGAAGCTATTCCTATGTCTGGATGTGCTGGTCTTTAGACTTCTGTACCTTCTGCCTGCTGGAAGGGTCTGGAAGAAGGCAATGCCTGGGTGGGAGGGGTCGCTGATAATGCAGTCCGCCTTCCTGAGGTAGCGGGAAGTGTATACAGAATCAAAGTGAAGTTGGCAATATAAATTACACCCAAGAACAAATCACAGAGGGAATCAGTAATGCTAACTAAGTTCAAAAATGCAGACACTGGGACATAAATGAAAACTGAAGAAACAGAATGCACAAATATTGCAGAGAAACAAAGTTTGCTAACTGAATCCCTTTTGAGAGACATTGCCTTTTAATGGTGCAGAGATCACCAGGGCTGAAGGAGCTTTCAGTGTAGCGCCAATTTTAAACGGTTGTTCGATAATTTTATGCAGCTCTTGGACTGGGACTGGTGGCTGAGTCTTAGTGCCCATTACTTCCCAAGGGACCAGAGGAGCTAAATCTAAAGGCCAGTTTTTTAAAGCTTTGCTATTGCACAAAAATTGCACCGTGGTAATAGCAGACTACCAGTGCGCCGCTGGCGTGTTACAGAAATCTAATGGAATCAGCAGAACTCAAACCTCAAGATTAACCCAGGAATACACAGGGAAATCTTGCTGCAGATATTAGTAACATCAAACAGCAGTTTTAAATCTGAATTTTACAGGGTAATTTTATCTAACTCACTGTGGTGTTGGGTACTCTGGTGCACAGATGAGCCAACACAGTTGTATGTGGTACAACTCTATTTTATTTTAACTCTTATAATACAGTTCGTTCTGGATACTCTGCACGTGCTGTCTCCCTGAGTGTGTTGTGTAGCAGGTCTGTCCTGGTCCTCCTCTCCAGCTAATACTGACCACCGGGTGTCGTGTTTGTGCTTTCATATCTTTCTGTGATTGGTTGTGGTGTTGTGTGTTCTGATTTGTCTGTTGGTGTGTCTATCATGATGTGTGTGTTTGAATATCATGACATCCCCCCTTTTTACAAAGATATGTGCCTACGTGGTTATAAATATAATCGTGTCGTGAGTGCATCTAAGAGTGTGTGCGTGTGTTGTGTACAGCGTGTGTATATGACGTAACTATTTACATGGGGCGATGTCGGGTGCGTCACACTAACAAGGTTATACCATAACAAAACATGAATGCGAGAAAAAAAAACAACTTGAACAGTGGTCCGGTCAGATGATATCTGGAACAATAAACAACAACAGGTTATAATACAGAAGTGTTTGACTTTTTGAACGTATGAACAGCGTTATAAGTCCAGTCTAATGGGTGACTGCCTCAAGAATAGGCTGGTCCTCAAGCCGGTTCAGCTGTGGAGATTTGGGGTCACACTGGTTCACCTTGGACTGTTGGAGGTGATGCTGTTGCCGAAGTCTCTACTTTTCCATTTGTTGTACTTCGTGCAGTGCTTGGTTTTTCATTCGTGCAAATATAACATTCAACATCTTTGTTAGGGTTGCCTTGGCTGTGGTTTGGTTCTGGTGGCGATGGAAGTGGCATGATCTGTGGCATCTCCACGAAGTCATCCTTGGGAACCAGTGGAGGATCCGGCGTGTGCGTACGGTTCAGTTGCGAGCGTGGAAGGCGGCGCAAAGCTCGCTGATTGCGCCTACGCACCAATCCATCCGCCCTGCATGCCAGGAACAAGGTGGAGTCTTTTTTCTTTTTATGTTTGTGGTGGACGGCATCTTGTAGCCGATGGGTTGTTGCCATCGAAGTAGCACCATCACTAATATCATGCAAGGCGATGACTGTGCCAGATGTGGAAGTTGGCCGAGACCGTGCACGCTGGTTCCGGCCACCTGCTGTGCCGGAAGGGCGACTCCGCAGAGAAACGTCGAAGCATGTCGCCTTGGAGAGAGAATTGTTACTCGCATCAACGTCTAGCGATGGCGCGAATTGGTGTGTCCGTCTTGGACCGCCGGTGCTGGCCGCCACTGCCGACCCAGTGGGACTGCCACGTGATCCATTCCCTGTCGCCGTGGCATCCGCCGTCACCCTGAGCGTGCCATCACCGAGGCCGCGACGCCGCCCATCCGGAGCAAGGTCTGGCGTGCGCGAATCAGAGTCGGCGCTTGGCTGCTCCCCATCTGGAGTCCGGTCTGCCTTCCGTCGATGCTCCCCGTTCGGAGTCCCAACAGGTTCACTGGAGGCAGCCGAGATTCCCTGAAGCTGCACTTCTGGAGTCGGAACATGCAGGAATGCACCAACCAGTGGAGAGGCTCGAGCCATCGAGGGTGGAAGCGGTGCGCCACCACCGCAGTCGTCAGTGGTCCCACCGTGATCCCGCCGGCGTAGATTAAACCACCTACCTTACCGGCGGGACAAGGCGGCGTGGGCGGGCTCCGGGGTCCTGGGGGGTGGGGCGCGGGGCGATCTGGCCCCAAGGGGTGCCCCTTAATGTTGGGGCTCGGCCCCCAAAGATGCCCGTTTTGGGCGCCAGTCGGCGGACATCACGCCGTTTCCGGAGAATTTCGCCCCTGGTCTTACCCGGCAGGACCTTGGCGTCCATTCTGTCGGGGGCGACCTGGTGGGAAGGGAGGGGGGTCCGACCCCGGAGGGAGCCTCCACCATGGCCTGGCCCGCGATCGGGACCTACTGATCGGTGGGCCGGCCTCTCCTGGTGGGGGCCTCTTTTGCTCCGCACCGGCCTCTGTAGCCCTACGCCATGTTGCGGCGGGGCCAGCGTGGAGAAGGAAGCTACCGCGCATGCACTCACGCACGCATGCACGCATGCGCGCATTCGCGCCAGTTGCAATGCGCATGTGCAAACCCGCAGCGCCCATTTGACCCCGGTATCGGCAGCTGGTGCGCTGTGGGTCGCTCCAGTGCCGTGCTGGCCTCCTGTAGGGCAGAGGATCGCTACACTTAGCGGTCTGATGACGCCGTCGTTGAACTTTCCAGTTTTTACGACGGCGTCAACACTCTGCCGTCAGATGGGAGAATCCCACCCGAGTTCTTTGGTGCTGATCAAAATGTATTCCTGAAAACAATTGGTGTGGTCATCATTAAAACAAGTATTTGCTGCACGCAACTGTCTCCTAACAGATTGGCCACTCTTCCAAATTTCTTCATTGGTTGGAAAGCATTTTTGAAAATCCATAGCTTGAGCACAATGCCATATCAACCCAAGTCATTCTCTCTCTCAGTGAAGGCTAAACTAATGCCAGAGGACTGGAGAACTGCAAATATTACACCCTTGTTCAAAAATGGGCTGAAAGATAAGCCCAGCAACTACAGACCAGTCAGTTTAGCTATAATGGTGCAAAAACTTCATTTTACGCTGGTGGGATTTTCCGGTCCTGCCAGAGCCAATGACCCTTTGAATGGCTCAGCATTTTTCAGCCCTGCCCTCACAGCAATGGGATTGTAAAATCCCACCCTGAGAAACAATGGGCGGGATTCTCCCAACGGGCGGCTAAGTGCCGACGCTGGAGTAAAATCGGGAGTGTTTTACTCCGAGGTCGGCGCACGTTCCGGGACCCCATTCTGCGGCCCAGAAGGGGCTAGGATGGTGCTGGAGCGGCCTCCGCTACCCCAGCTGCTGATCCCGGCCTGAACTCGGTGCCGCGGGGTCCACGCATGCGCAGTTAAGCCGGCGCCAACAAGCGCATGCGCAGTGGCCTTCTTCCCCGCGGCAGCCCCGATGCCAAATGGCGCAGGGCTACAGGAGCCAGCGCGAAGGAAAGGAGGCCGGGGTGCAGAGAGGCCGGCCCGCCGATCGGTGGGCCCCGATCGCGGGCCAGGCCACTACGGAGGCCGCCCCTGGGGTCAGACTCCCCCTCCCCCCCCACAGGCCACACCCGGACCCTTCAACGCCGAGGTGTCCCGCTGGCTCAGAGGATGTTAGAATGGCGCCGGCGGGACTCGGCGTTTTGTTGACGGCCGCTTGGCCCATCAGGCCCGGAGAATCAGTACGCCGGCCCGGAGACTCGGCGCATACCCCGACCGGCACCGCACCGCAGTGAGGGTGGCAGATTAAGTTCTATGCAGAGAAATGTGAAATGATTCATTTTGGTAGGAAGAAAATGGAGAGACAATATAAGATTATCAATACAACCCCAAAGTGGGTGCAGGAGTAGAGGGACCAGGGTGTCTATGTGCATAAGCCATTGAAGGTGGCAAGACAGGTTCAGAGAGTGGTCAAAAAGCACATTAGTATCCGGGGCTTTAATAGTGGCATAGACTACAAGAGCGAGGAGGTTACATTCAATTTGTTTAGGACACTTGTTCAGCCTCAGCTGGAGCATTGCATCCAGTTCTGGGCCCCGCACTTCAGGAAAGATGTGAAGGCACTGAAAAGATTCACGAGAATGGTTCTGAGGATGAGAAAATTCAGTTTTGAAGTTCGATTGGAGAATTTGAAATTGTTTTCCTTCGGGAAGAGAAGACGGAGAGGAGAGTTGATAGATGTATTCAAGATCACGAGGGCTCTGGAGAGAGTAGATAAAAAGAAACTGCTCCCACTCATGAAAGCATTGGGAATGGGAGGGCACAGATTTAAAGTAATTGGCAAAAGAAGTAAAAGTGATATGATTAAAAACGTTTCCACACAGCAAGCGGTTAAGGTCTGGAATGCACTACCTGGAAGTGTGGTAGAGGTAGATTCAGTCATAGAGTCATAGAGTTATACAGCACAAAAACAGACCCTTCAGCACACCATGCCTATGCCAACCATCAAATGCCAATCTATACTAATCCCATTTACTAGTAGGTGGATCGTAACCTACTATGCCTTGGTGACTTAAGCTCATCCAGATGCAATCGAGGCATTCAAAAGGAATTTGACTGTTTCTGAATAGGGGAGAAGGTCGAGAACTGGCACTAAGTGAATTACTCATTCAGTGGGTCATTGCAGACATGATGGGCTGAATCCCTTGTGCTGTGACAATTCTGTGATTCTGTGACCTCAGACATAACCAGATTGTTGAGCTTTATTCTCTAGAATAATGTAATTCGATAAAGTTAAGGATGGGCACGTGCAGCAACACTGCCACAGGTTCAAAAGGAAGAAGCTATTCCTATGTCTGGATGTGCTGGTCTTTAGACTTCTGTACCTTCTGCCTGCTGGAAGGGTCTGGAAGAAGGCAATGCCTGGGTGGGAGGGGTCGCTGATAATGCAGTCCGCCTTCCTGAGGTAGCGGGAAGTGTATACAGAATCAAAGTGAAGTTGGCAATATAAATTACACCCAAGAACAAATCACAGAGGGAATCAGTAATGCTAACTAAGTTCAAAAATGCAGACACTGGGACATAACTGAGCAACAAAATGCAATGAAAACTGAAGAAACAGAATGCACAAATATTGCAGAGAAACAAAGTTTGCTAACTGAATCCCTTTTGAGAGACATTGCCTTTTAATGGTGCAGAGATCACCAGGGCTGAAGGAGCTTTCAGTGTAGCGCCAATTTTAAACGGTTGTTCGATAATTTTATGCAGCTCTTGGACTGGGACTGGTGGCTGAGTCTTAGTGCCCATTACTTCCCAAGGGACCAGAGGAGCTAAATCTAAAGGCCAGTTTTTTAAAGCTTTGCTATTGCACAAAAATTGCACCGTGGTAATAGCAGACTACCAGTGCGCCGCTGGCGTGTTACAGAAATCTAATGGAATCAGCAGAACTCAAACCTCAAGATTAACCCAGGAATACACAGGGAAATCTTGCTGCAGATATTAGTAACATCAAACAGCAGTTTTAAATCTGAATTTTACAGGGTAATTTTATCTAACTCACTGTGGTGTTGGGTACTCTGGTGCACAGATGAGCCAACACAGTTGTATGTGGTACAACTCTATTTTATTTTAACTCTTATAATACAGTTCGTTCTGGATACTCTGCACGTGCTGTCTCCCTGAGTGTGTTGTGTAGCAGGTCTGTCCTGGTCCTCCTCTCCAGCTAATACTGACCACCGGGTGTCGTGTTTGTGCTTTCATATCTTTCTGTGATTGGTTGTGGTGTTGTGTGTTCTGATTTGTCTGTTGGTGTGTCTATCATGATGTGTGTGTTTGAATATCATGACATCCCCCCTTTTTACAAAGATATGTGCCTACGTGGTTATAAATATAATCGTGTCGTGAGTGCATCTAAGAGTGTGTGCGTGTGTTGTGTACAGCGTGTGTATATGACGTAACTATTTACATGGGGCGATGTCGGGTGCGTCACACTAACAAGGTTATACCATAACAAAACATGAATGCGAGAAAAAAAAACAACTTGAACAGTGGTCCGGTCAGATGATATCTGGAACAATAAACAACAACAGGTTATAATACAGAAGTGTTTGACTTTTTGAACGTATGAACAGCGTTATAAGTCCAGTCTAATGGGTGACTGCCTCAAGAATAGGCTGGTCCTCAAGCCGGTTCAGCTGTGGAGATTTGGGGTCACACTGGTTCACCTTGGACTGTTGGAGGTGATGCTGTTGCCGAAGTCTCTACTTTTCCATTTGTTGTACTTCGTGCAGTGCTTGGTTTTTCATTCGTGCAAATATAACATTCAACATCTTTGTTAGGGTTGCCTTGGCTGTGGTTTGGTTCTGGTGGCGATGGAAGTGGCATGATCTGTGGCATCTCCACGAAGTCATCCTTGGGAACCAGTGGAGGATCTGGCGTGTGCGTACGGTTCAGTTGCGAGCGTGGAAGGCGGCGCAAAGCTCGCTGATTGCGCCTACGCACCAATCCATCCGCCCTGCATGCCAGGAACAAGGTGGAGTCTTTTTTCTTTTTATGTTTGTGGTGGACGGCATCTTGTAGCCGATGGGTTGTTGCCATCGAAGTAGCACCATCACTAATATCATGCAAGGCGATGACTGTGCCAGATGTGGAAGTTGGCCGAGACCGTGCACGCTGGTTCCGGCCACCTGCTGTGCCGGAAGGGCGACTCCGCAGAGAAACGTCGAAGCATGTCGCCTTGGAGAGAGAATTGTTACTCGCATCAACGTCTAGCGATGGCGCGAATTGGTGTGTCCGTCTTGGACCGCCGGTGCTGGCCGCCACTGCCGACCCAGTGGGACTGCCACGTGATCCATTCCCTGTCGCCGTGGCATCCGCCGTCACCCTGAGCGTGCCATCACCGAGGCCGCGACGCCGCCCATCCGGAGCAAGGTCTGGCGTGCGCGAATCAGAGTCGGCGCTTGGCTGCTCCCCATCTGGAGTCCGGTCTGCCTTCCGTCGATGCTCCCCGTTCGGAGTCCCAACAGGTTCACTGGAGGCAGCCGAGATTCCCTGAAGCTGCACTTCTGGAGTCGGAACATGCAGGAATGCACCAACCAGTGGAGAGGCTCGAGCCATCGAGGGTGGAAGCGGTGCGCCACCACCGCAGTCGTCAGTGGTCCCACCGTGATCCCGCCGGCGTAGATTAAACCACCTACCTTACCGGCGGGACAAGGCGGCGTGGGCGGGCTCCGGGGTCCTGGGGGGTGGGGCGCGGGGCGATCTGGCCCCAAGGGGTGCCCCTTAATGTTGGGGCTCGGCCCCCAAAGATGCCCGTTTTGGGCGCCAGTCGGCGGACATCACGCCGTTTCCGGAGAATTTCGCCCCTGGTCTTACCCGGCAGGACCTTGGCGTCCATTCTGTAGGGGGCGACCTGGTGGGAAGGGAGGGGGGTCCGACCCCGGAGGGAGCCTCCACCATGGCCTGGCCCGCGATCGGGACCTACTGATCGGTGGGCCGGCCTCTCCTGGTGGGGGCCTCTTTTGCTCCGCACCGGCCTCTGTAGCCCTACGCCATGTTGCGGCGGGGCCAGCGTGGAGAAGGAAGCTACCGCGCATGCACTCACGCACGCATGCACGCATGCGCGCATTCGCGCCAGTTGCAATGCGCATGTGCAAACCCGCAGCGCCCATTTGACCCCGGTATCGGCAGCTGGTGCGCTGTGGGTCGCTCCAGTGCCGTGCTGGCCTCCTGTAGGGCAGAGGATCGCTACACTTAGCGGTCTGATGACGCCGTCGTTGAACTTTCCAGTTTTTACGACGGCGTCAACACTCTGCCGTCAGATGGGAGAATCCCACCCGAGTTCTTTGGTGCTGATCAAAATGTATTCCTGAAAACAATTGGTGTGGTGATCATTAAAACAAGTATTTACTGCACGCAACTGTCTCCTAACAGATTGGCCACTCTTCCAAATTTCTTCATTGGTTGGAAAGCATTTTTGAAAATCCATAGCTTGAGCACAATGCCATATCAACCCAAGTCATTCTCTCTCTCAGTGAAGGCTAAACTAATGCCAGAGGACTGGAGAACTGCAAATATTACACCCTTGTTCAAAAATGGGCTGAAAGATAAGCCCAGCAACTACAGACCAGTCAGTTTAGCTATAATGGTGCAAAAACTTCATTTTACGCTGGTGGGATTTTCCGGTCCTGCCAGAGCCAATGACCCTTTGAATGGCTCAGCATTTTTCAGCCCTGCCCTCACAGCAATGGGATTGTAAAATCCCACCCTGAGAAACAATGGGCGGGATTCTCCCAACGGGCGGCTAAGTGCCGACGCTGGAGTAAAATCGGGAGTGTTTTACTCCGAGGTCGGCGCACGTTCCGGGACCCCATTCTGCGGCCCAGAAGGGGCTAGGATGGTGCTGGAGCGGCCTCCGCTACCCCAGCTGCTGATCCCGGCCTGAACTCGGTGCCGCGGGGTCCACGCATGCGCAGTTAAGCCGGCGCCAACAAGCGCATGCGCAGTGGCCTTCTTCCCCGCGGCAGCCCCGATGCCAAATGGCGCAGGGCTACAGGAGCCAGCGCGAAGGAAAGGAGGCCGGGGTGCAGAGAGGCCGGCCCGCCGATCGGTGGGCCCCGATCGCGGGCCAGGCCACTACGGAGGCCGCCCCTGGGGTCAGACTCCCCCTCCCCCCCCACAGGCCACACCCGGACCCTTCAACGCCGAGGTGTCCCGCTGGCTCAGAGGATGTTAGAATGGCGCCGGCGGGACTCGGCGTTTTGTTGACGGCCGCTTGGCCCATCAGGCCCGGAGAATCAGTACGCCGGCCCGGAGACTCGGCGCATACCCCGACCGGCACCGCACCGCAGTGAGGGTGGCAGATTAAGTTCTATGCAGAGAAATGTGAAATGATTCATTTTGGTAGGAAGAAAATGGAGAGACAATATAAGATTATCAATACAACCCCAAAGTGGGTGCAGGAGTAGAGGGACCAGGGTGTCTATGTGCATAAGCCATTGAAGGTGGCAAGACAGGTTCAGAGAGTGGTCAAAAAGCACATTAGTATCCGGGGCTTTAATAGTGGCATAGACTACAAGAGCGAGGAGGTTACATTCAATTTGTTTAGGACACTTGTTCAGCCTCAGCTGGAGCATTGCATCCAGTTCTGGGCCCCGCACTTCAGGAAAGATGTGAAGGCACTGAAAAGATTCACGAGAATGGTTCTGAGGATGAGAAAATTCAGTTTTGAAGTTCGATTGGAGAATTTGAAATTGTTTTCCTTCGGGAAGAGAAGACGGAGAGGAGAGTTGATAGATGTATTCAAGATCACGAGGGCTCTGGAGAGAGTAGATAAAAAGAAACTGCTCCCACTCATGAAAGCATTGGGAATGGGAGGGCACAGATTTAAAGTAATTGGCAAAAGAAGTAAAAGTGATATGATTAAAAACGTTTCCACACAGCAAGCGGTTAAGGTCTGGAATGCACTACCTGGAAGTGTGGTAGAGGTAGATTCAGTCATAGAGTCATAGAGTTATACAGCACAAAAACAGACCCTTCAGCACACCATGCCTATGCCAACCATCAAATGCCAATCTATACTAATCCCATTTACTAGTAGGTGGATCGTAACCTACTATGCCTTGGTGACTTAAGCTCATCCAGATGCAATCGAGGCATTCAAAAGGAATTTGACTGTTTCTGAATAGGGGAGAAGGTCGAGAACTGGCACTAAGTGAATTACTCATTCAGTGGGTCATTGCAGACATGATGGGCTGAATCCCTTGTGCTGTGACAATTCTGTGATTCTGTGACCTCAGACATAACCAGATTGTTGAGCTTTATTCTCTAGAATAATGTAATTCGATAAAGTTAAGGATGGGCACGTGCAGCAACACTGCCACAGGTTCAAAAGGAAGAAGCTATTCCTATGTCTGGATGTGCTGGTCTTTAGACTTCTGTACCTTCTGCCTGCTGGAAGGGTCTGGAAGAAGGCAATGCCTGGGTGGGAGGGGTCGCTGATAATGCAGTCCGCCTTCCTGAGGTAGCGGGAAGTGTATACAGAATCAAAGTGAAGTTGGCAATATAAATTACACCCAAGAACAAATCACAGAGGGAATCAGTAATGCTAACTAAGTTCAAAAATGCAGACACTGGGACATAACTGAGCAACAAAATGCAATGAAAACTGAAGAAACAGAATGCACAAATATTGCAGAGAAACAAAGTTTGCTAACTGAATCCCTTTTGAGAGACATTGCCTTTTAATGGTGCAGAGATCACCAGGGCTGAAGGAGCTTTCAGTGTAGCGCCAATTTTAAACGGTTGTTCGATAATTTTATGCAGCTCTTGGACTGGGACTGGTGGCTGAGTCTTAGTGCCCATTACTTCCCAAGGGACCAGAGGAGCTAAATCTAAAGGCCAGTTTTTTAAAGCTTTGCTATTGCACAAAAATTGCACCGTGGTAATAGCAGACTACCAGTGCGCCGCTGGCGTGTTACAGAAATCTAATGGAATCAGCAGAACTCAAACCTCAAGATTAACCCAGGAATACACAGGGAAATCTTGCTGCAGATATTAGTAACATCAAACAGCAGTTTTAAATCTGAATTTTACAGGGTAATTTTATCTAACTCACTGTGGTGTTGGGTACTCTGGTGCACAGATGAGCCAACACAGTTGTATGTGGTACAACTCTATTTTATTTTAACTCTTATAATACAGTTCGTTCTGGATACTCTGCACGTGCTGTCTCCCTGAGTGTGTTGTGTAGCAGGTCTGTCCTGGTCCTCCTCTCCAGCTAATACTGACCACCGGGTGTCGTGTTTGTGCTTTCATATCTTTCTGTGATTGGTTGTGGTGTTGTGTGTTCTGATTTGTCTGTTGGTGTGTCTATCATGATGTGTGTGTTTGAATATCATGACATCCCCCCTTTTTACAAAGATATGTGCCTACGTGGTTATAAATATAATCGTGTCGTGAGTGCATCTAAGAGTGTGTGCGTGTGTTGTGTACAGCGTGTGTATATGACGTAACTATTTACATGGGGCGATGTCGGGTGCGTCACACTAACAAGGTTATACCATAACAAAACATGAATGCGAGAAAAAAAAACAACTTGAACAGTGGTCCGGTCAGATGATATCTGGAACAATAAACAACAACAGGTTATAATACAGAAGTGTTTGACTTTTTGAACGTATGAACAGCGTTATAAGTCCAGTCTAATGGGTGACTGCCTCAAGAATAGGCTGGTCCTCAAGCCGGTTCAGCTGTGGAGATTTGGGGTCACACTGGTTCACCTTGGACTGTTGGAGGTGATGCTGTTGCCGAAGTCTCTACTTTTCCATTTGTTGTACTTCGTGCAGTGCTTGGTTTTTCATTCGTGCAAATATAACATTCAACATCTTTGTTAGTGTTGCCTTGGCTGTGGTTTGGTTCTGGTGGCGATGGAAGTGGCATGATCTGTGGCATCTCCACGAAGTCATCCTTGGGAACCAGTGGAGGATCCGGCGTGTGCGTACGGTTCAGTTGTGAGCGTGGAAGGCGGCGCAAAGCTCGCTGATTGCGCCTACGCACCAATCCATCCGCCCTGCATGCCAGGAACAAGGTGGAGTCTTTTTTCTTTTTATGTTTGTGGTGGACGGCATCTTGTAGCCGATGGGTTGTTGCCATCGAAGTAGCACCATCACTAATATCATGCAAGGCGATGACTGTGCCAGATGTGGAAGTTGGCCGAGACCGTGCACGCTGGTTCCGGCCACCTGCTGTGCCGGAAGGGCGACTCCGCAGAGAAACGTCGAAGCATGTCGCCTTGGAGAGAGAATTGTTACTCGCATCAACGTCTAGCGATGGCGCGAATTGGTGTGTCCGTCTTGGACCGCCGGTGCTGGCCGCCACTGCCGACCCAGTGGGACCGCCACGTGATCCATTCCCTGTCGCCGTGGCATCCGCCGTCACCCTGAGCGTGCCATCACCGAGGCCGCGACGCCGCCCATCCGGAGCAAGGTCTGGCGTGCGCGAATCAGAGTCGGCGCTTGGCTGCTCCCCATCTGGAGTCCGGTCTGCCTTCCGTCGATGCTCCCCGTTCGGAGTCCCAACAGGTTCACTGGAGGCAGCCGAGATTCCCTGAAGCTGCACTTCTGGAGTCGGAACATGCAGGAATGCACCAACCAGTGGAGAGGCTCGAGCCATCGAGGGTGGAAGCGGTGCGCCACCACCGCAGTCGTCAGTGGTCCCACCGTGATCGTCGAGTGCCTCGGTACGCACTAGGCGAGGTCTGTCACCTTGCACCTTTTGCATGGGAAGTGGGATGCTGTCGTCACTCGTCTCACATCCCGTGGATAGATCCTAATTAGCAGCTTGCTGTTCACTAGGGTTGGGTAAATTGTCAGAGTTTTCATCTGGTGGTGCACACCATGTCGGTGGACTGTCATTGTCTTGCCGTTGTCCTTCATTTGGGCTTTTCTTCTTTGGAATTTTAAATCTTCCCCCAGACATTGCAGAACCTTGTTTATTACCCCCAAATTCTCCCATATGTATGGTCTCGAATATAGGATCCAATGTTTCTATCGACATTGTACTATTTTCCAAAGAACATTCCGTTTCACTTTTCTTCTCAGGTACCTCATATGTATCTTTGTCTAATGTACATGCCTTCATGGTCTCTGGGTCTGATTTTGCTGGGACTGGCATGGTCACAGTCTCTCTTTTACTGTTCTCAATTGCCCACATTATACTCCCCATACATAACTGCTTAATCACTGGGGTTAGTGTGGTACAATGGATAATCGGGTCGACCTTATCTGCATCTTCACCATTAGTGGAAAGCACACTTGTTTCACTTGAACCTGCTGCGGGTTTTAAATTCGTTATCTGGCTACTCGATGTCGGTGTCCTCAGGATTCTTGCTCCAATGTTCTGCTCATTTATCAGTGGAGTTGTATAGGTTCAATGCAATTAATGTTCCCCTCAAGGTTTGAAGAGTCATTACTGACTAACTGCTGGTCTCCGAAGTTGGGAATTTGCAGCGTTGTGTTGAAGGGAGACATTTGTCCTTGCTGTAGATATGATTCAGGTTGTGTTATTTCCATTACCTGAGGATCAATGTCTTGTCCATTTTTTCGATCCGTACTAAAACACTGGCAATTCTCAGTCTGCTCCTTGCAAGTTAAAAATTCAATTAATTTCTTTAGCAAATCCTCAGCATCCTTCTGTGGCCGTGCAGCATTATTAATCTCTGTTCGGCTATAATGATCCTGAAGGTCAGCGCATAAACCTTTTTTCTTCGGGCTTGGAAGAGGTGATTCCTTTGGCTTGTCTTCAGTTGGGCTTGAACAGTCTTCAGCGCTGTGCCCTTCATTGTAGCATGAGAGACCGTCATGGTCATGCTGCTGTGTAGTTTGAGCATGGTAGGCTGTTATAGCCTTCTTGCTGTTCACGTGAGCATGGCAGACTTGCATCGTCTGCCGCTGGTTGGTCAGGAGAGGTTGCTAGACCCTCATGGTCTTGTTCCTGCAAGGACCGCACATTGGAGTCTTGCGTTGCTTCTATCGTGGAGGCTGTCCACGAGCTCTCTGTGGAGGCTTGTGACACTGGAGTCACTTCTTGTTCGTGCAAGGACTGCGCTCTGGAGTCTTGCGTTGCTTCTATCGTGGAGGCTGCCCACGAGCTCTCTGTGGAGGCTTGTGACTCTGGAGTCACTTCTTGTTCATGCAAGGACTGCGCTCTGGAGTCTTGCATGTCTTCTTTCATAGAGTCGGGAACGTTGAGCGGGATGTGGACCACGCTCTGTGTGGCAGCAGGGCGCTCTCCGTGTGCTTGCACCGCTCCCTGTCTGTTAATGTCAGGCTGCAGCATCATCCGGTACTGATAAGTTGGGACGTCATATCTGCTGGATTGAAGATCCTCAAATCCGAAAAATGAATCCGCATCTGCGTCGGATTCAATGTGGGGGCCGCCAATGTGCAACACGAAAGGTTCGTCCGAGTCATAGTCGTATAGGACCACGGAGCTATCATTCGGCTCGCGAGGTCCGGAAACACTGTAAAGATCGTCATCGAAGTATTCGAGGTCGGAATCATCGGCTTGTGCGTAGGTAACTGCTTGTCGGAGGGTTCTTCGGAGGTCAAATCCATCTCCTGGGTCAATTTGCGGCAATGTGCTGTCATTCCAGGTGAGGGAAGGTTGTTTTACAGCTTTAACAGATTTTTGTTTTTTTGATTTGGGACGTTTCCCTTTTAAATTGGATTTGGGACGTTTCCCCTTTAAATTGGTGCAGTCTGGGGCCTCTGACATCCTGACGCTCGGTATGTAGCACGTAGGAAGCGACTGCGCATGCTCCTTTACCGATGGCCGTTTTCTTGACTGCGCATGCGCAGCATCTCGCGCATGCGCAGCATCTCGCGCATGCGCAAACGAAACTTCCGGTTCTGCGCACTGCTCGCGCAACTGTGCTAGCGTGATACCTTTAGCAAGATGGCCTCCGACCTCGACCCAGCCCTCTCTCAGGCCCGGGATTTCGGCCTCTGGGCATTCGGGCTCCGGGATCCCGGCCACGAGGTGAGTACTGCCGCTTTTCTTACCTTTACTTGCCGATTGGATTGCGTTTTCTTCACAGTACTTGGAGAATTTGTCCAGGACTACCTGGTAATCGTACCTTTGCTGCCTCCTGAAGAACCTGAACCTTGTGAATATTTCTCTTGCCCTTGCACCGGCGATGGTGAGGAGAAATTCAATTTTTTCGCTATGATCCAGGTCTTGGAGTTCAGCTGCCACCAGGAACAATTCGAACACTTGCCGGAATCGCCGCCAGTTTTCGCGGAGATCGTCGTGGCACTGGAGCGGCTGCGGAACCGGGAGCTCTATCATTTTGCCTGGGCACTGCTGGTTGTCTGTGTACACTGAGGTATGCCGGCAGGTATCGATCCACTCCTGTACCATGTGCTGTTGGGTGCTCTGTTGCACAGATGAGCCAACACAATTGTATTTGGTACAACTCTATTTTATTTTAACTCTTATAATACAATTCGTTCTGCATACTCTGCACGTGCTGTCTCCCTGAGTGCGTCGTGTAGCAGGTCTGTCCTGGTCCTCCTCTCCAGCTAATACTGACCACCGGGTGTCGTGTTTGTGCTTTTATATCTTTCTGTGATTGGTTGTGGTGTTGTGTGTTCTGATTTGTCTGTTGGTGTGTCTATCATGATGTGTGTGTTTGAATATCATGACACTCACCTGGTGGGGAACTGACGTGATCAGATCATTTGCCCCTAGCTCGCCACTATTTTACTCGCCTCCTGTTCCACTCGCTGCCTATTTAACTTTTGCACCCAATTTAATCCCCACCATTTTACTCATCACCTGGTTAACTTTCCTCCTGTTTTATCTGGTGGTGTGCGAGATGGACAGCCAATTGGATCACTTAGTCATCTCACTTGGCAAATCAGGTTCAAATTAAATTCAAAAATATTTTTTTTATGATCTTGTTCTATCACAAATGTTATTTCTCCAGCTATATATTCAAATGGGTCAGAAGACACAATTGCAGCAAAAACCACTTTGAAATATGATTGGTCAGAATTTCAGCCTTTTGAGTGATTGATTTTTCTCGGCTTCAATTAGATCTTTTGTGAATTATATTTCAGTGAACCAGTACGATTAGGTTGTTTATCTGAACTAATGAGCAGGTCAATGTAATCATTGTTTGTTCAGTCTGCTGCGTGGCATAAATTGGTCAGTGCCAGATATTTACAACAATCAGATACTAACACAGCAGATATCAAAACATGTTTCTGTGGAGTGAAATGCATTTTGTCCATTTCATCGATGCTTTTCTTTGAAACTTGCACGATTTTCAGGGAACTGAAAATGTTATGGTTTTTGGTAATCTGTTGTGAATGTGAGCTGGAGCCCAAAAAGTCACGCCTGGACTGGTGCGCTGAGAGAGAATGACTCAGAGCAACATGGTCTGAACTAAGCTCACAGTGTGAAATGATCACAGCAGCACACTGGATGCAGCCTTATGTGCTGTTCAGCTGGATTAATCCATTAGTGGAATCAGCCTCACATCTTGTGCTGTCAAGGTGCCAGCTGATAATATATGGGATTGTGTGATTCTTCTCTTTCCGTATCCAGCATCAACTTGGTGTCAGTAAAACACCGCTGAGAATGCCACCCTAACTGTTTTCCACTGTCACATCGATACATAGCATAAAACAAAAGAAAGCCCTTGAAAGCCCTGCTGTCCAACTGAACTTTCAACCCCCATCCCCACCATTTCTGTCTTTCCCCTCATACTGAAGATCCACTGTTTTCCAGTGCCATGTGAAAAGTTGCCTATCTGCATACAGGGAACAATTTGAAGCGGTTGTTGCAGTAGACGTTAGTCAATTGCAAAGCCTATCTGTTTTGAAAAAAGTAAAAGACATTGGGTGTAATTTTCCCTTCTGGGGCTAAGTCCGGTGGCCGGTGGGAGAGTCACCTTGATTCCTGCTGGGCAGCAGGGCAGATGAACATTCTTCCACTTTAAATTAATTAATTATGCATTCATAAGAAGCTTGCTGAATCTCCTGGTGGGGTTGGCAGTAAGGTAATTTGGACGTTTTGAATCCTCCCTCTGTGTACACGAACAGGGCCGGAATGTGGCGACGAGGGTCTTTTCACAGTAACTTTATTGCAGTGTTAATGTAAGCCTACTTGTGACAATAAAGATTATTGTTATTATTATTGAGTTGCCCGGCACTCTGTTACCTCAAGGGATCAAAGTTCCTGCCGCCCTATTCAAAAGGCACCCGGTCAGATATTCACTCATTGCAGGCTAGGAGCTCCACAGCCGCAGCTCGTACTGGAGAAGCTCGCAGAGGTGAGCAGCCACATCCTGGGACATATGAGAGCACCATTGGCATTGCCTAAGACCACCACCCACGATACCCTCATGGTTGGGCCAATGCTTGCCAATGCAGTAGTCTGTTTTCACCAGCCTCTTGACATTATAGAAGCCCTGCAGCAGTTTGTCGCTCAGGCCCTTGCTCCTCCTGACATGTGCCAGCCTGCGTGAGGGGGCCTCCTTCTCCTCATCTATGACCAAGGCAGGCTTCCTTGGGCCTTCATCATTGCCACCTCAGTGGATATGTGAAGAAATTGAATTTAAACATGAAGTGAGCATGTCCTTTACAGGTTTCCCTCCACCTCAAAGCCAACAGGCAAGGGCTAAGCCCTTTATCTGGTCTCCATCTAAACATGGCAACCCCCCTCCCACCCCTGCAGGTTTCCATGTAAAAGATATCCTGGAGGGCCAGAAATGTGTGTTACATCCGTTCATACATAAATGTGAATGGAGACATTACTCTTTGACCAGTGGGATGAGAGCCATGTCCAAGAATCCTCACAAGGACAGTTTTTCGCATGTCTCTACTGCCCTCAACTCTCTATAGAGAAACCATTTCCTTGGCAGCACAGAAACCATGATTCCTTGTCAGTCATTATCATTCATCTGGGAGGATGGACGTATGGAGTCATGAGTTGGCTGCTATCCACCAGCCATGCTCCTTGAAGGCATCCATCTCCCTCCCTCGCTCCCTTCGTTAAGCCTCTAACTTGAGCCGAGTGAAGGGCAACGCAATGTTATGAGACCCATGAGTTGGAACAAACCTGCCGCCGTGTTAGCTTCCCATAGAGAGGAGGACACAAGTGAGCATCTTTGACATCCAGTTGCCTCATAATTATTAGGGTTTCCCTTTAGTCAGACATGTGCTGACCTTGAACTCTACCCACTCGAAAATCCCTCCTCCCACTTCAAGAAATCTCACTGACTGATTAACTGCGTGGTCATGGTCTGTTTGGTAGAATGGTGCACGTCGCCTTTCAAACACCTTCCACTACCTTCCACTCTGGGCCTGTCACCAACCAATATTCCTTCATCACCATAGACCCACCCACTATCACCATTCCTCTCCCATCTATCACCCTTGAACCTCCCAATGTTACCCGAGACCCCATCACCATCCACCACCTTTAATAATGATAATCTTTATCAGCTTACATTAACACTGCAATGAAGTTACTGTGAAAATCCCCTAGTTGCCTCACTCCGGCACCTGTTCGGGTACACTGACAGAGAATTCAGAATGTACAATTCACCTAACAAGCACGTCTTTCAGGACTTGTGGGGGGAAACCGGAGCACCCAGAGGAAACTCATGCAGACACAGGAAGAATCATAGAATTGACAGTGCAGAAGGAGGCCATTTGGCCCATCAAGTCTGCATCGGCCCTTGGAAAGAGCTCCCTACTTAAGCCCACACCTCCACCCTATCCCCGTAACCCGGTAATCCCACACAACATTTTTTGGATACTAAGGGCAATTTAGCATGGTCAATCCACCTAACCTGCACATCTTTGGACCTGTGGGAGGAAACCGGAGTGCCCGGAAGAAACCCAAGCACACAAGGAGAGAACGTGTCAACTCCACACAGACAGTGACCCAAGCGAGAATCAAACCTGGGACCCTGGAGCTGGGAAGGAATAGTGCTAACCATTGTGCCATGTCGCTTTTACTCCCCTTAGAACCGATACCCATCACCCTCCTGTTATCCAAGCCACCTGTCTTGTCCCCCTAATAGAACATAGAGCATACAATGCAGAATGAGGCCATTCGGCGCATCGAGTCTGCACCGACCCACTTCCACTCTATCACCGTAACCCAATAACGCCTCCTTTTTTTATATAAATGTTTTTATTGGGTTTTTGAACAAAGTATATTTACCGTTATCTACACAGAATAAGATATGTATATATATATATACATAGAAGAGAAGGGCACACACAAACATACCAAAATAAAAAAGTAATAATAAAAATTAAATGAAAAATAAAATAAGGTAACTGGTAGGGTATTATGCAGCAGCTCAACAGCAGCAACTCTGTACAATTGGCAATATTATTTACAACACATAAGTAGGCACCTGTTTGTGGGGTGGGGGGCGGGGGAGACTGGGGAGGTAGATATACATTTGGGTGCCGGAGAAACAATTACAGAGGGCAATACTAAAATGGGTCTGGTGTTGGTGTTGTCACTTGTTTCTCCCAGACAGGTTTCGCTGCCGTTGTCGTCTCGCGCTCACCTCCGCTTCAACCGTTCCTCCCGTCTTTCGCCTGGATTCTCCTTGTTCTCTGTTCCTGTAGATGGCAAGTTTGTTATCGTTTCCCGTGCCCTCCTTCCAGCTATCATTTCCCTGCCTCCCCCCCCCCCCACCTCCCTGGTTCTCCTCTATTGTTCCCTGTCTCTTCCCTCTTCCCGCCCCCCCCCCCCCCCCACCTGCTTCTGCCCCCTCCCCTCTCCTGTGGTTCGCCTTTCTTTCCTCTTAGGTTTAGCTGTGCCCCCCCCCCCCCCCCCCCACCCCCCTCTCCCGGTCTATCTCTCCCTCTCATGCCTTGGCTACTTTCCCCTGATTCTAGGCTACCTGGATATTCTTCTGCTTGTTCGTTGGCCACAAGCTGGTCCCGGAACAATTGGGTGAATGGCTCCCACGGTCGGTGGAGGCCATCGTCTGACCCTCGGATGGTGAATTTGATTTTCTCCATTTGGAGAGATTCCGAGAGGTCGGACAGCCAGTCTGCAGCTTTGGGTGGTGCTGCTGACCGCCAGCCGAACAGGATTCTGCGGCGGGTGATCAGGGAAGCAAAGGCAAGGGCGTCCGCCTTCCTCCCCAGGAATAGATCTGGCTGGTCTGATACCTCGAAGACTGTCACTTTCGGGCATAGCTCCACCCTCATCCCCACCACTTTGGACATTGCCTTGAAGAAGGCTGCCCAGTACCCCGCATGTCTGGGGCAAGACCAGAACATGTGGGCGTGGTTGGCCGGGCCTCCTTGGCACCGTTCACATCTATCCTCCACCTCTGGAAAGAACCTACTCATATGGGTTCTTGTTAAGTGGGCCCTATGTACCACTTTTAGTTGCGTCAGGCTGAGCCGTGCGCACGTGGAGGTGGAGTTGACCCTATGCAGTGCTTCGCTCCAGAGTTCCCACCCTATTTCAATCCCCAGGTCCTCCTCCCATTTCTTTCTTGTTGCGTCCAGTACGGTGTTGGCCCTTTCTATGATTCGGTCATACATGTCGCTACAGATTTTGATGCACGATCAATTGCACAAAGGTTGGGTACAACTGTGGCTTTATTGCAGTCAGATGCGTGGCCTCCTGCTGCAGCTGGCGAAATGGCAGCTGAATAGAGGACACGCATATTTATACTCCTCCTACGAGGCGGAGCCAGCCGGCAGGGGCTACCGGCAAACCTGTAGTACAGGTCCTACCTTCCATCCCCTAATACAGGTGTACAATGGTTCACCACATTCACCTCCTGTTAAAAATGAGTCCGGCGGGGGTGGTGTGAACTATATACAGTGTTGAACATTATGTACAGTGTCGTAGAAACAACATGAAGAGAGAGAGGAAAAAGAAATTGTCCATTTTGAAGGTCCAGTTAAAGGTTCAATCTGTCAGGAGCCTTGACGTTCCGCTGGGAGCCACGTAACGGTGGCGGCGACGGCGGTGCTGGCGGTGCTGGCCTGCTGTTAGATGACGCCGGGAGCATGCCAAAATCTTCGTCGTCCTCTTGCGTGGGCAGGGGAAGGAGGGATGGGCCTGGTGGGGACAATGATGGAAGCGCCGGGGAAGGGGAGGATGGCGCTTGGGCGGGAGAGTGTGTTCGGTTGGAGCCTGACGATGCCAGGTCCCTGAGGGAGACAGTATCTTGGCGGCCGTCGGGGTATGCAACGTAGGCATACTGGGGGTTGGCGTGGAGCAAGAGTACCCTATCCACCAACGGGTCCACCTTGTGGAGTCGGACGTGCCTACAGAGCAGGACCGATCCTGGAGCTGCGAGCCAAGTGGGGAGCGACACCCCGGATGTGGACTTCCTGGGGAAGGTAAAAAGACGTTCATGGGGTGTGTTATTCGTAGCGGTGCACAGTAGTGACCGGATGGAGTGCAGAGCGTCAGGGAGGATCTCCTGCCAGCGAGAGTGTAGCGCACAAAGACTCCGTGAGACAAATAGAGTGAAGTCGATGAGGCTTTATTAAGCGTGTCTGTTCCCCCGCAGCTCGATAGTAGAATGGCCTGTGGAGGAGGACTCCGGCTTCTTATACTCCGCCTTCAGGGCGGAGCTAGAGGTCAACGGCCAACCAGGACCCGGGATCTGTCGGCCAATGACATTAGGGCTTCCAGTCCCACATGACCCCTAATACATACTACCACATTCACCCCTTGTCAAAAATGAACCCGGCGAGGTTATGCTTCGTATGGTGGTAAGGGTTTACAGGGCTGGTCCTGGGGGGAAAAACATTCACATGGCAATACAGTATTGTACAATTTTGTCCTGTTTCAACTATTTACAGAAGGTATCGGGAGAAAAGCAAAATGTTCTTGTGAAAAGTCCATATATTGATTTAGATCGACGCCACGAGTCGGTCGGGTGGTCTGGTCGTCCGTGTCGATCGCCTCGGCCCCGGTGGTGGTGGTGGTGGTGCTTGTACCGGTGTTGTCGTCTCCGGGAGCCTTACGGTTTCAGCTTGGGCTTTATTCTTGGTCGGGGCTGAGGGGAGGGGAACCGATCCTCCTGGGAAGGGGGCGGTCACGGGGTGCGGTGGTGGCAGGAAGGGGGGGTTGGGTGAATGGTGTCGGGGAGGTGTGTGTGTTGCCGGCGGGCGCCAGATCCCACAGGGAGACTGTGTCCTGTCGGCCGTCGGGGTACTCCACGTAAGCGTACTGCGGGTTCGCGTGGAGGAGGTGAACCCTTTCGACAAACGGATCCGCCTTATGTGCCCGCACATGCTTTCGGAGCAAGATGGGTCCTGGGGCCGCCAGCCAGGTCGGCAGCGACGTTCCAGAGGAAGACCTCCTAGGGAAGACAAGGAGACGCTCATGAGGCGTTTGATTAGTGCTCGTACATAATAGCGACCGGATGGAGTGGAGAGCGTCCGGGAGGACCTCCTGCCACCGTGAAACTGGGAGGTCCCTGGACCGTAGGGCCAGTAGGACGGTCTTCCAGACCGTGCCGTTCTCCCTCTCTACTTGCCCGTTCCCCCGGGGGTTGAAGCTGGTCGTCCTGCTTGAGGCTATGCCCTTGCTGAGCAGGAACTGGCGCAGCTCGTCACTCATGAAAGAGGACCCCCTGTCGCTGTGGACGTATGCGGGGCAACCGAACAGTGTGAAGATGGTGTTCAGGACTTTAATGACTGTGGCCGCGGTCATGTCAGAGCATGGAATGGCGAATGGGAAGCGGGAGTATTCGTCCACCACATTAAGAAAGTATGTGTTGCGGTCGGTGGAGGGGAGGGGCCCTTTGAAATCAAGACTAAGGCATTCAAAGGGGCGGGAAGCCTTAATCAGGTGCGCACCATCCGGCCTGAAAAAATGCGGTTTGCATTCCGCGCAGATGTGGCAGTCCTTTGTGACTGTACGGACCTCCTCAAAAGAGTTTGGGAGATTGCGGGACTTGATAAAGTGGAAGAACCGAGTGACCCCCGGGTGGCAGAGGTCCTCGTGGAGGGTTTGGAGGCGGTTAATTTGTGCGTTGGCACATGTGCCGCGGGATAGGGCATCGGACGGCTCGTTCAGCTTTCCGGGACGATACAAAATCTAGTAGTTGAAGGTGGAGAGTTCGATCCTCCACCTTAAGATCTTGTCGTTTTTGATTTTGCCCCGCAGTGCATTATCGAACATGAAGGCTACCGACCGTTGGTCAGTGAGGAGAGTGAATCTCCTGCCGGCCAGGTAATGCCTCCAATGTCGCACAGCTTCCACTATGGCTTGGGCTTCCTTTTCCACTGAGGAGTGGCGGATTTCTGAGGCATGGAGGGTCCGGGAGAAGAAGGCCATGGGTCTGCCCGCTTGGTTAAGGGTGGCCGCTAGAGCTACATCGGAGGCGTCGCTCTCGACCTGGAAGGGGAAGGACTCGTCGATGGCGCGCATCGTGGCCTTTGCGATATCCGCTTTGATGCGGCTGAAGGCCTGGCAAGCCTCTGTCGACAGAGGGAAGGTCGTGGTCTGTATTAGGGGGCGGGCCTTGTCTGCGTACTGGGGGACCCACTGGGCGTAGTATGAAAAAAACCCCAGGCAGCGTTTCAGGGCTTTGGAGCAGTGCGGGAGGGGAAATTCCATGAGGACGCGCATACGTTCGGGGTCGGGGCCTATTATCCCATTGCGCACTACGTAGCCCAGAATGGCCAGCCGATTGGTGCTAAAAACGCACTTGTCCTCGTTGTACGTGAGGTTCAAGGCTTTGGCGGTCTGGAGGAATTTTTGGAGGTTGGCGTCGTGGTCCTGCTGGTCGTGGCCGCAGATGGTTACATTGTCGAGATACGGGAACGTGGCCCGCAACCCATGTTGATCAACCATTCGGTCCATCTCCCGTTGGAAGACCGAGACCCCGTTTGTGACGCCAAATGGGACCCTTAGAAAATGGTATAATCGCCCGTCTGCCTCGAAGGCTGTGTACTTGCGGTCACTTGGGCGGATGGGGAGCTGATGGTACCCGGGATCTGTCAGCCAATGACATTAGGGCTTCCAGTCCCACATGACTCCTAATACATACTACCACAGAGAGGCTGGAAGGTTCCTGGACCGTATGGCCAGCTGGACGGCCCTCCAAACCGTCCCATTCTCCCTTTCTACTTGCCCGTTCCCCCGGGGGTTGTAGCTGGTCGTCCTGCTGGAGGCGATACCCCTGCTGAGCAGGAACTGATGCAGCTCATCGCTCATGAATGAGGATCCCCTGTCACTGTGGATGTAGGCGGGGAAACCAAACAGAGCGAAGATTGTGTTGAGGGACTTGATGACGGTGGCGGACGTCATATCAGGGCATGGGATGGCGAAGCGGAATCTGGAGTACTCATCGACCACACTGAGAATGTACGTGTTACGGTCGGTGGAGGGGATGGGCCCTTTGAAATCCACGCTGAGGCGTTCAAAGGGGCGGGAGGCCTTCACCAGCCGCGCACGGTCTGGCCGGTACTGTCCGTACCTCCTCGACGGAGTAGGGCAGGTTGTGAGCCTTGATGAAATGGTACAGTCATGTGACCCCCGGGTGACAAAGGCTGTCGTGCAGGGCCCGGAGTTGGTCTACTTGTGCGCTGGCACATGTACCTCGGGAGAGGGAGTCTGGGGGCTCGTTGAGCTTGCTGGTGCGATACAAAATCTCGTAGTTATAGATGGAGAGCTTGATTCTCCACCGCAAGATTTTATCACTTTTGATCTTGCCCCGCTGCATGTTGTTGAACATGAAGGCCGTTGGTCAGTGAGGTGAGTGAATCTCCTGCCGGCCAGGTAATGCCTCCAATGCCGCACAGCTTCAACGATAGCCTGGGCCTCTTTTTCGACGGATGAGTGCCGAATTTCAGAGGCATGAAGGGTGCGGGAAAAGAACGCCACGGGTCTGCCTGCCTGATTGAGGGTGGCGGCAAGGGTGACATCTGATGCGTCGCTTTCTACTTGAAAGGGCAGTGTCTCGTCTACTGCGTGCATCCCTGCCTTGGCTATATCAGCTCTGATACGGGCGAAGGCCTGTTGTGCCTCAGCCATGAGGCGGAACTGGGTGGACTGGATGAGTGGGCGGGCCTTGTCCGCATAATTTGGGACCCACTGAGCGTAGTACGAAAAAAAAAACAGGCAGCGTTTGCGGGCCTTGGGGCAGTCAGGATCAGGCCCCAGAACTCCATTCAGGACCACATAGCTGAGGATGGCTAAGCGGGTCGTGCTGAACACACACTTCTCTTTGTTATAAATAAGATTGAGGAGAGTGGCAGTGCGGAGAAATTTAGAGAGGTTGGCATCGTGGTCCTGCTGATCATGGCCGCAGATGGTGACATTGTCTAGGTACGGGAACGTGGCCCGCAAACCGTACCGGTCGACCATTCGGTCCATCTGCCTTTGGAAGACCGAGACCCCATTAGTGACGCCAAAGGGAACCCTAAGAAAATGGTAGAGACGACCGACCGCCTCGAAGGCAGTATATGGGAGGTCGGATTTAGGGATGGGGAGCTGGTGGTAGGCGGATTTGAGGTCTATCGTTGAGAAGACCCGGTACTGCGCAATCTGATTGACCATATCAGATATGCGTGGGAGGGGGTACGCGTTGAGCTGCGGGTACCGATTGATGCTCTGGCTGTTGTCCACAACCATTCGATGTTTCTCCCCAGTTTTAATGACTACCACTTGGGCTCTCCAGGGGCTGTTTCTGGCCTCGATGACACCCTCCCGAAGCAGCCGCTGGACCTCGGACCTGATGACGGTCTTGTCCTGGGTGCTGTACCGTCTGCTCCTGGTGGCGATGGGTTTGCAATCTGAAGTAAGATTGGGAAAGAGGGAGGGGGGTCAACCTTTAGGGTCGTGAGGCCGCACACAGTGAGGGGTGGAAGGGGCCCGCCGATTTTGAGGGTGAGGCTCTGGAGATTGCACTGAAAATCCAGGCCTAGCAATAGTGCAGCGCAGAGATTAGGAAGGACGTAGAAACAAAAAGCCGCTGAACTCTACGCCCTGGACTGTGAGAGTGACTGTGTAGAACCCTCAGATCGGGACAGAGTGGGACCTGGAGGCCAGGGAGATCTGTTGGTTGACGGGGTGGACCACGAGGGAGCAGTGCCTTACCGTATCCGGGTGTATGAAGTTTTTGGTGCTCCCTGAGTCCAGCAGACAAGAGGTCACGTGGCCATTGATTTTCACCGTTGTCGAAGCGGTGGCCAGGTTGTGTGGACGCGACTGGTCCAGCATCATCGAGGCGAGGCGATCGTCACTGGTTTCAGAAGAAGAGCGTTGGGTGCCCAGGTCGTGGAAGGTTGAATGGGTAGGCCTGAACATTCCCTGGAGGCGACCGTCATGGAGAGCGCTAATTTGTTTGTCTCTGCTAGGTCGAGTGTGTCCCCTTCCAGCAATCGTTGTCGGATGAGGTCCGACCCAATCCCCGTTACGAAAGCATCGCGCATGAGGCGATTAGAATGTTTGGCGACCGTAACGGCCTGACAGTCACAGTCCCGGACGAGTGCAATTAGGGCCCGCCAGAAGTCTTCACTGGACTCACCAGGGAGTTGAGAGCGAGTGGCGAGTACGTGCCTGGCGAAGAGTGTGTTTGCTTTCTGCGCATAGTTCTCTTTGAGGAGTGCCATGGCTTCCGCGTAAGTCGGGGCGTCCTGGATCAGCGGGAACACGATTGAGCTCAACTTGGAATACAGGAGCTGTGTCTTCTGAGCCTCCGTCGGTGGGGTGGTCGCTGAGTTAATGCAGGCCTCGAAGCAAGCTACCCAGTGATTAAAGTCTTTTCTGGCGTTGGTCGATTGCGGATCCAGCTGCAGGCGATCTGGTTTGATACGGATGCCCATCCTGTAGAAAGTCTGACTGCAATAAATTGACGCACGATCAATTGCACAAAGACTAAGGTTGGGTACAACTGTGGCTTTTTTGCAGTCAGATGCGTGGCCTCCTGCTGCAGCTGGCGAAATGGCTGCTGAATAGAGGACACGCATATTTATACTCCTCCTACTGGGCGGCGCAAGCCGGCAGGGGCTATCGGCGAACCTATAGTACAGGTCCTACCTTACATCCCCTAATACAGGTGTACAGTGGTTCACCACAGTTTCTTTTATCTAGTATGCTTACATCCAGTAACTCTTCTAGTAATGTCTGTCGTGGCAATTGTGGGTACGTCCTTGTCTCCTTTCGTAGAAAGTTTTTAAGTTGTCGATACCTTAGCTCGTGTCTAGCTGGAATTTCTCTGTAAGTTCATCCAGTGTTGCGATCCTGCCGTCCGTATATAGGTCCCTGACTGTCAGTGTCCCTCCGTCCTGTCCCCACCTTTTGAAGGTGGCGTCAGTCAGTGTTGGTGCGAACCTATGGTTGTTGCAGATGGGAGCTTTGTCCGACATTTTGGTCAGGCCAAATTGCTGCCGTAGTTGGTTCCAGGACTGGAGGATGGCTATCACCACCGGGCTGCTGGAGTGTTTTTTGGGTGGAGATTGGAGTGCCGCCGTGGTGAGGGCCAATAACCCCTCCTAATAGACCGATCAAATGAGACCTTCACTGACCAGACTCTCATTCTGGATCTGCCACCCTACTGCCCTCCCCTCTCTTACTGTGACTATCCACTCCTATCATCAGTATTCTGAATAAAGTAGAGTAAGTAAAGTCACCACAGTCCCAGATGACCAGAGGTTGTTTCCTCTTTGAAGGGGAGTGCTGACTAGTGATGATGTAACCTGAGGATCACCACACCTCAGGCAAGGGGAAAGGCTGAGAAGGAGGGGATTTCAAGAATAACCTCAGCCGGTATGGGAATTGAACCTGCGCTGTTGAGCTTGCTTTGCATCACAGACCAGCTGTCTAGACAATGGAGCTAAACCGGCCCCTGAAGCCCCCTGAATTCTCACCTTAAGACCTCACCATCAACACCATCAGCTTTGCCCTCTAAGCCTAGAAGGAATCCAATCAGTATTCATATTTCCCTGCTTTTACTTTTTTCCACTCCCCCCATTCCTTCCCCAGACACTCTCACACCCACTTCCCAGACATCCTCCCCTCCCCACCTTCCCCTGAAATTCCATTGTAGCCCCGCCTCCCCTGTGAGGTCTTGACTCCACCATTCCACCCACAATCCTTCCATCCTACCCACCACCCTCAGCGTACGCCTGCCTCCCGTGTCCAGCCTTGACTCAGGGTTTGTTACTGGCACAACATATGAGTGAAGTTATACAAGGTCCCCAAAAAGGCGAAAGCAACAATTGCAGACCTCGAAGTCATGAAAGAAGTGAAGCTCGCCAGGTGCACCCCACTTTATATATAAGTCATAAAACTGAACATTCAAAATTCTTGATGGCGCGTAGGTTATTTTGGAGTGGGAGCTTAGTTTCATAGAATTCCTACAGTGCAGAAGGAGGCCATTGGGCCCATTGGGTCTGTACCGACCATACCCAGGCTCAATCCCCTGCCCTTTCCTGCAACCCCAGCCTAAGGTGCAAGTTAGCACAGCCAATCCACCAACCCGCACATCTTTGGACTGTGGGAGAAAACCGGAGCACTCGGAGGAAACTCATGCAGACATGGGGAGAATGTGCAAACTCCACAGACAATTGCCCGAGGTCGGAATTGAAGCCGGGTCCCTGGCGCTGTGAGGCAACAGAGCTAACCACTGTGTCACCGTGCCACCCAGGAAGGCGACCTTGTAATGATCGTGTATGAACTGCTAATGCAGGCAAATAAGGTTCCAACATTGTTTGCTGGGAAGCTCAACCCGCCTCAAACCTATTTTGAAAGTCAAGAAAACAAAATTGCAACAGTTCAGCCTGCTGTCGGGAAACAGATGCTGCGATTCAATCGATTGATAAATGTTGCCGCCAACAAGTAAACATTTGTGTTTCCCGTTGGTGCTGGCAGCACTAGCCGGGTGCTATTCAATGGCACTTGGAATTACTTCTGGGGAGGGATTTGCACTGACATTGAGAAGGATGGGGTCTAAACCCGCTGACAGGTCCCACTCTCAGAATAACATTGCAGCCCCCTACAATCGCTGGAAAGCCCTGCTCCACTGCCCCACTCCCACAAATTGCTGAGTTGCGCTTGGTCTCTGAAAGGTTTTCCAGGTTACAAAGGGAAGACTTCCACCTTGTAAGGTTTTCGGGCAATTCGGCCCTTTTTGGACTGCCCAAGAATAAAACCCAGAGACTGTAAACTGGACATTTGTCAGCCAAAAGAACGTAACCAGATTTCCCAGCAGGCTTGGTCCGCTGAGCTGAGTAGGGGCATAGGTATTTACAAACCCCCCCCCAGGAGCTACAAGGAAGAAGGAGCCAGACAACTAGATAAGATTAAACACAGAGACAAAGGGGCATGGTAATGCTGTAAGGGGCCTGCCTGCAAACAGGACAATGGGATGGTCATAGCCCCATGCAGATGTAAATGACTTTGCCTCCACCAGAGCAGAATCCAATCAACACCCCATCAACATAGCAGCTATCTCCGGAGCAGATGGAAGACTTTGAAAATCTTCACAAGGGAGCTCAACCTCGTTATCTCGAAAAGCAGACTGGAGGCGGACCTAGGGGAGGTACTCCCATCTTGACAGGTCTGACCGGCTCAAAGGGGGCAGGACCAGCGGGAACTTTAAACCTTATGGATTCAATGCAAAAGGGGCTGGCCGAACACAGGAAAAAGCCAGGTAAAACAATATAAAAGGGGCTGTGTTTCGATTGAGGGTCTCTTGGCTTGACCTCTCCACCTTCGACTTGACCTCCTGCAGCCTGTGACTGTAAGTACCCTGCAGCAGCTTGCGAAACTCCCTTGACCTTGATAGTGGTTGAGGCTTTGGGGAAGGGGGCTTGATTTGTGTTCTGTGTCATTGCTAAAATTGTGTAACAATAAGATTTTACGTTGTGTCCGTTATAGTACTTTCTGAATAGACTTAGTTTGTGTTAGAGTTTAAGATTTTATTATAATTTCTTCTGTTTGATGATTTTGACCTGGGTTTTGCAATAAACCTTGATTTGCTGATAATTGGAGTCGTTTAAATTCTTCAATCTCTCACCAGCGATCTCTGACCAAGTCATTGTTAAGATATTCCTCACCTTAATTCCGGGTTCGAGAATCTAGGGTCATCTTGAACGATTCACTCAGGACAGGCTGCTGGTTAGGTAATAAACAGCAGTGTCCTATTCTCTCTCTTGGGAAAGCTACTCCAGCGAAGTAGGAACCGGGTGGGTGTTGCACCACCGGCAAGAGAGAGAATCACCTGGGCATTGGTGGGGGTCTGGATATCTGTGTGATATAAGCCTCAGGCTTCCGGTTAGGGATAAACGGCAGGCTTGATTCAGTGCTCTCTTCCGTGGAGGTGTCCCAGTGCGGCATCCCCTGGCCTCTGAAGTTTCAGTGCCAGCTGGAGAGAGACACACACAGATACTCAAACCCCAGATATCGGCCCAGTAGTGGAGTAGCAGAGATGGCACCCTCTACAACCTCCACCTGATAGATCTTTGAACAGATATGTTGGGACAAATTTGAAAGGGTTGAAAGGGACTGTTTAGCACAGGGCTAAGTCGCTGGCTTTTAAAGGAGACCAAGGCAGGCCAGCAGCACTGTTCAATTCCCTTACCAGCCTTCCCGAACAGGTGCTGGAATGTGGTGACTAGGAGCTTTTCACATTAACTTCATTTGGAGCCTACTTGTGACAATAAGCCATTTTCATTTTCATTTCACATCAGAGGGAAGTCTTTAACTACAACTTGACATACTGAAAGAGAGTTTAATGATTTTCAAAGCTAAAGATGGAAGACGTACACATGACCCCATCATGGGAAAGACCCTCAACCTAACTCCTCCCACACAGCCCGAGTCCCCTTAACCCTATCTCCCCTGAAGAGCCCCCCTTGGCACCCTAGAAGTAAATGTAGAGTGGATACTCATTTCTTTGCCCTCTCCCTCGGAGGCCATGGGGCCTGGTCCCCATTTGTCAGAATCAGAAGATATTGGCACCAACGGGACTTCAAGCTGTGAGCGGGGGTGGGGGGGGGTGGGGGGTGGGGGGGGTGTTGGCAGGAGCATACTGGGAGGCCTCAGCATCCAGCCTCAAACCCGGTAATTATATTTAAACCTATGTAGATCAGCTGTAATCAGGGGCGGGATTCTCCACCTGCAGGATTCACCAGCTGAAGTCCTCAAACTCAACATGCTTAGTCTTAAAGTGCCTTTAAAGGCTTCGTTCTTCCTGGGGCCCTGGGGTTTCCCAACGGCGTGGGACTGCCCCACAATGGGAAACCCCATGGACCGACTGGCGAAACGGAGAATCCCGCCAGTGGGTCAAGGCAGAAATACGGCCCGGCGGGCGGTGAATGTAGTTGTTGTGCACGCTGGGCGAGAGATCAGGCCAAACGCAATGGGCCGGGAGAATCACAATGGATTTGACACCTAGCAAGTATCCCTATTTGGTCCTCTCGCCTGATTCAATTCATCGCAAATCCCGGCTGGGGATCCCGAGCTCCTCCCCCACAATTCCCCACACCCCCGCCCAGCCTACCAAGTAACTCCCGCTTTAATGTACATCCAACACTGTTCCCAATGCTGGGAGGGAAAAAGATACAAAGATCACCAGTCTGACTCCAATGTTGTCTGCCATTTTGCACTGTAACAAAATAGTGATGCATTTTTCTCATAAGAATGGTTCAAGATTTACAGGCAGTATGTGGCACAGTGGTTAGCACTGGGACTGTGGCGCTGAGGACCAGAGTTCGAATCCCAGCCCTGGGTCACTGTCCGTGTCGAGTTTGCACATTCTCCCCATGTCTGCGTGGGTTTCACCCCAGAACACAAAGTTGTGCTGGTTAGGTGGCCACGTTAAATTGCCCCTTAATTGGAAAAAAATAATTGGTTACTCTAAATTTTAAAAAGGAAGAATGGGCAGCACGGTAGCACAAATGGATAGCACTGTGGCTTCACAGCGCCAGGCTCCCAGGTTCGATTCTCCGCTGGGTCACTGTCTGTGTGGAGTCTGCACGTTCTCCCCGTGTCTGCGTGGATTTCCTCCGGGTGCTCCGGTTTCCTCCCACAGTCCAAAGATGTGCAGGTTAGGTGGATTGGCCATGATAAATTGCCCTTAGTAACCAAAAAGGTTAGGAGGGGTTATTGGGTTACGGGGATACGGTGGAAGTGAGGGCTTAAGTGGGTCAGTGCAGACTCGATGGGCCGAACGGCCTCCTTCTGCACTCGATGTTCTAATGGTTCAAGATTTATTTTAAATTTTTCATAACTAACCTGTTACCAGAGCAAAGAGCAGTAATGCCAAATTTTTTCACCCACACAAAACAAACACGAACAGCATACACATAATAACATTACATAACTGAATTAAGAAAAACAGAGTCCCTGCCAGTAAGTGTTACTTTTGTAGTCTGCCAGAAGTTAAAGAGATGCTTATTCACCACAGGTCTGAGCTCCCACACGTCTATGAAAAGAATGCTAACATATTGAAGAACCAATGTCTTGTAGGTATTTTCTGTAGTGGGATTAACCAGAAGAAGATCATCCATTTTAATTAACCTTTAGTTTGGAAGCAAGAATGATGCACACATACTGAAACAATCCGGAAAGCTCTAATTGCTTGAAAATGAAAGATTACCGGAAGATTTGTTCTTGAGAAACCTTGGTTCCTTCAACACAGCCCTGCTTAACAATACGTGTGTGCATTCCCTGTACCCCAAGAAAGAACTGTAATAAGGTAGATGCACAAACAAGCATCATGATTTATTGCAAAGTTGAAATATTGAAGCAATATATTATAGTATGGGCTCTACAAACGCTCATTAATTGGAATAGTGTGCACACTATGCAACTTAGAGAGAGGGCATATCCTGAAAGAAAGTGAGGAGTATCATGAAGACACAGATGAGCAAAAGATTGTTGATATATTGGTGCACCAAGAGAGCACAGCCAGAGTGGGAAGGGAGACAAGTGTGCTTAGGGCTAATTGCCACCATCGTCAATTGAATAGCATAGCCAAACGTATTCGTATACACAATACTATGAAAATTGCATTAACCACGTCAAGATTCCACACGCAACAATGAATTATTTTACAAAACTAAAAGAACATCCATTTCCTTCATGTACTTCCATACTTACACCTGTAGTTGCAGCTTTACTATTGCCTTTGAACTGATCAAGAGAATCAAATGCTTTATTTACAAAGTAGTCACTGGAACTGATGATGTGATTGTCTATGTCAAATGGAGTTCAGCATTCAGACATGGAAGCCCAATGCTTACTTTGCACTCAATGTGCACTGCGTTTACCAAAGAACAACGGTAGCATTGGCTGCGCACAGGCTGCACAAAACTCATCAAAGGGCTGAATTTTATATAAGACCATAAGACATGGGAGCAGGATAAGGCCTTTCATCCCAGAATTAGGCCATTCAGCCCACCGAGTCAGCTCTATCTCCTTTGGACCCTGGGGTGTAGACCATCCTGTCCAGGAGATTTATCCACCTTCAAACTTTTCAGTTTCCCCAGAACCTTTTCTTTCGCGATGACCACTACACTTACCTCTGCTCCCTGATTCTCCTGAAGTTCTGGTTTCCCACTGGTACCTTCCATCATGAAGACTGATGCAAAGTAACTATTCAGTTCCTCTGCCATTTCTTTGTTTCCTATTAATACATCTCCAGTCTAATTTTTCAATGGTCTAATGTGTGTTCTTGCTTCTCTCTTGCCTTTTCTATATTGAAAAAACCCTTGCTATCTTGTTTTATATTACTAGCTAGCTTGCACTCATATTTCATCTTCTCCCCTCCCTTATGCTTTTTTAGTTGTCCTGCGCTCGCTTTTAAAGGCATCCCAATCCGCTGGATTCCCACTAATCCTTACCACCTTTTCTTTTGCTTTTGCTTTTTCTCTCCTTGACTTCCTTCATCAGCCATGGGTGCCTCATTCTCCCCTTAGCATGTTTCCTCCTCCTTGGGATGAATTTCTGTTGTGCCTCCCGAATTAACCCTAAAATCCCTGCCATTGCTGTCCCACTATCTTCCCTGATAGGCTCCCCTTCCAATCAACTCTGGCCAGCCCCTCCCTCATGTCTTTGTAGTTACCCTTATTTAATTGTAATACCGTTACAATCGATTTCCAGCTTCTCCCTCTCAAACTGCAGGGTAAATTCTATCATATTGTGGTCACTGCTCCCTAAGGGGTCCTTCACCTTAAGTTCCCTAATCAAGCCTGCCTCATTACACATCACCAAATCCAGAATTGCCTGTTCTCTAGTCGGCTCTACCACAAGCTGCTCCAAAAAGAAACAGCCCACAAATTATTTTTCTTGGGATCCACTACCAACCTGATTTTACCAGTCCACCTGCATATTGAAGTCCCCCTATGATTTATGTAATATTGCCTTTCTTATATGCCTTTTCTATCTCCTGATTTATTTTCTGCCCCACATCCTGATTACTGTTAGGGGAGGTCCTCGCAATAGGATTTTGATATCTCAGTACTCTTATTATAGAACAGAAATTGCAAGGGAAGCCTTTCAGTTGAAATTTGTGTTTTTAACGTAAACTGCTGTTCTTTCTGTACCCCATGTCATTGTTGGACAAAGAGAGTTAAGGAAAATTCTTACCTGTGACTGTTTGTACAGCTGAAGCTGTGATTGAACTAATTCACATGCAAAAGTGGTTTTCTTTATGAGCAAACCTTTAGATTTTAATGTTATAGATTAAGAAGCAAAGGTATCAGACTGGCGTGCTTGCTGTTAAGATACGCAGTTCAAAGATTTCCTTCCACTGATGGGAAATTGAACAGAGCCAGGCCCTGGTATGTAGACCTGTCCAAGGACACCTGCTTGTGTGGACAAAGGTCTGAACATTTCTCACAGCTGCTTCTATTTCTTCTGGCAAAAGAAAAATCCCCAAAGGACGCCATTAACAGAGCTATGCAGGCTGACTTGCAAACTAGTTCCAGCACATGGATAGTGCTGTCTGTGACTGTCAAGGTTACAACTGCACTGAATTTTTATGTGACAGGTTCTTTTCAGAAGCACAGCAGATTTGTGTCACAAACCTTCAAGTGTGCGCTGGATCAAGCAAGTCACCAATGTATTGTTTGTCAATCCATTTCATTAATTTTTCCGTGGAAAGCAACCAGAAGCACAACAAAAGCCTCCTACATCTTTCTTCAAGTACAGGACACAATAGATGTGCCCTCTACACGAGTGCAACACTATTCATGAACAGAAAGATGGTCCATGTAAGTACCGGTGCTCTACAACCATATAAACTTTATTATTCTAATCAATGTTCATTTCCTCAATGAGTCACACAATTCCTTTGTCCTTTAAGATACCCAATGCCTGAATTGAATATCTAAGACAGCAAATGTTGCCAAGATTATTTGAAGAACTAAAAAGATTACATTGTCCTGCAGCCGTGGCCCATGGCACCACTTCATCACTCGAGGACAGGAGCTGAGCAGCAATAAAACCTGGCCTACATTTTCACATAGCAAAACAAACCTTTAGGAGCCCCCAGCAGTGATTTCATTGCATGGAGAGGTCAGTGGGAAATGTTACTATGCAATCTAGACAAGGCCTGCACGATTAGAATCACCTGCTGTGTCCTTCAAAACTTTAGCTCACAAAGGGACTGATCAAGGAGCAGATGAAAAGAAGCAACAAGCAGAAGAAGAAAAAGAATCCAAAGCTGGCGCCAAACAAAGGAACTGCTGCACAATGAGCAATTTCCACCTCTGCCTTGCCCCTCCCGCCCCCCCCCCCCCCCCCCCCGCTTCCTCTATAAGTGAATCACAACTAAACTTCCTGAAGAAATTTAAGGCATCACAGTATTCCATCAATGTTGGTGGGTCCTTTCACCTCAGTCAGCCATAAGTAGGAAATGTCTGCAGGTGACAGGATCTGAAGACAAAACTCCTTGAAAAACATATCCAAATTAGGCAACATATGCACAGAGCAGAAGAAAATAGTTGACCTTTTCTATATAATATTTACCAGTTTCATTAGGAAATAATGACATCTGCCATTTATTTCCAACCTTAGTTGCAAAACAACGGAGGAAATTTGGCCCACAAAATTCAGCTCCCTTGCGCCATTGGTGTTATGGAAGTCTGGAGTTCACAGAATGATGGCTGAACCATTTCCATCCTGCTTCTCATGTGGTCTCCTACTTGTAAAGGCACTAGTATGGTGTGCCATGGGTGTGTCCTGTTGATACTCTGAAACACATTCAGCTACAGCAAGTTTCCCCTCCCCATAACTCTTTTTAAAAGCCAGCATGGGACTTTTCAGGTGAGATGCTTCTGTCTTCCCTTTGCTGCTGCAGAGCGAGTGGGAGTACTGCGTTCATTGTTGTTGGAGGAGTTTAGAAAAGTTATTGAATTCAGGAGAGAGTGGGTTGGGACAAGTAGACCAGAGGAATTGGAAGGCCTGGCAACAGAAAGCCTGCTTTCAGAAATGGGAGCTACATTACAATTCCTCTTGGACTGTATTTTGACAGGGACTTGCAGAACAGATAGGGGAAGCTCTGCACAGTGGAAGATAGTGAAGGGTACTCAATAGTAGACCATACCCAGCAAGGATCTTTGGAGAGTGTTTCTACCTCTGCCACAGTCTGATGCAACATCTGCATTTTAAAGACAATGTGTTCACTGAATTGTACCTCCTCCTCCATCCAGAGCTCTAGCCGGACAACAGTGCGAGGACGGTGCTGTAAGTGATCGTTAAGATCACCCTTGCCCTCAATCTCTACACAAGAGGATCATTGTAGGTGGGAGCAGGTGATTTTGTTGCAACATTGCAACCTAGCATCTTACCAGGGAGAAGCAGAAGGTGTGGGCACATACCTTTGCCAGGCTACCAGGATGGGAACAACATGTTAGTGGGGAGATGTTCTGGAATTACAAGGGCTACCACTCCCTGGACATGCAACTGTTGTACGATCATGCACAGGGCATCATGTCAGTGAATTCCCCTATCCTGGCAGTAACCACATCATCCTGCTGCAGTCTGCCATTTCCATATTTGAGCCACCATGGTGAACCAGAAGTTTTGCAGCTGGGTGACAAGGGGTATCACTTTGCAGTTGGTTTGTGGCTGACCAGGGCCACCCAACCATATATGGACAGAGTGTTTACACTGAGAGACATGCTGCCACCAAGAACATCATTGAGCAACCCACTAGCATTCTGTAACAATGGTTCCTTTGCCTGGACCGCTGAAGGAGAGCATCCTATACATGCCAGAACGTGATTTCCAGATTTGTAGTGGCTTTCCGCATCCCCCTGAATGTTTGCTCTGGTGGGGTGTGGCCCTTGTCACAAGACCTTCAGAAGGTAGGGAAAAGGGGAGAAGGGAGTAGAAGAGGAGGGGGAGGAGGAGAAAGGGAGGAGAGAGCTACGACCATTTTACTTCGCATCCTCATATTATCACTCCCATGTGAGTGTCCCTTTAAGAAATGTTTTTGTCTTATCGCATGGCTTCAGTGATGTCATTGTGTGGGTGGAGCTGAACTGTGGCTCTGTGAGTTTACTTTTGCTTTTGACTTTTACTTTCACTTTTGAGTTTGGAATGGTTTGTACTGCCCAGTTTGAAATAAAGGTTTCTCTTTCTTCATTTTTAAAGCTGTTTCTGGACTGCTTGATAACTTAAAAGAGATAATTGCTTTCTGGAATAAATTCAAATTTGCTGTTTGGAAATGAAACACGAGTATCAATACCAAGTCTTATACCAGTAAGAGTGCCGTGTGCTGGGCCACACGTTTGAAAAGGGGGTTCTGGTTTTGTTCTTGGATCTTGTTACTAAATTGGAACAGTTAAGGGGGATTCATTAAGTGTTCTACATAGATTACTGGGCAGCATGGTAGCACAGTGGTTAGCACAGTTTCTTCACAGATCCAGGGTCCCAGGTTCGATTCCCAGCTTGGGTCACTGTCTGTGCGGAGTCTGCACGCTCTCACCGTGACTGAGGGTTTCCTCCGGGTGCTCCGGTTTCCTCCCACAGTCCAAAGATGTGCAGGTTAGGTGGATTGGCCATGATGTGTCCAAAAGGGTTAAGTGGGGTTCCTGAGTTACGGTGATAGGGTGGGGTCTGATCTTAGGTGGGGTGCTCTTTCCAGGAGCTGGTTCAGACTTGATGGGCCGAATGGCCTCCTTATATGATTCTAAGGTTCTATACTGTAGCTGTGTGGGGTATTTATGTTTGTAGTTCATAAAATTTCTTACTGTGTGCGTTTGTACAAATGTCAACTAAATTCGTAAAATAAAGTTTGGGTTTTTTTTAATTAAAAGCGCCGAAGACCTCTGTTAAATAACACCTGAAAAGTAGGCTCTTGTGCTCATCCTAGTCAAATTCGATAAACAGTTGTAGGTCAGGTGAACTCCATGGTATTCTTTAGCGTTTTCTAAACCCTGGTCCATAACAGCATTGTTCCCCACCTCCTCACCTCTCTGTTATAGACTATCACTGTGTCCTCTCAGAAAAATCTTGAATTAAAACACCAGAAAACGTTCCTTAAAAACCTTACTCAACAATATTTACAACAATACAGAGCAATACAGAGCAAAAGAAAGACTTGCATTTCTATAGAGCTTTTCATGACCATCAGATGTCTAAAAGCACGCTGCAACCAATGAAGTGCTTTTTAAAGTTTAGTCACTGTTGTAATCTCTCCTGCTGAGACAGACCCTCAGGGCAGCACGGTAGCATTGTGGATAGCACAATTGCTTCACAGCTCCAGGGTCCCAGGTTCGATTCCGGCTTGGGTCACTGTCTGTGCGGAGTCTGCACATCCTCCCCGTGTGTGCGTGGGTTTCCTCCGGGTGCTCCGGTTTCCTCCCACAGTCCAAAGATGTGCAGGTTAGGTGGATTGGCCATGATAAATTGCCCTTAGTGTCCAAAATTGCCCTTAGTGTTGGGTGGGGTTACTGGGTTATGGGGATAGGGTGGAGGCGTTGACCTTGGGTAAGTGCTCTTTCCAAGAGCCAGTGCAGACTCGATGGGCCGAATGGCCTCCTTCTGCACTGTAAATTCTATGATAATCTATGATAATTGATGATCACTTGCTTCCATTCTGGTCAGAGGTGGATTCACAGTTCTTTTTGAACATCTGCTTGGCGATCTGAATATTTTTCTGCCATATTTTCAGGCATTATCGGAGCTCTGTCCACAACAATTTTTGATGCCAAAACCAAAATTTACAATGATTTCCAAAATAGTTGTCTCAATGCACTCAAAAGTGTGAGATTCTAGTTGTTCAAAACAAAGAAATCGCTCTGCAACTTCACCATTGCTGGTGACATACCTTAAAATTAATGTTAATTACCCACATGATTCATACCTGGTATTGAAACAACTATTATGGAATAACATTTGGCATATTTTACTACATTAGTGAATTGGTTTCCCAGCCGCTCTGCCATTATAGTGATGATGTCATCGTAGGTTCTGTGTGTTATAATGTTAGTCTTCCCTGAGCCATAATGTTTATGACTTTTCAAATGCTCTTTGAGAAGGTCATCAAATTCACTGAGATATTCAGGGCAGGCTAATAAAATTACCTCTTTAATTTCACAATGGTGACTCATCATGTGCTCTTCGAGGTAGTCCCAAAGATGACAGCAGTTTGACTGTGGCAACAACATCTCAGCACTTCCCTCCATTAAGAACACTCTTTTCAAATTGAGCCGATAACACAGAACCAATTCTTCTGTATAATTTACATCTTTGAATGAATGCACACATAGCTTTAATTTGAATTTTGGAAGTTTCATGATGAGCAGTAACTTATAGTTCCATTGTCATTTCAGAGTCCACTTCTTGTTCAACTTTTTCAGGTGATGTGGTTTCTCCGGAAAGCAGCAATTCAATATCATCAGATAATTCATCCATACTTCTGCTGAATAAGGATAAATATGCAGCTTGTGCACTGTTCAATACTTTGAACCTTTTAAAGTAAGATGACAAACTGTCCTTTTGCTCTGCTTCGTCGCTTTGCCTCGCCTTCAATTATCCACATTTCTGACTGCCAGATTGATAGTATCGCTTCATATTGCAAAAGAAACTGATTTTGATTTTAGGAAGCTAATGAAAGGCGTGATTTACCGACGATGTACACCAGAATCGGGACGGGATGCAGCCGGTAGATCCAGGGAGACGTTTGTCCTTGTACATTTTTCTATCTCCTTTTGTGGATAATGCAAATGTTAATAATGTATTAATGTAATTCTCCAGTCGTTGCGATTCACTTTCCCCCGCAGGAAAGGGGTGCTTACAATGGGAAGTCTCATTGACAAGGGGCAGCAGTACAGAATCCTGCTGCCAGCGAACGGCACGCGGCCGAGAAACATGCGACTGGGGGATTGGAGAATCCAGCCCAATATCTGTTTGAAATGGTCAGCCTTGCCGCTGTCTCTTAAGTTTACTTTTCTGCTGTTGAAATCATTTTAGGTATTTTATTGGGCATTCGCTGCTATCTGTGCTGCTTCGTGTAACTTCTTTTTTACACAGTACATGGCAGTTTGATAACGGTCTATTTTATTCTTATTGCCGGAGCATTTATTTTCAATGTCATTCAACATTACAGCATCAAGCACCTAAATTGTTTAAAATTGATTTGAACTGGGATGTCATAACCTTCTTTGAGCCATTGGCATTGCAGCCAATCATTGCTACATTTTGCACATGTAAAGTAATCTCTATGTGTGTTCTCTTGACAGCTGTTTTACAAGTTCGGCAATGCTGTTCTCAGAAGGGAAGGATTGCCTCAGTGAAACATCACTGGTGCAGTACAAAGCAAAACATTAGATTTGTTCTGATGAAAGGTGTCCTTTGACCTGAAACATAACCCTGTATCTTTCTATTGATGCTACCTGACCTGTTGAGTATTTACAGAATTTTGTTTTTATTTCATTAAATATACCCTTATTAACACAGAGGTATTACAATACTGCAAACGATTATGGGACCAGATGCAATGATAAACATTGAGAGCAAAGCCTGTGAGGTTGATCAATGGTTTTTACAGTGGCATCATTAGGACAGTGCAACTCCTAAAAATTGATTGGGGTACTGAAGCAAGTCAAGGCCTTGAGCCTATTGTGTAATAACATGTAAAGGGTTCAAAAATAATCTTTGAATGCGACTCTCACAAGACAAATTCAGCCTCTGGTTATTCCAAGCTTGAAATGTGGGGGCCCAACTTTTCATTTGAGCTATTCAACAGGAGCCCACCAGATGCAGCAACTGTGAGTCAACTGCCTGCATTCTTCTTCGCCCAGGCCATGTACATGCTCTGAACATATCCCAGACACAGACTCATTCACTCACTGAGCCTCAAATAAAGATGCACATTTGACTTACCCATTGACCTTTCAGGCCGCTATGTATTGAGTCTTCTATGAAGGTGATGCAGTTCGGTGTCTTGGATTCAAATGTTCCCTCGAAGCTGAACAGGTGTGCACCCAGGCAAAATCGGGAATTTGCTGTGCAGCGGACAAACAAGTCATGCAAAAGTAGAAGGATCATTTAAATCTGAAATGTTAACTCTGTTTCTCTCCACAGATGCTGTCAGACCTGCTGCGTTTATCCAGCATTTTCTGGTTTTAGTTCAGATTTCCAGCATCCACAGGATTTTGCTTTTATTTATCCAAAACAATGTTCCTTTTCAGATGTACACAATTGCAACCACACGGCAATCTTAAAGGGACCACGCAGTGCGACAAACAGGACGTACACTGGAAAATGAAGTTAAAGGGAACTTTGTTCTGATCAGCTCACAGAGACTGAGGAATTCATCAACCTAATTTAAAATATGCCCACCTTTCTGTCTTCAACCTAGTTACAGTATCACCACTTTCCTCTCCTGGCAGTGATCTGGAGCATGCAGACCATACACAGGGTTACATCATAACAAATGGAGCCAGCAAAACAACAGCCATTAACACATCATTTGTCTTGTACCCGAGGTGCCTTTGTGCAATCTCTTCTAGCTCACATCTATTACACTGATCTTCTACTTGGCTCTACCTGTTCCACACCCTCATATACAGGATAAAATGTATCACATTTTTCCTTCTCTTCAGCTCCGAAGAAGAGTCATATGGACTCGAAACATTAACCCTGTTTCTCTCTCCACAGGTGCTGCCAGACCTGTTGCAGTTTTCCAGCAATTTCTATTCTATTGATTAAGAGCAGCATGGTGGCACAGTGGTTAGCATTGTTGCTTCACAGTGCCAGAGTCCCAGGTTCGATTCCCGGGTTGGGAACTCTTAATGCATCTGCTGGCATAGTAAGTGCAATGTTTATATAAAGATACAAATTAGGAGGAGTAGGCCATTTGGCCTCTCAATCCTGTTCCACCATTCAATAAGATCATGTCTGATCTAATTCTGGCCTCAAGTCCACTTTCCTTCCTATCCTCATGCCCTTTAATACAGCATTAAACATATTCATCGACACTGCCTCCACCTCTCCCTGGGGAAGAGCTTTCCACAGACTCACAAACCTCAGGAAGAATTTCCCCTCATCTCTGTTTTAAAAGAGAGACCCCTTTTTTCTAAGGTACGTTCCTGGGGATATTACCATATGATTTAAAGGGAACATTAGCTGCTCTCAATTAAAGCAATGGAAGGTTTGGGGAAATACTCTCAAACAACTTTGCATCGGTCAAAAAGCCAACATTGTTATTCATGTCAACTAACATTGCAGGATCACCAACTTCTACAGTAGCGCTCGTTGCATACAAAGATCTGTGAGAGAGCAGACTCCAAGAGATCTATGGTTTGATTCAAGCTCCAGTTGATTTGTATCTCCAACTATATCTCCAAGCATATCCTCCATCGACCATTTTTGTTAATGGCAGCCTCATCCAATGTTGCGAGATTGACATACCCTGAGGCAGAACCACCTTTTGATCTGGCACTCTGTGTGCCTGTTTCTCCTCCAAGAAGAGTGGGAATGGGTTAGTGTATAACCTTCTGAAGAGTTTTGAAGTGAGAGATAACTAAGCATCATGAGCAAGGTAAGAGGGAGAAGCAGCAGATGTTGGCAAGGGGGAAGTCATGTGAGGCAGAAGCAAGTCCCTGAGTGAGCTAGCTGAACTTCATGAGTTACAGTGAGATTCCGGTTGTGACAGGAGATGAGGCAGGAGAAGTAAGGTCGGGGAAAATTGCTAGTGAAGGTCTAAAGTTGGGTGATGTAGGGCTGTGCGGAGAATGACAATCATGTAAAGGGGAGCCTTACTTTGGCAATATGAGGAAAGTCGTTCAATTTCTTCCTGTTCTGTAACAAGTCCTTGGATCAAGCATTGACCTACTCACAAACGGCTCTACATTTCTGCTAATAAATGTGTCTGGGCACGCAGTGTGCATTATAGCAGAAGTGGACTTTATTCCTGAACTTCGCTTGCTCAGCTAACACTTTCATGGCACCATCTGAAAATCTGGTAATCCTGTTTGCTTTCAACTTGCGAAGTGATTCTGAAAAATGCCAGTAACCACCAGGTGCAAAGTGTGTGTCCCTTTAACAGGTGCAGACAGCTTACCTTTAAACAGCTGGAGCCATCTCACCATTGTCAATCAGTGAGGTGTTTTAGTGAGCACCGATAGCACTGCTAATTTTATTGAAATGAGGCCCAAGCATGAAAATAGGCCAGGCCTCCCATTGCTAACATCACTGTTGATCCAATTTGTGCAAGATAAAAAAATCAACCCTACAGAGTTTTGCAATGAGGGATTACTGAACACTACTCAGATGTGATTGTCCTCAGCAAGTTGTCCTTCCCTGAAGAGGTCATTGAGGCTAACTGGAGTGATTTATTTGTTAATTCAGCATAGAGCACAGAGTAAATCTGATACCTTGCTGCTTTGTGGGGCTATGTAGCACATTCAAATCAAATCAATTTTTGCTTTAATTTCCACTTAATTCAATGTACAAATAGTTTATTGTTCTCTCATGTAGTGGCTGCGTATTTATAGTCGTTTGGATTTTATTGGCAAAATGAAACAGTTTCTAATTAAAATGAGGCATTGATACATATAATAGAAAGAATATGAAGTCATGGGATTCAAAAGATATATTATAAACACAGTACTGCTTCCAGATGTTAATCATCTTTAACATTTTGTTTGACAAAATGTTTCAATTATATTAATATTTTGCCTTATAAAATAAAATAGTTTATGTTTGAAAAATGCAAAATGTGCTCACAATATGCAGCAAATCTATCTGTTACACATTCATATTCCCTCCATGACGCAAAAATAAACTATTGCATCTTTTCAAATCTACAATTTCGGAACCAGTTTGACTCTGGAACTGCAGTACATGGCAGCAGTGACAGCAATCAGTACACACGCACAAGTCCAGACTTGGCACCTTGCCCTTTCTTGCAATTCACTGCCAAGCTGTCAAACCCGACTCTCCCAACAGTGTAACTCTTTGCTGACTGAAGGGATCAGGGACTCAAGAGACATTGCCAGTGTTAGAGTCATAAGCCAAGATTAACTGGGTGGGGATCCTTAGAGAGCTAAAGAGCGAAGAAATCTGATATGACACAAGTTAAAACATTCAGAAGAGAATGTGCTGAACATGACTTGCTAACAAGGGGCATACATTCAAAATGCTTATTTCCTTTTTTATGTGATCTTCAGATCATGTTCAACCATTTCATCCAGGTTTTGTGAAAACTTGACCATAGCATGTGGAAACAAATAATTACACTGAACGTGCAATGAGTCATGAACTTTCATTGCACATGGTGCAGGCATATTCAATATTCTATAATCCGAAACAGAGAAAACTATTAAGGCAAAAACTGTATTTTGCAGGGTACAGTTGAGCATAAAGCAGCAGTGTGACATTATGTAGAATGTCTAGAATATAAAGGGTTAATGTAATGTCATAATTGACCACTAGATGGAGCTAGATGCAGAACGATACAAAACACTGACTCTCAGGCTTCTGGGAGAGAGCTGGAGAGAGTGCAGAGTACAGTTATAGATAGAGTGTAGCGTGTATAGGCTCGTGTTAGGAGAGTGGAAATTACTAGATTATTGCTTCCTATAGGAGTAAGTGGTCGATCTTTAATAGGTAGTGTAATAAATGTTAGCTTTGTTATTGAACTTGATTTCTGTGGTCTTTGTGAACAGTACAACATCCATCCTGATAATAAGAATCACAAAGAACACCACAAATAGTGTCACATGTATGCAAGCAACCCAGCCTTCCCTGGGAGTTGCCTACCTGAGTAGTTTGAGGAAAACCCTCTTTCACCTGCTCTAAACAAGGTTGCATTTCGTGACTGTAGAGTCTCGAAACATACACTGGAGTCTCCCAGTAGTTAACAAAAAGGTTCATTGATGAAAGCAAAGGCAGTTAAGTAACAGGCACAAAACACTATACAATAGGTCTTAACAATTCCGCTTCCTGGTCCACACAGCCCAGGACCTCACACAAACCCCCAATTGGCCAGGATTTGTGCACTCCAATGGGCCCTGAGCCGATCACATGGTCTGTGGAGCCCACCCCCTTAAAGGGGCCTTGGTATCACATCCTTCCCCCTTCAGTCCCTTATTACAACTACCCCAAAAAGTATATACAGAAATTCCTAATGTGAGCAGAGATAACAGGGAAAATCAAAAAGTCAATCGGTCCGGAAACCTCCAGGTTCTCCCAGACCTCCATAGCCCTGCCATATGCTCGGCACTCTTTTGGGCGATCAAGTGGTCAACAGTTAGTGCCACCTCAGGAGGCACTACCTCAACGACAGGCAAACTGACCTCACCGGCCTCGACAGGTGCAGCTGGTTGAAATGGGAGTCCCTGGCTCCCCTCGGCTGGACTGAGTTACAGGACTATTCACGATGCTCGCTGGACTTGCTGACTCCTCAAGTGGCCAAGGTGTTTTCTGATGGACTTTCTGCTAACATTGGCCACATAAGACATCAGCCCTGACTAGGCCACAGCCCGTCCTTCTAACCAAGGCAAGCCTGAGGCGTAAATACGGACCAAAATCGGTTCTCCCACCCGGAATGACCTGCCTCCACTCTGCTCTAACCGCTGACACTTCTGGGAGGCCTCCACCAATCACACCAAATTTGGAAACACAAGATTCAATTGGGTTCTCAACCGACGGCCCAGAAGCATCTCAGCTGGTGGAATCACCGTGGTTGAATGAGAAACTTCATTTGTTGTACAACAACAAAAAATTAGCCAACCTCTGGCGAAGAGGTTTATCAGATTACTTTTTCATGGCACTCTTCAAAGTTGGTATGGCCCTCTCAGCCAGACCGTTCAATGCTGGATGATAGGGGGCTGTCTTTTTGTGTCGTATGCTATTGGCCCGCACAAAAACCTGGAAATTATTGCCGGTGATAGAGGTGCCATTGTCCAAAACAATTGACTCAGGATGCCCATGAATGGCAAGCACTCAGTGCAAGGCATCCGCAGTGGCCGCAAAGGTCATAATCCCCACCTCCTGAACCAATAGCCACTTAGAGTGGGCATCAACCAGCAAGAAAAACCTCTTGCCCATAAACGGGCCCATCAATTTGTATCCTGGTCCATGGACATGCTGGCCATTCACAAGGGTCAGGTGAAGAAAGGCGGCAAAGATTGTTGCATTTGGCAAGGGTGGCACTGTTGTACTAGTTCTTCAATAACTTTATCCATGCCTGCTCACCAGATGTAGCTACGCGCCAGCATCTTCATCTCCAGCTGTCCTGGGTGGGCGCTATGTAGCTCTGGAAGGAAGAGCACCATTGGCCTGAGGCAGCTGACTACCTGGATCCCCACAGCATTACGCTGTCTTCATATGATGTGGTAGTCTGTGTTAGAAGGATTACGGTACCTGGTAATGCCGGAATACCATTGGTGGAGAATGTACTTGTTCCCATTGGTTAAGCCTGTATGTTAGCTCCGCCCTGCAAGGCGGGGTATAAGAGCCCGTGCCGCCCCAGCAGCTTTCTTCTGTACCTGCGCTGCTGGGGGAAACATCTCGCGTATTAAAGCCTTCATTTGTCTCCAATCTCGCTTCTGGAGTTATTGATCGTGCATCAATTTAATATTCTAGTTTTAAAGGATGGAGCTCCGAATCAAGCCGGAGTGTCTGCAACTCAGCCCCCACGTGGCAAACTCAGCGGCAACCTTCAAGCACTGGCTGGCGTGCTTCAACGGATATCTCGGGATGGCCGAAAACACACCCACGGGAGAACAGAAACTACAAATTCTGTATTCGAGGGTGAGCCCAGAAATCTACACCCTCAGCGAGGATTCGGACGATTTCGATGCCGCAATGGAGCAGCTGAAAGTACATTATATTCGCCCTGTAAACCAGGTCTATGACCGACATCTACTAGCGACGAGGCAACAAATCCCTGGGGAATCACTGGAAGAATTCTACCGTGCACTCCTGGTGTTGGGGAGAAACTGCAGCTGCCCGCAAGTTTCAGCAAACGACCACACAGAACTTTTGATTCGGGACGCTTTCGTTGCAGGTATGCTGTCCTCCCTAATCCGCCAGCGGTTGCTGTAGAAAGAGACACTAGGCCTCAAGGAGGCACGGGCCCTTGCCGGCTCCCTGGATGTGGCCTCCCGAAACACCCGCGCTTACGTCCCCGACCCCGCGGCAGCCACCTGGGCAGCGTGGACCCCCCCCCCACGGCCGACCCCGAGGCATCTCCCAACCCCCCACAAGCTTGTGCTACGAGATGGCCTGGCAACCCCGGGGGGCCCCGCTGTTATTTTTATGGGCAAGCCAAGCACCCCCGACAGAGCTGTTCGGCCTGTTCTTCCATCTGCAAGGGATGCGGCAAAAAGGGCCACTTCATGGCGGTATGCCAGGCCCGGGCGGTCGCTGTGGTCTCCGGAGGTGAATACGGACCGCCACCACAACCCTCTTCACGGACCCCGGGCGGCCAGCGGGCGCCGCCATCTTCCTCCTCCAGGGCTACGTGTGGCCTCCGAGCGCCACCATCTTGTCTCGCGGACGCAACATGCGATGGATGGGCGCCGCCATTTTGTGCACCTCCAGCCATGTGCGACCAGCGGGCACCACCATCTTGGATGGACTCTCAGGACCCCAGTTTGGATGACCACACACCGCCCGAAGAGAACATCCAACTGCTGCCACGATTAGCCTCGGTGACCCTGGACCAGTCTCGGCCCCGAACATTCTTGCCTGCTACGACGACGGTGCTAGTCAATGGGCATGAAACGCCCTGCCTAATCGACTCTGGGAGCATGGAGAGCTTCATACACCCCGTCACGGTAAGGCGCTGTTCTCTCCCCGTCCGCCCAGTGAATCAAAAAATCTCCCTGGCCTCCGGATCTCACTCAGTAGAGATCAAGGGGTTTTGTGTAGCTAACCTTACGGTCCAGGGAAGGGAGTTCAAAAACTACCGATTCTACGTCCTTCCCCACCTCTCCGTGGCCACACTCCTAGGGTTGGATTTTCAGTGCAACCTCCAAAGTCTAACTTTCAAATTCGGCGGCCCTATACCCCCCCTCACTGTCTGCAGCCTCGCGACCCTCAAGGTCGATCCGCCTTCCCTGTTTGCGAACCTCACCCCAGATTGCAAACCAGTCGCCACCAGGAGCAGACGGTACAGTGCCCAGGACCGGATCTTTATTAGGTTAGAGGTCCAACGGTTACTGAGGGAAGGTGTCATTGAGGCTAGCAACAGCCCCTGGGGAGCTCAAGTAGTGGTTGTAAAGACCGGGGAGAAACATAGGATGGTCATTGACTACAGTCAGACCATCAACAGGTTTACGCAGTTTGACGCGTACCCTCTCCCCCGCATATCCGACCTGGTCAACAGGATCGCGCAATACAAGGTCTTTTTCACGGTGGATCTTAAGTCCGCCTACCACCAGCTCCCCATCCGCACTAGTGACCGCAAATACACTGCTTTCAAAGCAGATGGGCAGCTCTACCACTTCTTAAGGGTTCCCTTCGGTGTCACTAATGGGGTCTCAGTCTTCCAACGAGAGATGGACCGGATGGTTGACCGGTACGGTTTACGGGCCACATTCCCATACCTCGATAATGTCACCATCTGCGGCCACGACCTGCAGGACCATGACACCAACCTCCGAAAATTCCTCCAGACCGCAAAAATCCTTAACCTCACGTATAACGAGGATAATTGCGTGTTCAGCACCGACCGCCTAGCCATCCTCAGCTACGTAGTGCGTAATGGAGTTATAGGCCCCGACCCTGAACGCATGCGCCCCCTTATGGAGTTCCCCCTTCCTCACTGCCCCAAGGCCCTGAAGCACTGCATAGGTTTTTTTTTCCTACTATGCCCAGTGGGTCCCCAACTATGCGGACAAGGCCCATCCACTGATCCAATCCACAGTTTTCCCCCTGTCAATAGAGGCCCGTCAGGCCTTCAGCCGCATCAAAGCAGACATTGCAAAGGCCACGATGCACGCCATCGACGAGTCCCTCCCCTTCCAGGTCGAGAGCGACGTGTCCGACGTAGCTATGGCGGCCACCCTCAACCAAGCGGGCAGACCCGTGGCCTTCTTCCCACACACCCTCCACGCTTCTGAAATCCGCCATTCCTCAGTCGAAAAGGAGGCCCAGGCAATAGTAGAAGCTGTGCGACATTGGAGGCATTACCTGGCCGGTAGGAGATTCACGCTCCTCACTGACCAACGGTCGGTTGCTTTCATGTTCGATAATGCACAGTGGGACAAGATAAAAAAAGACAAGATCTTACGGTGGAGGATCGAACTCTCCACCCACAACGATGAGATCTTGTACCGTCCTGGGAAGCTAAACAAGCCTCCTGATGCCCTATCCCACGGCACATGTGCCAACACACAAGTGGACCGCCTCCGAGCCCTCCACGAGGACCTCTGCCACCCAGGGGTCACTCGATTTTTCCATTTCATCAAGACCCGCAACCTGCCCTACTCCATCGAGGAGGTCAGGACAGCCACCAGGAATGACCAAATCTGCGCGAAGTGCAAGCCGCACTTCTACAGTCCAGAGAAAGCGCACCTGATAAAGGCTTCCCGTCCCTTTGAACGCCTCAATATGGGCTTCAAAGGCCCCCTCCCCTCCATCGACCGCAACACGTACTTCCTGAACGTGATTGACGAGTACTCCCGGTTCCCATTCGCCATCCCCTGCCCCGACATGACCGCAATCACCGTCATAAAAGCCCTCCATAGTATCTTTATGCTGTTCGGTTTCCCCGCCTACATACACAGCGATAGGGGGGTCCTCCTTTATGAGCGACGAACTGCATCAATTCCTGCTCAGCAATGGCATTGCCTCGAGCAGGATGACCAGTTACAACCCCCGGGGAAACGGACAGGTAGAGAGGGAGAACGAAACGGTCTGGACGACCGTCCTACTGGCCCTGCAGTCCAGGAATCTCCCAGTCTCCCGCTGGCAGGAAGTCCTCCCGGATGCCCTCCACTCCATCCGGTCACTGCTCTGTACCACAACCAACCAAACACCTCACAAACGTCTCCTTGTCTTCCCCAGGAAGTCCTTCTCTGGGAACTTGCTCCCGACCTGGCTGGCAGCTCCCGGACCCATCCTGCTCCGAAAACATGTGCGGGCGCACAAATCGGACCCATTGGTCGCGAGGGCCCATCTCCTCCATGCTAACCCTCAGTACGCCTACGTGGCGTACCGCGACAGCCGACAGGATACGGTCTCCCTACAGGACCTGGCGCCCGCTGGATCCCCACACACACCCCCTCGCCATCAGTCCCAACTTCCCTCCCACCGGCGCACCCCACAGCCGTCCCCTTCCCAGGTGGATTGGTTCTTCCACCGGCCCCGTCTAGGCCCTCCCATCCACCGGCGCACCCCACAGCCGTTCCCTTCCCAGGTCAGTCGGTCCTTCCACTGGCCCCGTCTAGGGGTGATGAAGCTGCCACAGATGCCGAAACCACGCTCCCGTAGTCACAGACGCCCGAACCTCCACTGGCATCACCACCAAAGCTACGATGATCGCAGAGGACGACCAGGGCCCCAGATCGACTAATTGCTTCAGTTTGAAGTGTACATTACTGTTGCAAATAGTTAAGATGTAATAAAGCAAAACGACGTACAGAGGTATTAAGGTACCTTCATAACTGAAACTTCTACCACTTTAACACGTTGTAATACGAAGCCACCACCCCTGCCGGACTCTTTTTTTTTGTAACGGGGGTGAATGTGGTAGTCTGTGTTAGAAGGATTACGGTATCTGGTAATGCCGGAATACCATTGTGGAGAATGTACTTGTTCCCATTGGTTAAGCCTGTATGTTAGCTCCGCCCTGCAAGGCAGGGTATAGTAGCCCGTGCTGCCCCAGCAGCTTTCTTCTGTACCTGCACTGCTGGGGGAAACATCTAGCGTATTAAAGCCTTCAATTGTCTCCAATCTCGCTTCTGGAGTTATTGATCGTGCATCACATGACAACTCATCTTGACAGGTGAAGTAGGGTCTCAGCTGTTCGGACTTCTCATAACGCCAGCCAGACTATATCATTTGTTTTACTAGAGAAAGAATAGGGTCTGTTTGGGTCCAGTTGTGGATATGACCCATGGACATTGGCATGATTTCTAGGATGTTTAAAGCTAGAATGATCTCCTGGGCACAGAATGCTCTGAGGTAGGGGCAGGTGACTTATTGCATCCGCATTGGCAACTTGCATCCCAGGCCAGTGCTGAAGAGTATAGTTGTGGGCGCCCAATTATAAGGCCCAATGCTGCACTCTCGCTGAGGTTAAGGGCAGCATGGACTCATCTTCAATTAATAGGCCAGCAATGCCTTGTGGTCAGTCACTATGTCAAACTGTCGACCGTACACATACTGGTGGAATTTCTTTACACCAAATATAACTGCTAAGCCCTCCCTCTCAATCTGGACATAATTTAATTTTACTTCAGAAAGGATCCTTGAGGCAAAGGCAATAGGGTGTTCTAAGCCATCTTGCACTTTGTGGATAAAACTACTCCTATACCACAAGGAGGTACATCGCATGTCAGCACGATAGGTTTCTCTGGGTCAAAATGCACCAAGATGTTTGAAGACTGTAATGTTTACTTCGCGCCTCAGAAGGCTTTCACTTGGGGCTCTCTCCTTTGCCATTGCTGATTCTTCTTCATAGCTGGTGTAATGGTGCCGATGTTGGGGCCAAATTCAAAGTAAAACTTCCATAATAATTGACCACACCGAGGAAGGATTTAAGCTCTGACATTTTTGTGTGCAGGGACATCTCATATGGCCTTGACCTTCTCTTCCAAGGGATGCAACACTGTCACATCAATGCAAAATCCTAGATACGTCACTTCAGAGGCCCAAAAAGTAAATTTTTTGCATTTTAGGGGGAACGCAGCATCACAAAAGCTCTTTAATACTTCCTCTAGGCCGGTCATGTGTTCTGCTGTGGTGCTGGTGACAAGCATGTTATCAAGGTCATCCACCCACATTGGAATTCTTGGAGAAGATTTTCCATCGTGCACTGGAAGAAAGCACAGGCTGAAGCGATGCCGATCAGCAGTCTAGTATACAGGAAGAGGCCTTTGTTGGTATTAATTGTAACAAAACTCTGAGTCTCCTCATCCAACTCTAGTTGCAAATAGGCATGACTGAGGTCCAATTTTGAATAGGTAAGGCCCTGCGCCAGCTTGGTGTAGAGGTCTTCGATTCTGGGAATCGAATACTGATCGACCTGATTTATGGTGAGTTTATGGGCCCCACAAATCCTTATCGAACAATCAAGTTTAAGGACAGGAATTAGCGACGCCACTCATGCTGAAAACTGGACCGGCTTGATTATACCCAGCTCTTCCAATCTCTTTAGCTCTGCTTCAACCGTCTGATGAAATGTGTACGGTACTGATATGGTTCTGAAGAACTTGAGCATTGATTCCATGTTGAAATATATCTTGGTTTTTATGCCCTTAATCCAGCCCAATTCCTTGTGGAAGAAATCTTCATACCTTCTTAAGACATCTTGGAGGACGTCCTTAGTTATTTTGAAAATTTCCAGCCAATTGAGCTTAACCTTCTGTGACCAGTTTTGTACCAACATACTGGGTCCATGTCCTGCCCCATGATAATCAAAGACAGTTTGGCTTCCTACTCTCTGAAGGCCCCTGGGGTATTGGCTATTCTGAGAATCTTCAAAATTGTCCCGATGTATGTTGAACGCTTAACTGTAGGACTCTTCAAGCTTCTCCTGCATGAAGATTTTGGAAAGCCTACTTACCCGCGATGGTCACCGAAGCCCAGGTGTCGACTTCCATTTTAAGGAGTCTACCATTTATCCTTAAGACAATTTCAATCAGAGACATCATATTCAATTGGACTGCATTCAACCGTTACATTGCATGCTCTTCCTCAGACCTCTTCTTCACTATGTTCAGTGGTGCTGTGGACTGCTGCTGATGCTTGTTGTTTTTTTTTGCATTGACGCCCCCCCCCCCCCCCCCCCCCCCATCGCAACAATATCAGTCCACCTCGGCTTTGGGTAGATTCCCTGACTCCTTCCCATTCCTTCGGTTGCAGTCCTGTTCCAAGGACCATGTCTGGTAAAAAGCAAATTGCTGCAGATGCTGGAATCTGAAACCAAAGAGAAAATGCTGGAAAATCTCAGCAGGTCTGGCAGCCTCTGTAGGGAGAGAAAAGAGCTAACGTTTTGACTCCAAATGACTCTTTGTCAAAGCTCTGGCTCTCTGCTGTGCCTGTTGATCCCATCACAGACCTCGTGACCATACCACCCCATACTTGGTTAACCTGCCCTTCAGCTACGCTTTGAAGATCAGTGGCACCTTTTTCGGGTCACCTGGGCTATCTTGATCGCTTTTTCCAAAGTAATTGTGGTCTCTGCCAGAAGCTTCTTCTGGATATTAAGGTTATAGATCCCACAAACCAGACAATTGTGCAACATGTTATTAAGCGCAGTCCTGAACTCTTAGTACTCAGCGAGCTGTCGACCGCTGGCTATTAACGTTGAGACAGACTCTTCATGTTCCCTCTCTGCAGAGTTAAACTTATAACGCTGAAGGATAATTGAGCCTTGGATTGAAATGTTCTTTAAACAGTTTCACATTCTGGTCAAAGGTCTTCAAGTCGGCTGCCTCCATGGACATGAGGTTCCTAATCAAATTATATGTTTGGGGCCCGCAAACTGTCAGAAGTATCGCCTTCTGCTTGTCTTCATCTATGATCTCATTCAAATTTTAAAAATGGAGCCATTCTATGTAGTTACTCCAATCTACAACCACTTGGTCATCATTGTGTCATCATTGGCTACAGGAATAGTGCCAGAGGACTGGAGGATAGCAAATGTGGTCCCTTTGTTCAAAAAGGGGAGCAGAGACAACCCCGGCAACTATAGACCGGTGAGCCTCACGTCTGTAGTGGGTAAAGTCTTGGAGGGGATTATAAGAGACAAGATTTATAATCATCTAGATAGGAATAATATGATCAGGGATAGTCAGCATGGCTTTGTGAAGGGTAGGTCATGCCTCACAAACCTTATCGAGTTCTTTGAGAAGGTGACTGAACAGGTAGACGAGGGTAGAGCAGTTGATGTGGTGTATATGGATTTCAGCAAAGCGTTTGATAAGGTTCCCCACGGTAGGCTATTGCAGAAAATACGGAGGCTGGGGATTGAGGGTGATTTAGAGATGTGGATCAGGAATTGGCTAGCTGAAAGAAGACAGAGGGTGGTGGTTGATGGGAAATGTTCAGAATGGAGTTCAGTTACAAGTGGAGTACCACAAGGATCTGTTCTGGGGCCGTTGCTGTTTGTCATTTTTATCAATGACCTAGAGGAAGGCGCAGAAGGGTGGGTGAGTAAATTTGCTGACGATACTAAAGTTGGTGGTGTTGTCGATAGTGTGGAAGGATGTAGCAGGTTACAGAGGGATATAGATAAGCTGCAGAGCTGGGCTGAGAGGTGGCAAATGGAGTTTAATGTAGAGAAGTGTGAGGTGATTCACTTTAGAAGGAATAACAGGAATGCGGAATATTTGGATAATGGTAAAGTTCTTGGAAGTGTGGATGAGCAGAGGGATCTAGGTGTCCATGTACATAGATCCCTGAAAGTTGCCACCCAGGTTGATAGGGTTGTGAAGAAGGCCTCTGGAGTGTTGGCCTTTATTGGTAGAGGGATTGAGTTCCGGAGTCAGGAGGTCATGTTGCAGCTGTACAGAACTCTGGTACGGCCGCATTTGGAGTATTGCGTACAGTTCTGGTCACCGCATTATAGGAAGGACGTGGAGGCTTTGGAGCGGGTGCAGAGGAGATTTACCAGGATGTTGCCTGGTATGGAGGGAAAATCTTATGAGGAAAGGCTGATGGACTTGAGGTTGTTTTCGTTGGAGAGAAGAAGGTTAAGAGGAGACTTAATAGAGGCATACAAAATGATCAGGGGGTTAGATAGGGTGGACAGTGAGAGCCTTCTCCCGCGGATGGAAATGGCTGGCACGAGGGGACATAGCTTTAAACTGAGGGGTAATAGATATAGGACAGAGGTCAGAGGTAGGTTCTTTACGCAAAGAGTAGTGAGGCCGTGGAATGCCCTACCTGCTACAGTAGTGAACTCGCCAACATTGAGGGCATTTAAAAGTTTATTGGATAAACATATGGATGATAATGGCATAGTGTAGGTTAGATGGCTTTTGTTTCGGTGCAACATCGTGGGCCGAAGGGCCTGTACTGCGCTGTATCGTTCTATTGGTCAAATGGTCTAGTTTCACAATGATAGACAATTGCACTCACAGTTTAAATAATTCCAATTCTTGCCGAAATTTCTCTACATTCTCAACTGTCCCGTCCTTCCCCTCTCGATTCAAGATGACTGTTGGCTGTGATCAAAATCTTTGACCTCGCCCCCAATGTGGTGGCTCGAGACTGGAGGCTTCCCATAATTAACAAAGGGCTTTATTGATGAAAGGCAAAGATAGTTAGATACCAGGCACAGACACTGTACAACAGGACTCAGCACTTTCACTCCTTGGTCCACACTGCCTCTGTTCTTTATCTTAGAGCCCCACGCAATCTCCCCATTGGCTGGGGCTCACGTGTTCCCGAGCTGGGCGTGTGGTCCATGAAGCCCGTCCCCTTAAAAGTGCCACACTACCACAGTGACACCAATATTCCTGACTAGAACAGAAATGACTGGGTAATTACACCCATCCATTAAAAAGGGGCACCGCACCGCTGTAAGTAACTGAGAATTATTGCACAGAATTAATATGTAGCTATCGTCCACACACTGTACCCATCTGGAGAAATCGCCCTGCCGTTATTGGGGAAAGTTGCTGTCGCCTGGTTTCCTCAAGTCTGTGGTCACTCTTTTTTAGTAGATTCTGCAGATCAGTGATGGACAACCTGCAGCCGGAGGCCACATGTGGCCCATCAGGTTTCTAAGTGCAGCCCACGAGGCATTTGGTTGACTGTTGCCCACTCGCAGAGTTGTCACATTCTGCTGGTTTCCTACTGCGTAGATTTTCCTACCGGTACGGCTGAAGTGATATGCATGTGACTAGTGGGTACCGCAGGGATTGATGCCAGGACCCCAGCTATTCACAATATATATTAATGGTATAGATGAGGGAACAAAATTTGCAGATGACACTAAGTTGTCTGGGATGGTGAGCTGTGAGGGGGATGCAGAGATCCTTCAGACATTTTGACAAGTTGAGTGAGTGGGCAAATGAATGGCAGATGCAGTATAATTTGGAGAATTGTGAGGATATCCACTTCAGTAGCAAAAACAAGGAGGCAAACTATTATCTGAATGGCCATAAATTGGGAGGTGGGAATGTGCAATGGGACCTGGGTGTGCTCGTGCACCAGTCACTGAAGGTAAGCATGCAGGTACAGGTGGCGGTTGTCATGATATTCAAACACACACATCATGATAGACACACCAACAGACAAATCAGAACACACAACACCACAACCAATGACAGAAAGATATAAAAGCACAGACACGACCCCCGGTGGTCAGTATTAGCTGCAGAGGAGAACCAGGACACATCTATTGCCAAACACACTCAGGGAGACAGCACGTGCAGAGTATCCAGAACGAACTGTATTATAAGAGTTATAATAAAATAGAGTTGTACCACATACAACTGTGTTGGCTCATCTGTGCACCAGAGCACCCAACACCACATGGTACAGGAGTGGATCGATACCTGCCGGCATACCTCAGTGTACACAGACAACCAGCAGTGCCCAGGCATGATGTACGAGCTCCCGGTTCCGCAGGCGCTCCAGTGCCACGGCGACCTCCACGAAAACTGGCGGCGATTCCGGCAAAATTTCGAATTGTTCCTGGTGGCAGCTGAACTCAAAGACCTGGATGATAGGGAAAAAATTGAATTTCTCCTCACCGTCGCCGGTGCAAGGGCAAGAGAAATATTCAGAAGGTTCAGATTCTTCAGGAGGCAGCAAAGGTACGATTACCAGGCAGTCCTGGGCAAATTCTCCAAGTACTGTGAAGAATACGCAATCCAATGGGCACATAAAGGTAAGAAAAGCTGCAGTACTCACCTCGTGGCTGGGATCCCGGAGCCCGAAATCCCGGGCCTGAGAGAAGGCTGGGTCGAGGTCGGCGGCCATCTTGCTAAAGGTATAACGCTAGCACAGTTGCGCGAGAAGTGCGCAGAACCGGAAGTTTCGTTTGCGCATGCGCGAGATGCTGCGCATGCGCAGTCAAGAAAACGGCCATCGGTAAAGGAACAGCGATCTGAGTATGCGCAGTCGCTTCCTACGTGCTACATACCGAGCGTCAGGATGTCAGAGGCCCCAGACTGCGCCAATTTAAAAGGGAAATGTCCCAAATCCAATTTAAAAGGGAAACGTCCCAAATCAAAAAAACAAAAATCTGTTAAAGCTGTAAAACAACCTTCCCTCACCTGGAATAACAGCACAGTGCCGCAAATTGACCCAGGAGATGAATTTGACCTCCGAAGAACCCTCCGACAAGCAGTTACCTACGCACAAGCCGATGATTCCGACCTTGAATACTTCGATGACGATTTTTACAGTGTTTCCGGACCTCGCGAGCCCAATGATAGCTCCGTGGTCCTATATGACTATGACTCGGACGAACCTTTCGTGTTGCACATTGGCGGCCCCCACATTGAATCCGACGCAGATGCGGATTCATTTTTCGGATTTGAGGATCTTCAATCCAGCAGATATGACGTTCCAACTTATCAGTACCGGATGATGCTGCAGCCTGACATTAACAGACAGGGAGCGGTGCAAGCACACGGAGAGTGCCCTGCTGCCACACAGAGCGTGGTCCACGTCCCGCTCAACGTTCCCGACTCTATGAAAGAAGACATGCAAGACTCCAGAGTGCAGTCCTCGCATGAACCAGAAGTGACTCCAGTGTCACAAGCTTCCACAGCAAGCTCGTGGACAGACTCCACAATTGCAGAAATGCAAGACTCCAGAGCGCAGTCCTTGCACGGACAAGAAGTGACTCCAGTGTCACAAGCCTCCACAGAGAGCTCGTGGACAGCCTCCACGATAGAAGCAACGCAAGACTCCAGAGCGCAGCCCTTGCACGAACAAGAAGTGACTCCAGTGTCACAAGCCTCCACAGAGAGCTCGTGGACAGCCTCCACGATAGAAGCAACGCAAGACTCCAGAGCGCAGTCCTTGCACGAACAAGAAGTGACTCCAGTGTCACAAGCCTCCACAGAGAGCTCGTGGACGGACTCCACGATGGAAGGAACGCAAGACTCCAGAGCGCAGTCCTTGCAGGAACAAGACCATGAGGGTCTAGCAACCTCTCCTGACCAACCAGCGGCAGACGATGCAAGTCTGCCATGCTCACGTGAACAGCAAGAAGGCTATAACAGCCTACCATGCTCCACTACACAGCAGCATGACCATGACGGTCTCTCATGCTACAATGAAGGGCACAGCGCTGAAGACTGTTCAAGCCCAACTGAAGACAAGCCAAAGGAATCGCCTCGTCCAAGCCCGAAGAAAAAAGGTTTATGCGCTGACCTTCAGGATCATTGTAGCCGAACAGAGATTAATAATGCTGCACGGCCACAGAAGGATGCTGAGGATTTGCTAACGAAATTAATTGAATGTTTAACTTGCAAGGAGCAGACTGAGAATTGCCAGTGTTTTAGTACGGATCGAAAAAATTGACAAGACATTGATCCTCAGGTAATGGAAATAACACAACCTGAATCATATCTACAGCAGGGACAAATGTCTCCCTTCAACACAATGCCGCAAAATCCCAACTTCGGAGACCAGCAGTTAGTCAGTAATGACTCTTCAAACCTTGAGGGGAACATTAATTGCATTGAACCTATACACACTCCACTGATTATTGAGCAGAACATTGGAGCAAGAATCCCGAGGACACCGACATCGAGTAGCCAGATAACGAATTTAAAACCCACAGCAGTTTCAAGTGAACCAAGTGTGCTTTCCACTAATGGTGAAGATGCAGATAAGGTCGACCCGATTATCCATTGTACCACACTAACCCCAGTGATTAAGCAGTTATGTATGGGGAGCATAATGTGGGCAATTGAGAACAGTAAAAGAGAGACTGTGACCATGCCAGTCCCAGCAAAATCAGACCCAGAGACCATGAAGGCATGTACATTAAACAAAGTTACATATGAGGTACCTGAGAAGAAAAGTGAAACGGAATGTTCTTTGGAAAATGGTACAATGTCGATAGAAACAGTGGATCCTATATTCGAGACCATACATATGGGAGAATTTGGGGGTAATAAACAAGGTTCTGCAATGTCTGGGGGAAGATTTAAAGTTCCAAAGAAGAAAAGCCCAAATGAAGGACAATGGCAAGACAATGACAGTCCACCGACATGGTGTGCACCACCAGATGAAAACTCTGACAATTTACCCAACCCTAGTGAACAGCAAGCTGCTAATGACGATCTATCCACGGGATGTGAGACGAGTGACGACAGCATCCCACTTCCCATGCAAAAGGTGCAAGGTGACAGACCTCGCCTAGTGCGTACCGAGGCACTCGACGATCACGGTGGGACCACTGACGACTGCGGTGGCGGCGCACCGCTTCCACCCTCGATGGCTCGAGCCTCTCCACTGGTTGGTGCATTCCTGCATGTTCCGACTCCAGACGTGCAGCTTCAGGGAATCTCGGCTGCCTCCAGTGAACCTGTTGGGACTCCGGACGGGGGGCATCGACGGAAGGCAGACCGGACTCCAGATGGGGAGCAGCCAAGCGCCGACTCTGATTTGCGCATGCCAGACCTTGCTCCGGACGGGCGGTGTCGCGGCCTCGGTGATGGCACGCTCAGGGTGACGGCAGATGCCACGGCGACAGGGAATGGATCGTGTGGCAGTCCCACTGGGTCGGCAGTGGCAACCAGCACCGGCGGTCCAAGATGGACACACCAATTCGCGCCATCGCCAGACGTTGATGCGAGCAACAATTCTCTCTCCAAGGCGACATGCTTCGACGTTTCTCTGCGGAGTCGCCCTTCCGGCACAGCAGGTGGCCGGAACCAGCGTACACGGTCTCGGCCAACTTCCACATCTGGCACAGTCATCGCCTTGCATGATATTAGTGATGGTGCTACTTCGATGGCAACGACCCATCGGCTACAAGATGCCGTCCACCACAAACATAAAAAGAAAACAGACTCCACCTTGTTCCTGGCATGCAGGGCGGATGGATTGGTGCGTAGGCGCAATCAGCGGGCTTTGTGCCGCCTTCCACGCTCGCAACTGCACCGTACGCACACGCCGGATCCTCCACTGGTTCCCAAGGATGACTTCGTGGAGATGCCACGGATCATGCCCCTTCCATCGCCACCAGAACCAAACCACAGCCAGGGCACCACTAACAAAGATGTTGAATGTTATATTTGCACGAATGAAAAAACCAAGCACTGCATGAAGTACAACAAATGGTAAAGTAGAGACTTCGGCAACAGCATCACCTCCAACAGTCCAAGGTGAACCAGTGTGACCCCAAATCTCCACAGCTGAACCGGCTTGAGGACCAGCCCATTCTTGAGGCGGTCACCCATTAGACTGGACTTATAACGCTGTTCATACGTTCAAAAAGTCAAACACTTCTGTATTATAACCTGTTGTTGTTTATTGTTCCAGATATCGTCTGACCGGACCAATGTTCAAGTTTTTTTTTTTCTCTCGCATCCAAGTTTTGTTATGGTACAACCTTGTTAGTGTGACGCACCCGACATCGCCCCATGTGAATAGTTACGTCGTAAACACACGCTGTACACAACACACACACACACTCTTAGATGCACTCACGACACAATTATATTTATAACCACGTAGGCACTTATCTTTGTAAAAAGGGGGGATGTCATGATATTCAAACACACACATCATGATAGACACACCAACAGACAAATCAGAACACACAACACCACAACCAATGACAGAAAGATATAAAAGCACAGACACGACCCCCGGTGGTCAGTATTAGCTGCAGAGGAGAACCAGGACACATCTATTGCCAAACACACTCAGGGAGACAGCACGTGCAGAGTATCCAGAACGAACTGTATTATAAGAGTTATAATAAAATAGAGTTGTACCACATACAACTGTGTTGGCTCATCTGTGCACCAGAGCACCCAACACCACAGCGGTAAAGAAGGCAAATGGCATGTTGGCCTTCATGGGGAGAGGATTCGAGTACAGGAGCAGGGATGTCTTGCTGCAATTATACAGGGCCTTGGTGAGCACACCTGGAGTGTTGTATGCAGTTTTGATCTCCTTATCTGAGGAAGGATGTTCCTACTCTAGAGTGAGTGCAGAGAAGGTTTACCTGACTGATTCCTGGGGTGTCAGAACTGACATATAAGGAGAGATAGAGTTGGTTAGGATTATATTCGCTGGAGTTCAGAAGAATGAGGGGCATCTCATAGAAACCTATAAAATACTAAACGGACCAGACAGGGTCGATGGAGGAAGGATGTCCCATTGGTGGGTGTGTCCAAAATCAGGGGTCACAGTCTGAGGATCCGGGAGAGACCATTTAGGACAGAGATGAGGAGAGATTTCTTCACCCAGAGAGACAGGATCTACTCCCATTTGGAAGCAAATGGACATATTCGTGAGAGGCAGCATTGTTTTGTGACGGGGAGGTCGTGTCTCACTAACTTGATAGAGTTTTTCGAGGAGGTCACAAAGATGATTGATGCAGGTAGGGCAGTGAATGTTGTCTATATGGACTTCAGTAAGGCCTTTGACAAGGTCCCTCATGGTAGACTAGTACGAAAGTTGAAGTCACACGGGATCAGGGGTGAGCTGGCAAGGTGGATACAGAACTGGCTAGGTCATAGAAGGCAGAGAGTAGCAATGGAAGGATGCTTTTCTAATTGGAGGGCTGTGACCAGTGGTGTTCCGCAGGGATCAGTGCTGGGACCTTTGCTGTTTGTAGTATATATAAATGATTTGGAGGAAAATGTAACTGGTCTGATTAGTAAGTTTGCAGACGACACAAAGGTTAGTGGAATTGCGGATAGCGATGAGGACTGTCAGAGGATACAGCAGGATTTAGATTGTTTGGAGACTTGGGCGGAGAGGTGGCAGATGGAGTTTAATCCGGACAAATGTGAGGTAATGCATTTTGGAAGGTCTAATGCTGGTAGGGAATATACAGTGAATGGTAGAACCCTCAAGAGTATTGACAGTCAGAGAGATCTAGGTGTACAGGTCCACAGGTCACTGAAAGGCGCAACACAGGTGGAGAAGGCATACGGCATGCTTGCCTTCATTGGCCGGGGCATTGAGTCTCAGAATTGGCAAGTCATGTTGCAGCTGTATAGAACCTTGGTTAGGCCACACTTGGAGTATAGTGTTCAATTTTGGTCGCCACACTACCAGAAGGATGTGGAGGCTTTAGAGATGGTGCAGAAGCGATTTACCAGAATGTTGCCTGGTATGGAGGGCATTAGCTATAAGGAGCGGTTGAATAAACTTGGTTTGTTCTCACTGGACGCCGGAGGTTGAGGGGCGACCTGATAGAGGTCTACAAAATTATGAGGGGCATAGACAGAGTGGATAGTCAGAGGCTTTTCCCCAGGGTAGAGGGGTCAATTACTCGGGGGCATACGTTTAAGGTGAGAGAGGCAAGGTTTAGAGTAGATATATGAGGCAAGTTTTTTACACAGAGGATAGTGGGTGCCTGGAACTCGCTACCGGAGGAGGTGGTGGAAGCAGGGACGATAGTGACATTTAAGGGGCATCTTGACAAATACATGAATAGGATGGGAATAGAGGGATACGGACCCAGGAAGTGTAGAAGATTGTAGTTTAGTCGGGCAGCATGGTCGGCACGGGCTTGGAGGGCCGAAGGGCCTGTTCTGTGCTGTACATTTCTTTGTTCTTTGTTCTTTGAGAGTGGTCGACCTGTGGAATTCGTTACCGCAGGAAGTAGTTGAGGTCAAAACATTGCATGTTTTCAAGAAGCAGTTAGATATAGCACTTAGGGCGAAGTGGATCAAAGGATATTGGGGGAAAACAGGATTAGGATATTGAGCTGGATGATCAGCTATGATCATAATGATTGGCGGAGCAGCCTCGAAGAGTCGATGGCCTCCTCCAGCTCCTATCTTCTATGTTTCTAAAGCAAGGGCACGTGAAGTGAGGTGTCTGCTGATTTCTTAAACCATTGACTATGTAAGCCATGCACTCCCTCAGCATCCAATCAAACGTAAATATTTCTTTTGTTTATACGCTTGGGAGTTGATGACAGTTTGCTTAATATATCAATGATTAAGTATTTTCTATAGCTTGTTATGAAATATTTGGCATGTATTAAATGTATTCAATCTATTCAAGGGTCATGGTTAGTGACATTCCCAATTTCAACCTTCACTGAGATGAAGGAGGGCCACTCATGTGGCCCACTCACTGGTCTAGGTTGCCTACCACTGCTATAGACTGTTTGCTGCAGTATACTGTTTAAATAGACACTGTTTTCTAAATAAATTGAATTTGTTGTGAGTCCAGTCCTAAGTCTCGTCCCACCTCAAACCCATTGGTTGACTCAGTGATGTTAGTAGAGCAAAGGACTAGTGCTGTCATCAGACGTGACTACTCCTGTTTGCCCCCCACCCCAAAACAAGGCCACTGACTCAAAAGAGGGAGTCAGGAGCATAAATTTCTGCATTGGGAGTTCCCACTCTCCATTCCTCAGAGGGATCCAGTGTTTTATGAGTGGTGAAATTAATCAATTTAACCTGCCATGGAATAAAAGTACGTCATAGATGTTCACTCCTGCCTTTATTTTGTTTAAGAAGGGAATTTGGTGGGCTTCATTGAAACATGTCATCTGCTCCCTGGACAAATGTAATCTATGACAATGTTAAGCAATAGCTTTCAAAAATATGTTTGTTTAATCATTCTTTCCCTGATGAGTCAGCGCAGGATTCCCATGACCTGATCATGTGCATGCTAAGCATTCACAGTGTGTATCTGTGGAGAGCAGAATCGTGGGTTATTTTGGGCCAACCAGAGGTTCAGGTAGTGTGAAATCCACCAGTAAAAACGTACACAAGTTCAGAACTTCAGAGGTGCAGTCCAGATTCCCACAGTTGGACTGACCTCAGAAGAAGGGGAGGCAGTGGCATAGTGATATTGTTGTTGGACTAGTAATCGAGAGACCCAGGGTAATGCTCTGGGGACCCTGGTTCGAATCCTATCATGGCAGATGGTGAAATTTGAATTCAATAAAAAATATGGAATTAGAAGTCTAATGACAACCATGAAACCATTGTCAATTGTCGTAAAACCCATCTGGTTCCCTAATATCCTACAGGGAAGGAAATCTGTTATCCTTACCTGGTCTGGCCTACATGTGACTCCAGATCCACAGCAATGTGGTTGATTCTTAATTGCTGTCAAGGATGGACAATAGGTGTTGGCCCAGCCAGCGACACCCACATCCCATGAATGAATAATAATAAAAAAAAGGACAGGCATCACTGGAAATGTGGATTTTTATTTAAAGACATGGCAGCATGGACACAATTCTGAAAACTCTGCGAGATGGCATGTATTTTTGACAGCTTGAATGCTGTCAAGTTGGCTCCACACATATCCTGAACTACAATTGATGAAATTTTGGAGAACAGACAAAATACTCTGAGTATGGGAAGGAAACTTGCTGTCGCTACACTGGAAGAAGAGAGGTATCTGTCAGGCTCATTCTTGCTGTCTGCTGGACCACATCTGCTTGTTCTGATTGCCTTTGTGTAGCTGGCCCATCTAATTAAGTGAACTCTAGCATTTGTTTGAGTTATACTTGCTTAATAAGCACTTTCGCAGATGGTCTGCCTACTTAGATTGATGACAAAGCTCTCCATTGTTGTCATGTAAAAGTGCAGATTCTGTGGACGTGTACCCTGCTGCCACCTCAGAGACCTATATTATTTATGTATAACTAAGCCAAGAAAATGCCTCCGTGCAACATCTAGCAAACTCAATTCAGATCACATTCGACTGTGACTTCTCATTTTCTTTTATTTATTAAAAAAGGGAAGAGGAATGGCAAAGCAAAACATCTGTAAGACAAATTCAATACTTGGTAAGTGGAGCAGAGTCATCTTCCTTCTGAGATTCATCTAAAATATTATTTTCTTTCTTTTGATAAACATATTATGCTCAAGGTCAAAATGGCTGAATGGTGCACAAAGCACGTTCGCATCACAGATTTTCAGAGGCGATTGGTTCTGCACTGCCCAATACAGTCCAGACTGCCGGGCAGCGAGAATCACTGAAACACCTGTCCATGAGCTGACCAATCGCAACCATAACCTACCAAATTGAATAGGTGGTAAATGTGTCAAACCAAAGCTGGATGGGCTTATTTTAGTATATACATGTCAGGTCCCAATGACGTAATTGGAACCAGACTGCAATTTTAACGCAGTGGTATCAATGGGTGACAGCCATTAGTTTCTCACCTGATCAATCCCATGCAGAAGGAGATCGGGGTCTGAACAAGCTGAAAAATGCATGGTTTTATTGATTTGTTTTACATTTCTTGTGAGGCCAGGAGGAGTAAGTGTGTTCTTCCAGAACCCATAAAGAAGGTTTAGGTTTCCCTGACCACAAATCCTCCCCCTACCCCGATTCCAAGGTCCGCGTGGAACAGGTCCAGCACCTGATCTCAGGAGGAAGATTTTGGACCCAATATTATTACAGTTTTAGTTTTCATTTCATGAGTCATGATGTCACTGAGAAAGCCAGCGTTTGTTGCCCATCCTCAATTGTCCTTGAATTGAGTGGCTTGCTACACCATTTCATGCGGCAATTAAGATTCAACCATATTGCTGTGGATCTGGAGTCATAGACCAAGTAAGGATGGCAGATTTCCTCCCCCAGTGAACTAGATGTGTTTTGATGACAATTAGCAAGGGATGGTCAGCATTACTGAGACGAGCTTTTCAATTCCAGATTATTTAGTGGATTTAAGTTCCACCAGCTTTTTGGGGATATGAACCCTTGTCACCAGCGCATTAGCCTGTGCCCCTGGATTACTAGTTCAGTGACATTACCGCCACAGCATCGTCTTCCCCTTTTGCCTGGGCAATAGCCACTGAGAATGGATGAAAAGTTGGTCAGTGAGGTTTAAATATAGCCCAGGGGCTGGATTCTCCGCAGACCTGCTCCGAAATCGCATTCGGCGCAGGGGCGGAGAACCCAATTTCACACCGAAATCGGGCCCGTTGACGGTCCGGCGATTCTCCAGGACCCGAAAATCGGCGTGACTGTGGAGTACGCCGCGTGGCTGGGGGCCCATTGACAGAGGCCCGCCAGCAATCCTCCGCCCCCAACCGGCCGAGTTCCCGACAGTGTGGAACTAACCACCTACTGCCGGTCGGGAAGCTCGCATAGTCCGCAGCCGCCGTGGTGCAGGGCAGGTGGATTGGACACCGGGGGGGGGGGGGGAGGAATAGGCGGCCGGGGAGCATTTGTGTGCGGTTAGATGCTCGGGTGTGTGGCCGATCGGGGGGGTCTAATTTTGTGTCTGGCTCCACGGTCCGAGTCCGCCATGGAACTCGGCGCGGCCGCTGGAGGCTGCCGCCATGCGCATGGTGGACTCCAGACCGGAAGTGCGGGGTCCCATATCCACAGCTAAAGCTGCAAGATTTATTCCGAGTCCCTGCTAGCCCCCTGCAGGGCATTGAATTATCTGTACTTTTTAAAGTAAAACTCCAGCGTTTTTACCCCGGCGTGGGGACATAGTCCTATTTTGGGAGAACCCAGCCCCAGGTGTTCAAATGTTTTGGGCCTCACTTCCACAGCAGTTGACAAGTTCCTAACATGCACCACGAGGTAAATTTTCCAGTCCTAACCACCACAGTAATCATCACGGGCAGGATAGAAAATTTGACGGACCATTGACCTCGGGTGAGAATTTCCGGTCTCGGGGGTATAGTGATCTCTGTGTGTAGTAATACATGATCAAGTAATGTTAAGCAAGTACAGGCAAACGAACATTAGACGGCCACACTACCAAGACCTATAAAAAGGTTTTCCCGCTCTTTCCCAGAAGAGAGTGTGTTAGGTGTGTGGAGAGTACAGAAGGGAAACAGCTAGAGAGAGAAGTTACAGATCTTAGTTTATAGCATAATCTTATTTAATAGTTTAATCTATAATTATTTGTTTGTTTACTAGTTCAGTATTGAAGTAAAAGAACTCACTAGTTTATTTCATATTACTCATTAAGTTATTTTGTCATCACTGGAAGACTACGTCTATATTTCAACAACTCGGCTCATTACAAAATAGTAATATAACAGGAGAGGCGGGACCAGAAAATCCCACCTAATTACTCATCTGCCAAAAACTGTCTGCAAGTAAAAATTGGACTGTTGGTATCAAGCATTCCTACGTCAGGAATGATATATTTAGTTGCTCAATAGCTTAGCCAGGACTTTCATCTGGTAGCCATCTGGAGAACAGGGTAGGAAACAATGTAAGGGTTCCCATCTATTTTTGCATCCACAAAATTCACGGTCATCATTCCTCAGCTTTTGAAAAAACAATAGCCTTAAAACGGCTGTGCTTATTTAAATGGAGTGATAATAAGATGCTGACATCACACACCCATTTTCCATCATTAGCACCTGTTTAACATTGAACTTCAAAAATTTCAGTTGGTGAGAACAGCAGATGGATACTCGTCATGTTCATTGAACTCCTTCTGCCCAACATTTTAATGGAGCTTGTCAACTCATTTAACTGTACCCCATTAAGTTGTGTTTACATCAACATATTTCGATTTTCTTATTTAACTATCTCTAACCCTTTCAGGAGAAAACTTTGGGGTCGATTCTCCGGAAAGATTTCTAAGTGTGGTAGCGAGAAGGAGCTGCCACGAGCTTTCCGGTGCTTGGCCTGCAGAGGCCGGCAACGCAATACAACGTTAATTGGTCCACTTAACAAGGACCCACGGGCTTCATGCCGCAAATTATGGGTCGCCAGCCGATTCGCCGGGATGCGCTTGCCAGCCCCCTGCTAACAAGGCCGCAAAGCACTTAAACAGCACTTGCACAGCCGACCCCAGTCAGCTTGCAACCATGGCGCCAAAATACCTGACCCCACGGTTTGGAGACACGGACCTGGGGAGGCTCCTAGATGCGGTTGAGGCCAGGAGAGATGTCCTGCTCCCCCAAGAGTCCGAGAAGGTGAGCCACAGTGCAGCCAGAGCCGCCTGAGACGAAGTAGCAGCAGCTGCCAGCTCAGGAAGCATAACCAGGAAGACTGGCCTCCAGAGCTCAAGTAGGTCAACGACCTACACCGGGCCTCACGGGTGAGTTAACAACCCCCTCCCCCCGAGACCTTCCCGCCCTCACGTGAGCATTCCCCCCCAACCCTCCATGTGACACCCTCAACCCCAGCTTCACCCCCTTCCCTCTAAACCCACCACCCTTTCTTCCCCCCTACCACTGTGAACCACACAGGCGGCTAACAATGCCTCTCTGTGTCTCCTCAGGAGAAGCTCTCCCACAATCGCCGGGAGATGGCCCAGACTGGCAGAGGGGTGCCGGACATAAGAATCCTCATGACCTTCAAGGAATGGGCCCTGGAATTTACGAGGGTGGCCAAGGACAGAGCAATCACCAATGTGGAGGTCGGCGCATGCCGTAGAGATGAGGATCCACCCACATGGACTGTCACACGTGACTTGTTAATGCCACACAGACTAACCCATTCGTCCCACTGACCGCATGTCAGTAGATCCTCCAACCGACGGCGCTGGCACATCCCAACTGGCCCGCTCCCGTGCCTCCCATGATACCACCTAGGAGGAGAGCTCTGAGGATGCCACTATGAACACGTCACAGCTGTCAGTCTCTACCCTCCACCAGCACAGAGACACACACCTCGGTGGGCAACGTCAGTGGTCAGGCTTCGGGGGCACAATCTGGAGAGCACTACACAGTTACTGATGTATCACAGGTGGAGGCAGGGACACCCAGGCGAGACAGCAGTCGGAGGTCTGCTGGATCACAGGTCCCAACTGGGTCCCAGCCTGATGCTGAGCCTATGGACCAAGCTATCCCGGAGCTGATGGAACTGATGGAACTGATGGAGCGGCCGGGACATTCAGAGGGAGGTGTCAGTGAAACTCCAGCAGGTTGATAGTTGATTGGAGAAGTCCCAGAGGCTATGGGTGCAGGAGATGTTATCGGCATGTGTGACACTGAGGCCAACACTGCTACGGTGGTGACCGCAGTGGAAAGTCTGGTGCACGGCAACAGCTGCATTAGTGGAGGTGTCCAAGGCGCGGCACAGTCGGTGACGGCCATGGCTGAGGGCCTCGGCAGAATGTCCGACTCACTGGGGGTCATGACCCAGTTCCAGGCTGTCCTTAATGAGGTGCTGCGGCTCATGTCCCGCTCTCAGACGGGAATGGGCGAGGCGCTGCGGAACTTGGCCCGGTCGCAGGTGGGCATTGTCGAGGTACTGCAGAACATGGTCCAATCACTGAGGAGCATCACTGAGGGCATTGACACCCAGGTGCAGACACCGGGGAGCTGCCAAGGCCGGCAGAACCAGATGATGCAGGGGTTCGAACCAGCTGCACCTCCATCTCGAGGGGAACCCCGGGACTCTAAGGACACTGACCAAATGGAGGGGTTTCAGGATGCCAATCGGACCCATCCCATGGATGATGGCCACCAGCTCTCCGCGTTCCACCCTTCTGTCAATGCCATGTCTCCCAGTCAACCCATGGGACAGGATGGCACGGCGATGCATGTGCCGCTGGCAAGTGCCTCGAGGCCCTCCGGCCCCAAAGCTCCCAGAGGGCATCTGCCAGGTACATCGAAGGCCATGGGACGTAGTAAGTAGCTGGCCGCCTCTACTTCTGATGTCCATCCTGGGGACACACTTAGACATAACAGTAGAGCTAGGAACGCAAAGCACATCGAGGATGACTGAGGGCACTGGGGGTGGGAGGTGGGGGGAGAAAGGGGCAGGTAGTCGGTAAGGGGAGGATAAGGCGGCGGTGAGGAGAGTGGGGTAGTACCATCAGGAGAGTGGGGCATTGTTGGACTCTTGTGAAACATTAAAAACCCTTCACCACAACCAGTATAATGCCTCTGTCACTTTCATCCTCAATGCAGGCTGACCTCCGAACCCTTGACCCATCTTCCAGACAATGCACCCCCCTCACCGGACACACCACGTGTAGGCGATGGGTATGAGCAAGCACTCAGCACACAGGCAGAGGCCAGACTATGGCACCGCGCACAGCTCTTTGCGGGTTATCATCGCCCCCTTGCCCTCAACAGTGACCCACAGATGATGCCGACTCAGTCCCAGCAACCTGGGGTAATGTAACACATACCCCTGGAGGGTAGGAAGCAGGGGGAGGTGTGGGGGGGGGGGGGAGGTTAGTGATGACGGACCAAGCCATATGATATGTGAAGCGGGCGGGTGTGAGGGCCTCCTTGGTCCTCTGGGCTTGCCAGATCCTCGCACCTTCTGCCTGTCCTGCAGCCTCTGGCTGGTTTATCGGTTCCTCCGCAGGAACATCCTCCAGCCCCTGATGGTCCGGTGCCTCCTCATCATTTTCGCCTTCGTTCTCCTCCTCCTCGGTGGCCACATGTTCCTCATCACCAACCTCCAGCATGTCACCCCGCTGCTGTGCCAGGTTGTGGAGGACACAGCAGACCACCACAGAGTGGGCTACCCTCTGGGAGGTGTACTGCAGGGCACTACTGGAGCGGTCGAGGCATCGGAACCGCATTTTGGGTAGTCCGATACACCGCTCAATGGACCTCATCGTATCAGGTCTCTGCCCTCTGTACTGACATCATTAGCCAGATCCTCAACAGGAACCCCTTATCCCCCCAAGAGCCTACCGGCCATTCTGGGGTAGTCCTCGAAGAGGCCGGTGGTGTCTGATTGTCCCAGGATGCAGCTGGCATGCACATTCCCTGGGAAGCGTGCACACACGTCCGGCATGTGGTGGTCACACACGAGCTGGATATTCACAGAGTGAAATCCCTTCCTGTTAATGGAGGGCACTCCCAGCTGGCCTGGTGCACGCACGATAGACATGCGTGTGGTCTATCGTCCCCTGGACCTCCAAATTGATGGAGAATCCTGCTGACCGGGCATCTTGTTGCGTTTCATTCATGTCAAAGCTGATATAGGTTTCTGCCCAGGAAAACAGGGCATCCGTGACACACCCGAGCCCTGGAAGTATCCCAAGGCGTGAAAGTTCAAGGCTGCGGTGACCTTGACAGACACCGAGAGCAGGCGTCCTCCTTCTCCACGTGGTGCCAAGTCCACAAAGACATGACACAGGTGCCACACTGTCTCCTTGTTGATGCGGAGCCTCCTACAGCACGCGCTGTCCGTCATTTGCTCGAACTGGTTAACTAACAGAAAGCAGAGAGTGGGGATAAATGGGTGTTTCTCTGGTTGGCAACCTGTAACTAGTGGGGTCCCTCAAGGATCAGTGTTGGGCCCGCAGTTGTTCACAATTTAGATAGATGATTTGGAGTTGGAGACAAAGTGCAATGTGGCAAAGTTTGCAGACGACACTAAGATGAGTGGTGAAGCAAAAAGTGCAGAGGATACCGGAAGTCTGCAGAAGGATTTGGATAGGTTAGATGAATGGGCTAGGGTCTGGCAGATGGAATTCAATGTTGCCAAGTGTGAGGCTATCCATTTTGGGAGGAATAACAGCAGAATGGATTATTATTTAAACGGTAAGATGTTAAAACATGCTGCTGTGCAGAGGGACCTGGGTGTGCTGGTGCACGAGCCGCAAAAAGCTGGTGTGCAGGTGCAACAGGTGATTAAGAAGGCTAATTGAGTTTTGTCTTTCATTGCTAGAGGGATGGAGTTCAAGACTAGGGAGGTAATGCTGCAATTGTATAAGGTGTTGGTGAGGCCACATCTGGAGTATTGTGTTCAGTTTTGGTCTTACCTGAGAAAGGACATATTGGCACTGGAGGGAGTGCAGAGGAGATTCACTAGGTTGATCCCAGAGTTGAGGGGATTAGATTATGACGAGAGGTTGAGTAGACTGGGACTGTACTCATTGGAGTTTAGAAGGATGCGGGGGGGATCTTATTGAAACATATAAGATTATGAAGGGAATAGATAGGATAGATGCGGGCAGGTTATTTCCACTGGTCGAGGAAAGCAGAACTAGGGGGCATAGCCTCAAAATAAGGGGAAGTAGATTTAGGACCGGGTTTAGGAGGAACTTCTTCACACAAAAGGTTGTGAATCTCTGGAATTCCTTGCCCAGTGAAGCAGTAGAGGCTCCTTCTTTAAACGTTTTTATGAAAAAGATAGATACCTTTCTAAAGAATAAAGGGATTCGGGGATATTGTGTTCGGGCCGGAGAGTGGAGCTGAGTCCACAAAGATCAGCCATGATCTCATTGAATGGCGGAGCAGGCTCGAGGGGCCAGATGGCCTACTCCTGTTCCTAGTTCTTATGTTCTTATGTTCTTATGAACGACCATTGACGTCTGTACACCCTGGACCATCGCGGACCGCCTCCTCTGGGTCTTATACTGGCCTGATGGGCGGCTGGGCCCTCAATGTGTCGGGTGCGGTCCGGCACATGGGCCGCCACCTCAAATCTCTGCAGAGGCTGCTGCTGCCGCAGTCACCGGCGTCTGGCCGCCCGGCCTACCAGCAGCACCACTAAGGCCTGTTCTACAGGGTTCAAAATACCGTCCATACTGTTCTATATCTGGAAGGAATTGGGAGAGGGTGTTGGACTGACAAACAGTGGTGGCTTCCACCCCAGAACCATCCATTCCCCCATTGATCACCCCCCCCCCCGCCACTCCTCCCTTTACCTCACACTGCCCCCCTTCGCCCCCCGCCCCCTCCCCCCCCCCCCCCTCCCCGCTCACTGCACCCCAGACCCTGTACCCTTGACACTTGCACATGATGTTAAATGGGCCGAGTGCTCTTCCTCTTCCTGTTGCACTTACCCACCCTACGGCCGTGGACAGGTCCCCGGAGCTGTGTTTCAGCCCCTGGGTGTTCGGATGTTAGCTGCTGCGTGTGTGGTGTTGCCTCCTGCAGTGTTCAGGCACAGTGTCCAGGCATCATGGTCTGATTGGGATGCTAAGCAATGGCTCCCACATGCTACATGGCCCGCCCACCCAGGGAATCCACTTGGGATGTGTGAAGTGATCACCTAACCGCGACAGCCAATTCCGCAATATCCTTCAGCCGCACGGCCAGAGCCGGTGGGGGTTATGGATGGTCGGTGGGCCTGACGGGCAGGGACAAGTGATGCCCTCAAAATAGGTATCAATGATCCAGAGGTTGACATAGAGGAGCCGCACACACTTGCCCCCCCCCCTTCGGACCACCTCCTCTCCCCCTCCCACACAACTTTGACACCCCTCTCATGGCAGCCCACCCCTGCCGAGGGTATCCCCCCACCCGATTGCCCCCACCCGAGCACAGAGGCGGCAAGCCCAGTGCCCCCAGGTTCTTTGCCTGTGAACAAAGATGGCTACTCACCTCCTCAGCTCCCCTCAGAAGCCCTTCCGCCAGGTTCACATTTTTCAAAAGGAGTACGAATCGGCACCAGCGTGAGCACTTGCTGGGAGGCTGCTGGATCATGGGAAGCTGTTGGGCATGGAGTGGCTCCCGTTAATTGTATGGAAATAGGGTTTAAGTGGTGATTATTGGTTTCTCTCCACGCTACGGCGGGATCCCAATTTCGCCTACGGGAGCGGGCGCGGTTCTCGTTTTTGACCTTTCCCGCTATTCGTCGGCCTCATCGTGCTCTTGCTCGAGTGAAACGAGTCCAAAGAATCGCACCCTATTTTTAACTTATAGTTGACTCCAAAATGCTGGGAAATACAAGAAATACAATATTGAAACTCCAAAACTTTCTGGGGTGAGGTGCAGTTACTCTGAGAAAATAAGCCTCTCAAAATTCACATACTTTTCAATAAATTCAGTATTGCTATTTTCCTGCAATAAAAGTGTTCGAATGTCAGCCGTGATTCTGGGCTCCCAACAGAGATATTGTGCTCAAAGATTGGACAACAGCACAGTAGTTCAAATTCCATGGCCTGTGCTCTCAATGAGCATGGTCCTCTTTTGGAGGAAGGGGATCAAATAATTCATCTTATTTTAAAATATATATTTTTTCAATTAAGGGGCAATTTAGTGTGGCCAATCCACCTACCCTGCAAATTGTTAGGTTGTTGGGGTGAGACCCACACAGGCATGGGGAGAATGTGCAAACTCCACACAGACAGTGATCCAGGGCCGGGATCGAACCCAGGTCCTTCGAGCCATGAGGCGGTAGTGCTGACCAAGGCACAACCATGCTGCCCAAAAAATTAACCTTGTTAATTGTGTTTTCAGCTTGAGGTTTGACAAGCTGGGGCCAGTTGTACTTTTCTGCTGTAGGCATAACATATAGCTTCCCTGAATTTACATGTTTCCTGGGTGTGATGTCTCCCACACCAATAGCATTCTTCATAGATCCTGGTCTATGAACCAAACTCTCTACATATCTCTGCACTCTTTTTTGCTCCTCTTTGTTCCATAGTTTTTACGCCATCATCTCTGGGGCTACAAGTGCCGGTGGCTTTCCACCGAAGCTGGGGGACCTCGCCTGCTTGCAGGCTGTGTAACTCCATTGCCTCCCTCCACCTCTCGACATTCCCTTGCCTGGGTGACCTCTGGTTCATTCGGGTAATCTCTGCCAGCAATTTAACACCACAGACCAGCCTGCCTCCCAACATGCCATTTAATGAGCCGACCCGAACTGGCATTGTTCAGATGTTTGTTTTAGGTGCGCCACGAATACCACGATTGTCTTCCCTGCAGCCCTTGATGTCAAATTAAACTTGTAACATTGCATTATAACCAAGAGCTTCGGGTGGTAATGACCCTTGACTAACTCCCACCTATTCCTCGAATGTTTTGGAGTCGGGGGTATCTGGATGCATCAAATTTCTAATTAGGTTGTAAGTGGGAGCCCCACAGGCTGCTGGTAGAATTACCCGCTGCTTTTCCTCCCCCGCCCAATTTAATTTGCCTTGTAAAGGTAACAGAGATGCCTACATATAGCACTCATTGTTCGGTATAGGGGTCAAATGATTCTAATTTACCAAAAAGAGGCATTGCCACTCACAGACTGTGAAACAAACTTGCTTTGATGGAGGAGTTTTCATACATCTGCTTTCCTGACTTTCGTAATAGCAGGGAGGCATTCCGATTAATCCTCATCGCCAATGTAGTATCCTAACAGTCCGGCGACCACCAGATGGATTAACAAATGAATGATTTATTAAAGCATGAAATTATATACAGAGTGAGATAAAAGCTACCATGTTTCAAGACTCCAAACTCCTCACTGAAGGGGAACCCTCTGCCCTCATGGTTCGCGCGTTCCAACCCGACTGGCAGACTGGGCCACCCTACCACACAAACTCTCACAAGAGTAGGAGATTTCAAAACCTAAAGACTGATGTTACATCCTTTACAAACACAATCTTCAGGTTCCTGGTTTTGAACAATGGCAACTGTATATAGCTTGAGATTATAACACAACACTCTGCTCCTGAGAGCAGTGAATGTAACAAGACTCTTTATCAGCAGTCCACAACATGTTACAGCTCTCTGTTGTCAATTCTGTTCCACCCAGAGACATTCTGATTCCTGTGTGGTAGTCACTCTCTCTGTCTGGTTTCTCAAACCAGAATCTTACATTTCACATTTCTCTTTGAAAGTCATGCGGTTCATTATGATTTTCAGGCAAATGTTTGATCATGTATATTGGTGTTACTTGATTGAATAATAGTTCCTCTGATAGCCCAGTGCCCCTAGGTTGAATGAACCACATGTGGGAGTTGTTTGCACATCCCAAACAAAATCTTCTCAGCTTAATTAACCTGACAATACTGCTTGGAATCTGCAGAGAAAAGTTATTTCCTGGAAACCAGATTTTTTGAAACCACATGACCACTTTACATCTATCTCAGGCTTAGCTGAACTATTCACCTGGCTTTACCACAAAGCCATACAACATTTAGCATGGAAGAGCATAGGAGAATTGTCGTCACACATTTTATTTTGCCAAGGGAGTAAGAAGCAGAGTGATTTTGTCTTCTAGAATATACCCTCCATCTGGGAATGCCACAACCGTTGGTCGAAGTCATCAATGTCATGATATTCAGGTGAACATCACAGCACATACATACACACATAATGATGGACAGATCAACGGACCAATCAACACGACAGCCAATCACGGACAAGAGCATACACAGTACAAAGCAGGTAACACGACACTTCCTGGGCACTCGAGCAGGAGAGAGCTCAGGGCACAGACCTCATTGCCAGCCACTCAGAGGTCCACCATGTGCTGAATACCAGAGTTTACTATGTTTATTGTTCAATGAAATAAAACTGCGTTGTACCATACGCAACCGTGTTGGTTCGTCTGTGTGTCAGAGTACCCAACACTTCATGGTACCAGGAGTGAATTGACACCTACCCACAAATCTGCCATCCTGCGCCATGGACACCGTCAACACACAGCAACCGCTGCAAGTCGCTGGGAACCTCGGCGTAAATTGGAAGCTGTTCAAGCAGCGCTTCCAGCTCTTTCTGAAAGCCAACGAAAGAGGGAGCGCCTCGGACACCAGAAAGATCGCCATCCTCCTCACCACCGCAGGGCAGCACGCCATCCATATCTACAACTCCCTGGTGTTCGCGGAAGGCGAGGACAAATCCAAATACGAGACAGTCCTTCTCAAGCTCGACCAACACTTCAACGTCGAGGTCAACGGGATCTTCGAGAGATATGTCTTCCAGCAGCGCCTGCAAGGTAATGATGAGCCATTTCAGTCATCCCTTACCCATCTCCACATCCTCGCGCAGTCCTACAGTTACGACACCACCTCAGACTCCATGATTCGGGACAGATCGTTTTTGGGGTCACCTCGTGCACCCTACGCCAGCAGCTTTTAAAAATAAAAGGCCTCACCTTAGCCTCCGCAATCGAAGCTTGTGTCCTGCACGAAAACGCGACTAGCCGCTATGCACAATTTCAGGCGACCGAATCGGTGCGCCGGGGGTCCTACGTGGCCGGATCGGCGAGCCAGGTGCCCCACGAGGCCGAACGGGTCCAGGCGATCGAGTTTCTCCCGGCCCGCGGCCCGGACGATGTCGGCCATTTCGCGCGCTTTTCGAGGCCTCCCGCGCTTGTACGCGCCAAAACCTACGGCAACACCGAGGGACGTGATGCGAAGGCGCGCCCGACGCAAGACCGAACTGCGCATGCGCAGTGGTGCAACGAACGTCATGACGTCACGATGTGCACCAACTGTGGAGCTGCACATTTAAAGCGGCAATGTCCCGCAAGAACCCAACAATGCCTACGCTGTGGCAAGGTGGGCCACTACGCTGCTTACTGTTGAGCAGCTCAACCTGTCAATCTTCCACAACTCTGACAACCTCGCAGGGACGTGCGGACCATTCAGCCTCCCCATTACGAATCTTGCCCAGACGACATCCAGACCGGTGACACAGATGACCGAGACGCCTTCCGTGTTGCGGTCATTGATGGGAACCGAGTTAACACGATCAATCCGGGTGATGAATGGTGTGCCACCCTGACAGTCAACCCGAGTTCGTCGCGCACCTACTAGACTGGACATATGAGACTGTTTATACATTGAACTCATGCAACCACTTTGTTAATATGTTTATGTTCTTATCGTTACAGGAATTCGCTTTATCGTTCAACAATTCCCCGTTCTTTGTTCATGGTACAACCTCGTTGTTATGTCACACCCGACATCGCTCCTTGTATATAGTTAAACCCCATGTACATGCTGTAAATATTGCACACACACATTTAGCTACACTCAGTACACATCTCTATTTATAACCACGTAGGCACATAATCATGTAAAAAGGGGGGGATGTCATGATATTCAGGTGAACATCACAGCACATACATACACACATAATGATGGACAGATCAACGGACCAATCAACACACACAACACGACAGCCAATCACGGACAAGAGCATACACAGTACAAAGCAGGGAACACGACACTTCCTGGGCACTCGAGCAGGAGAGAGCTCAGGGCACAGACCTCATTGCCAGCCACTCAGAGGTTCACCATGTGCTGAATACCAGAGTTTACTATGTTTATAGTTCAATTAAATAAAAATGCGTTGTACCAGACGCAACCGTGTTGGTTTGTCTGTGTGTCAGAGTACCCAACACTTCAATCAACAGCCTGAACTTTTTCAGCTGTTGGCTCAGTTCAGAGGTCCACATCGGCAACTTGAATTAATTTACAGCTCACTAATGTATCAAGCAGGTGATTGATGCCGGGGAAAGCAATCTCATAACTTTTCCCGTAAATACCTAACAGCTGTTTTATTTGCATGACAGCATTCCTGAAAGTCTAGGGTGCCATTGATGGTATCAATTTGGCTCTACATTCCCCTGAACATAATTGCATGTCCTTTGAGAGCTAAAATGGCTACCAACATACTGGTTGCCCAGTTTGAATGGCAGTGATTAAGTATGCAGCATTGAATAACATGAAGGTTTGTGTTGTGTGGCACTACCACCGTGCTAAATGGGACAGACTTCGAACAGAACTAGCAACTCAAGACTGGGCATCATGAGGCGCTGTAGGCCATCAGCAGTAGTAGAATTATATTCAACCACAATCTCCAACCTCATGGCCCGGCATATCTCCCACTTTACCATTACCACCAAGCCGGGGATCAACACTGGTTCAATGAAGAGTGCTGGAGAGCATGCCAGGAGCAACACCAGGCATACCGAAAAATGAGGTGTCGACCTGGTGAAGCTTCAACATAGGACTACTTGTGTGTCAAACAGCATAAGCAGCAAGTAACAGACAGAGCTAATCAATGCCACAACAAACACACCAGATCTAAGCTCTGCAATCCTGCCACATCCAGCCATGAATAATGGTGGACAATTAAACAACTCACTGGAAGAGGATGTTCCACAAGTATCTCCATCCTCAATGATGTAGGAGCCCAGCACATATATGCAAGAGACAAGGCTGAGGTATTCGCAACAATCTGCAGCCAGAAGTGCCGGGTGGATGATCCACCTCGGTCTGCTCCGGAGGTCCCCAACATCACAGAGGTCAGTCTTCAGCCAATACGATTCACTCCACATGATATCAGTAAACAGCTGAAGGCAGTGGATGCTGCGAAGGCTATGGGCCCTGACAATATCCCGGCAATAATACTGAAGCCTTGTGCTCCAGAACTTGCCGCACCCAGAGCCAAGCTGTTTCAGTACAGCTACAACACTGGCATCTACCCAGCAATGTGGAAAATCGCCCAGGTATGTCCTGTACACGAGAAACAGGACAAATCCAACCCAGCCAATTACCGCCCGATCTGTCTACTCTCCATCATTAGCAAAGTGATGGAAGGAATCATCAACATTGCTATCAAGTGGCACTTATTCAGTAATAACCTGCTCACGGACGCTCAGTTTGGGTTCCGCCAGGGTCACTCAGCTCCTGACCTCATTACAGCCTTGGTTCAAACACGGACAAAAGAGCTGAATGCCAGAGGTGAGGTGAGAGTGACTGCCCCTGACATCAAGGCAATCCTGACCGAGTATGGCATCAAGGAGCCCTAGCTAAATTGGAATCAATGGGAATCAGGGGGAAAACTCTCCGCTGGTTGGAGTGATACCTGGCACAAAGGAAGATGGTTGTGGTGGTTTGAGGTCAATCATCTCAATTCCAGGACATCACTGCAGGAGTTCCTCAGGGTAATGTCCTAGGCCAAACCATCTTCAGCTGCTTCATCAATTACCTTCCTTCCATCATAAGGGATGTTTGCAGATGACTGCGCAATGTTCAGCATCATTCGCGACTCCTCAGATAATGAAGCAGTTCAACCTAGATAAATGTGAAGTGATTCATTTTGGAAGGTCGAATTTGAATGCCAAGTACAGGGTTAATGGCAGGATTCTTGGAAGTGTGGAAGACTAGAGGGATCTTGGGGTACACGTGCATCGATCCCTCAAAGTTGCCACCCAGGTTGATAGGGTTGTTAAGAAGGCACATGGTGTATTGGCTTTCATTAACAGGGGGATTGAGTTTAAGAGCCGCGAGGTTTTGCTGCAGCTTTATAAAACCCTGGTTAGACCACACTTGGAATATTGTGTCCAGTTCTGGTCGCCTCATTATAGGAAGGATGTGGATGCTTTGGAGAGGGTGCAGAGGAGATTTACCAGGATGCTGCCTGGACTGGAGGGCATGTCTTATGAAGAAAGGTTGAGGGAGCTAGGGTTTTTCTCACTGGAGCGAAGAAGGCAGAGAGGTGACTTGATAGAGGTGTACAAGGTGATGAGAGGCATGGATAGAGTGGATAGCCAGAGACTTATCCCCAGGGCGGAAATGGCTGTCACGAGGGGACATCATTTTAAGGTGATTGGAGGAAGGTATAGGGGAGACGTCAGAGGTAGGTTCTTTACACAGAGAGTGGTGGGTGCGTGGAATGTACTGCCAGCAGAGGTGGTGGAGTCAGAGTCATTAGGTACATTTAAGCGACTCTTGGACAGGCCATGGACAGCAGTAAATTGAAGGGATGTAGGTTAGGTTGATCTTAGATTAGGATAAATGGTTGGCACAACATCGTGGACCGAAGGGTTGCATTGTGCTGTACTGTTCTATGTTCTATGGTCTATGTTCTATGTCCAAATATCCAGGCTACGGCTGACAAGTGGCAAGTCACATTCACGCCACATACGTGCCAGGCAATGACCATCTCCTAAAAGAGAGGATCTAACCACCACCCCTTGAAATCCATTGGCATTACCATCACTGAATCTCCCACAATCAACATCCTGGGGGTTACCATTGATCCGAAACTGAACTGAACTAGCCACATTAATACTGTGGCTACCAAGGCAGGTCAAAGGCTAGGAATCCTATGACGAGTAACTCACTGCCTGACCCCCTAAAGCCTGTCCACCATCTAAAAGGCACAAGTGAGGAGTGTAATGGAATACTCTCCATTGCCTGAATGAATGCAACTCTAACATAGATACATAGAAAATAGGAGCAGGATGAGGCCATTCAGCCCTTCAAGCCTGCTCCACCATTCATCACGATCATGGCTGATCATTCAACTCAATAGCCTAATCCTTCTTTCCCCCATAGCCTTTGATCCTATTCTCCCCGAGTGCTATATCTAGCCGCCTTTTGAATACATTCAATGTTTTAGCATCAACTACTTCCTGTGGTAATGAATTCCACAGGCTCACCACTCTTTGGGTGAAGAAATGTCTCTTCATCTCTGTCCGAAATGGTTTACCCTGAATCCTCAGACTGTGAACCCTGGTTCTGGACACACACATCATTGGTAACATCTTCCCTGCATCTACCCTGTCTAGTCTTGTTAGAATTTTATAAGTCTCTATGAGATCCCCCCTTATTCTTCTGAACTCCAGCGAGAACAATCCCAACCTAGTCAACCTCTCCTCACATGACAGTCCCGCCATCCCTGGAATCAGTCTGGTAAACCTTCGCTGCACTCCCTCGAGAGCAAGAACACCCTTCCTCAGAGAAGGAGACCACAACTGCACACAATACTCCAGGTGTGGCCTCACCAAGGCCCTGTACAGTTGTAGCAACACATCCCTGCTTTCATACTCGAAACCTCTCGCAATGAAGGATAACATACCATTAGCCTTCTTTACCGCCTGCTGCACCTGCATGCTTACCTTCAGCGACTGATGTACAAGGACACCCAGGTCCCACTGCACACTCCCCTCTCCCATTTTATAACCGTTTAGGTAGTAATCTGCCTTCCTGTTTTTGCTTCCAAAGTGACTAACCTCACACTTATCCAAATTATACTGCATCTGCCATTGATTTGCCCATTCGCCCAACCTGTCTAGATCATGATGTTGGATCCCTGCATCCTCATCACAGTTCATCCTCCCACCTAACTTGGTATCATCTGCAAACTTTGAGATGTTACATTTTGTTCCCTCATCCAAATCATTAATATATATTGTGAATAGCTGGGGTCCCAGCACCGATCCCTGTGTCACCCCACTAGTTGCTGCCTGCCAGTTTGAAAAGGACCCATTAATTCCTACTCTTTGTTTCCTCTTTGCCAACCAGTTTTCTATCCACCTCAGTACATTTCCCCCAATCCCATGCGCTTTAATTTTGCACAATAATCACTTATGCGGACTTTGCCAAACGTCTTCTGAAAGTCCATATACCACATCGATTGGCTCCCCCTTGTCAACTCTACTGGTTACATCTTCAAAGAATTCCAACAGATTTGTCAAGCATGATTTTCCCTTCATAAATCCATGCTGACCCTGACTGATCCTGTCACTGCTTTCCAAATGTTCCACAATAAAGTCCTTGATAATGGATTCAATAATTTTCCTCACTACCGATGTTAGGCTTATGATCTATAATTCCCTGCTTTCTCTCTACCTCCCTTTTTGAATATTGGGGTGATGTGAGCTACCCTCCAATCTGTAGGGACTGTTCCAGAGTCTATAGAATCCCAGAGGATGACCACCAACGCATCCACTATTTCCAGAGCCACATACTTCAGCACTCTGGGATGCAGATTCTCAGGCCCTAGGGATTTATCTGCCTTCAATCTCATCAATTTTCCCAGCACCATTTCTCTGCTAATGTTGATCTCCCTCAGTTCTTCCCTCACTTTGAACCTTTCATTCTCCAACATTTCTGATATCTGATTTGTGTCCTCTTTTGAGAAGACAGAACCAAAGTATGTATTCAATTGCTCAGCCATTTATTTGTTCCTAATTATGCATTCCCGTGTTTCTGTCTGTAGGGGGCCTACATTTCACTTTACCAATCTCTTTCTCTTCACATATCTATAGAAACTCTTACTGTCAATCTTTATGTTCCCTGCAAGCTTCCTTTCATACTCTACTTTCCCCTTTCCCCGATTTCTAAATTCCTTTGTAAGCCATGGATTGGCCCTCTTACCTATTTTGCGTTTGTGCCAGACAGGAATGAACAGTTACTTTAGTTCCCCCAAGCGTTCCTTGAATATTTGCCATTGCCTATCTACTGTCATCGCTTTAAGTAACTCTCCCCAATTTATCAAGGCCAACTCACGCCTCTTATCTTCATAGTTCCCTTTATTAATATTCAGCACCCTAGTCTCCGAATCAAGTACTTCACTCTCCATCTTGATAAGAATTTCTATCATGTTATGGTCGCTCATCCCCAAGGGGTCTCGTACAGAAAGATTGACAATGATTCCCTTCTCATTACACAGTACCCAGTCTAAGATGGCCTGCTCTCTAGTTGCTTCCTCCACATATTGGTCAAGAAAGCCATCCCGTATACACTCCAGGAATTCCTCCTCTACAGCATTGCGGCTAATTTGATTTGCCCAATCTATGTGAAGATAAAAATCACCCATGATCACCGATATTTCCCAATTACATGCATCTCTAATTTCATGTTTAATGCCATTCCGAACATCACCACTGCAATTTGGGGGTCTATATATGACATCCACGAATGTTTTTTGCCCCTTGGTATTTCTCAACTCCACCCATACAGACTCCACATTGTCAGAGCTAATATCCTTTCTCACTAATGTGTTAATTTCCTCTTTAATCAGCAGTGCCACACCACCACCTTTTCTTTTATGTCTGTCGTTCCTAAATACTGAAAACCCTGGGACATTCAGTTCCCATCCCTGGTCACCCTGCAGCCATGTCTCCGTCATCCCAATTATATCATATCCATTTATATCTATCTGCTCGATTAGTTCATCCACTTTATTGCAACTGCTCAATGCATTAATGCACAGAGAATTTAAGTTTGTCTTTTTCACAATGCTTGTCTTGCTCCCAATATTTTTCTCTTTTGCTCTGTTTGAATTTTGCCCTTGGTTACTCCACCTATCACTTTTCTTATTCACTTTTCTACCTTTTATTTTTGTCCTTGCTCTCTCTTTCTCTGACTCCTTGCATAGGTTCCCATCTCCCTGGCATATTAGTTTAAACTCTCCTCAACTGCTCAAGCAAATAGGACATCCGTTCCAGTCCTGCCCAGGTGTAACCCGTCCAGTTTGTACAGGTCCCACCTCCCCCAGAACTTGTCCCAATGCCCCAGGAATCTGAAACCCTCCCCCTGGCACGATCTCTTCAGCCACGTATTCATCCTATATATCCTGTCATTTCTACTCTGACTAGCACGTGGCACCGGTAGTAATCCTGAGATCACTACCTTCGAGGTCCGATTTCTTAACTTCCTTCCTAGCTCCCTGTATTCTGCTTTAGGACCTCATCCCTTTTTTTTATCTCTGTCATTTGTACCGATGTGTACCACGACCACTGGCTGTTCACCCTCCCCCTCCAGAATATCCTGTACCCAGTCCGAGACATCCTTGACCCTCGCACGAGGGGGGCAACATTCCATCCTGGAGTCTCATTTGCAGCCACAGAAGCACCTGTCTATTTCCCTTACAATTGAGTCCCCTGTAACTATTGCACTGGCACACTTATTACCCCTCCCCTCTACAGCAGAACCAACCGTCGTTCCACGAGTTTGGCTGTTGTTCTTTTCCCCCTGAGAGGCCATTCCCCTCAACAGTATCCAAAATGGAGATCTGTTCTGCAGGGAAATGGCCACAGGAGATTCCTGCACTACCTGCCTATCTCTCTTGCTCTGTCTAGTGGTCACCCATCCCCTTTCTGACTGCGGGGTCTTAGCCTGCGGCATGACCACCTCTCTATATGTGCTATCCATGATGCTCTTCGACTCGCAGATGTTCCACAGTGTCTCCAGCTGACTCTCCAGCTCTGAAACTTGAGCATCCAGGAGCTGTAACTGGAGACACTTGCCGCACACATGCTGACCCTGGGACTGAAACTATCCCCAGCCTGCCACATGAAGCAAGAGGAGCTGACCACAGTTTGGAGCTGTCCTGCCATGACTTATCCATTTAAATTAAATTTTAATATTAAACTTTTAAAAGATGTTTTGTGTCAGATTATATCCTAAGTCTCCAATACTATTTATTTAGCTTTTTTTAAACTGAGTATTTATCCCTCTTGATCTGAAATAAAATTAAAAGTAGTAATTTAAATCAAATTAAAAATAGTTATTCAAATCAAATTAAAAATAGCAATCTAAATCAACTTAAAAATAGTTATTGAAATCAAATTAAAAATAGTTATTTAAATCTAATTAAAAATAGTTATGTAAATCAGTAACTCCACAGATATTGAAATTTAGCCCAGTCTGCCTTTCAGCCAATCAGGTCACAGCCTCCTGTGACGTCACTTTACCCTTTTGTTTTTCAAAATTTGAAACAAACAAATGTCTCACCAGTAGAGGTGTCCCTCGCAGGTCCGGCTCCTCTCCGCTCCCGGAATGTAACAACACTCAAGAAGCTCGACACCATCCAGGACAAAGCAGTCCGCTTGATTGCTCCCGCTTGCACAAACATTCAAATCCTCCACCACCGAAGAACAGTGGCAGCCGTGTGTACCATCTACAAGATGCACTGCAGTAGCTCACCAAAAGTCCTCAGACAACACCTTCCAAACCCACTACCACTACCATCTAGAAGGACAAGAGCAGCAGATACCTGGGAACCCCGCTACCTGGAGGTTCCCCTCTAAGTCACTCACCACCATGACTTGGAAATATATCGACGGTCCTTCGCTGTCGCTGGGGCAAAGTCCTGGAACTCCCTCCCTAACAGCATAGTGGGTGTAGCTACACCTCAAAGACAGCAGCAGTTGAAGAATGCAACTCACCACCACCTTCTGAAGGGCAACTAGGGGTGGGCAATAAATGCTGGCCTCACCAGCGACGCCCACATCCCATAAATGATTTCTTTTTTAAATTGATCAAACTGCATTGTGGGGGTTTACTAAGTAATCTGAGTCAGGATGTAGGGGGGAGACTGTTAGTGGACTATTTATTTTACAATCACTTGTTGCAGTGCAAAGCTAGTTATATTTAGCTTGACAAAATTCTTGATGCATGTCTTCTGGATATTTGTCAATGCATTGTCTGGTGTCCACCTACTGCCAAGCAAATGGACATCACTCTTGTCAGGAGGGTCGCCTTGGGATAAAAAAAGAGTAACCATATTTTCCTAAACCCCTTCAAAGCTCCCTGGAAAAATGAGTATTCGTGGCTTTGTTGTCCAAAATGATCTCTACCCTGCCCAGAAACAATGTAGCAGGCTCTATAAATAGTAGCTGATGCCTTTAAAAACTACATGTTAATTCTTTTCTCCAACTGAGCAAGCTCCAAGAGGCAGTAGTAAACGGCTCAGGAGATTGGTGTGAATTGTTAATGAGGTCAATCTTGGAAAATCCCTAGGTTGGCTAGTGTACTACAAACAAGAGCTAATCGAAATACATCCTGATTTTAATGTCCATATCAAAAAGTCTATCTTCTGACTAATTTGAGAATGTGATTTTATCTGGTCCCTCTTTTTAATCTGTGCACATTGTTGAACAATAAACAGTAAATTTGATTTGAAATCTTCAAGGTATTAACAATAATGTTGCCAGTTACATTATAATAATACAGCTTTTCAGGAGATAAAAATATTTACTTCTCTTCCATTTTACAGAAGCCCCTTATATCTTTAAGATGATACAATCGAGAGCCTATTATAGCCCCTGGGCCTTAGCTATAAATGTGAAAAACAATCTCAGATGTGAAATACTCATGAAAATATGAATTTAAATGATTGGTTCACTGTTATGCTACCCTAAATGCATCTCTAAATAAATTATTGTGGCTTGTTTAAAATATTTGTGACTATTTTTTTAGAAATAATGCAAGAATATCATTCACTCGTTTTTGCATAAGAACAATATCCAGAGAGGTGCTATTTATTTTCTTTACCCTTTGCCCTCATAAATCTGAGCTTAAACAGGATCAGGACAAGAGAATTTTATACAACTTCCAATGAATGTCAATTTATCATCAGGTGACAGAAACCGCAAGTTCAGTCCTGGTGGTTTGCCCCATGCCTCGATCATCTTCTCCGAATTTCCCCTCCCTGATTATGTTCCACCAACTGCTTTTCACTCTAGTCTCATTCTACCAATACTTTCTCATTCAATTCAGATTCTCACTCTTCCTCTGTTTACCAACAAATGTTTTGTTATTTGCTTTCTCAAGTTCTGTCCTCCAGACCAATTGAATTCTATTTAATTTGCCCTAATGCCCATGCAGTTTCCAAGTAATATCCGCTCCAGGCAATGCTCTGCGCGTCTCCTTCGCCAGGTTGGTTCTACCATTTACCCTGAGTTGAGTTTTTCCAGCTGTCCCTCTCCTCCATTGGGCAAACACCCACACTCCTGAGTTACGTTCCACCAGTTCAGTCTTCTTCTCTCCTTACCAGTTGTAAAAACACAAATGATGGAAGCATTCAGGAGTTATAAGCAGAGGACAGTTAATGTAATATTTCAGGTACTGGACTTCAAACTCCTGAAGTATCAGCATCTGCAATGTTGACTTATTTGTAGATTCGAAGTTCTACCAGTTACTCCTTTCCCCCATCAGTACAAGTCTCATTATTAAATGTCTATTAAAAAGACTAGGCAGCAGATGATTAGGTGGCAGTTGACTCTGCAATTCATACCTGTGTACTTCTAGATTGGAAGTTTAGGATTATTTCAAATGCACAGGGGTTGGTTTAGCACAGGGTTAGATAGCTAGCTTTTAAAGCAGACCAAGGCAGGCCAGCAGCGCGGGTTCAATTCCCGTACCAGCCTCCCCGAACAGGCGCCGGAATGTGGCAACTGGGGGCTTTCCACAGTAACTTCATTTGAAGCCTACTTGTGACAATGAGCGATTTTCATTCATTTCACTTACTAACAATACAAGCAGGATGGTCTCGTCCGTGGCAGGACCCGTGGCGAGTGAAAATGGAAAATTTGGCATTCCAGCCAGAACTCTCAGCGACACCGGAAAGTCTGTCTGGAAATGAGGACGAAGGGTTTTGGCCTGTAAGCCTCAATGTATTTCATTTATTTTTAAGAATATAAATTGACTGTGCTGGACTGTAATCAAAAAGTGAAGAAATGGTCATTATACTTTATGAAGCTGGATGTTGTAGCAGCAATGATGGGTCTTTACTGCCCCCCAAAGACCAACACCTAAACATTACAGAGTATAATTACAGCCTTGGAAAGAAACCAGATTCCTATTAGAGTTTTCAGGCAATAGCAGAATGTTTAAACAATTACCTCTTCTTTTATTGTATTTGTTAATGTCGCTACAGAGATTTAGTTCATTTGAAACATTGGGTTTTGAGCCATAGACAGCGATGCGATTTAGTTCAGTCTGCAGGGTGAGTGATTTAAAAGCCTGAAATATGGTTGAAGTGTGGGAGGCTAATCAGATTTTTTTCTGTTCAGAAGATAGAATAGGAATCATAAATAACTGCAGTTTTTAGGAGCAAAGGAATAGATTAACCTTCCTTGAGGTTTAAGGTTTTGTCGAGCTGCTTTTTAAATAATTAAGGCTTGTCACACCTTATCATGGAGTTGAAGCAGCTTCACTCTGATAAAACAGAGTGGGTGTAAAAAAAAATCATAATTCCACATGAGAGAAGAGCTGGATCACAGGGCTTGAGCACAAAAGGCAACAATTCCCACAGTAATGGAGGGGGCCTCAAATGCAACAGGCAGATCATGGGGAAATTATGCCAACATTGCCCACAATTTTTCATCCACTTACTTGATCTACACCATTTCTGCTGTTGGTAAGGGATGATGAGATATTCCAAAAAGATACATAGGTGGGATACTGATAGATTTAAGATGGGACTTGCCCAATAACAAACATTGAAACATACCTAAAAAATAGAAGCAGCAAGAGGCCATTCAGCCCTTTGAGCCTGCTTCGCCATTCATTGTGATCATGGCTGATCATCAAGTTCAATACCCTGATCCCGCCATCCGCCCTGATATTCCTTGATCCCTTTAGCCCCAAGAGCTATAACGTATTCCTTCTTGAAATTATACAATGTTTTCGACTCAACTACTTTCAGTTGTAGTGAATTCCACAAATTCACCACTCTCTGGGTGAACATGTTTCTCCTTACCTCAGTCCTACAAGGTTTACCCCTTATCCTCAAACTATGACCCTTGGTTCTGGCCTCCCCCACCATCGGGAACATTCTTTCTGAATCTACCTTGTCTAATCCTGTTAGAATTTTATAGGTTTCTATGAGATCCCCTTCAGTCTTCTAAACTCCAATGAATATAATCCTAACTGACTTAGCCTCTCCTCATACGACAGTCCCGTCATCCCAGGAATCAGCTCAGTAAATTTTCACTGCACTTCCTCCATAGCAAAAACATCCTTCCTCAGATAAGGACACCGAAACTGCACACAACACTGCAGGTATGGCCTCACCAATTCCCTATAGAATTGTAGAAAAATGTCCCTATTTCTTTACTCAAATCCTCTCGCTATGAAGGCCAACATACCATTTGCCTGCTTCACTGCCTGCTGCGCCTGCACGCTTACTGTCAGTGGCTGATGCATGAGGACACCAAGTCCTCTCTCAATTTACACCCATTAAAATAATAATCTGCCTTCCTATTTTTGCTACCAAAGTGAATAACCTCACATTTATCCACATTATACTTCATCTGCGTTGCATATGCCCACTCACTCAGCCTGTCCAAATACCACTGAAGCATCCCTGCATCCTCCACACAGCTCACCCTCCCACCCAACTTTGTATCAAGTGCAAATTTGGAAATACTACATTTAGTTCACTCATCCAAATCATTAATAAATTCTAGAGACTAAGTGCTCCCACCAGAGTAGAATCACTCCTGGTCTTCACTGGCAATAGGAGTGACACCCAGGAGTGATTCGCTCTCCTTCTTCATGCAAATTTATGTATGGAGGAGAGCTCATGGGATTCTATTGGAATCCTGGTTTTGGGGCATCATTTTGAGCAGGCAGCCTGATACAGAGGTCCAGCAGCTAGGGGTCCCTCCCGCACAATGCAAATCCTGCTCCCCCCCCTTCACTGACAAATAGGGGTATCCTTCCCCCCAACCACCACAGGAATAACAGGTCGCCCACTCCCAACAGCATTCACTCATGAATGTCACCTCACCCCCCACCTCACCCCCTCCCCATCTGATGCCCCCATCAGACCACCAGTCAAATCCCAAACAGAGAATCCCAACAGAGACCCCCGACCAGACCCCAACATCGACCCCCAACAGAGACCACCCACCTTGCAGGCAACTAAGTGATTCCTGCTACGAAAAAGAAGGTGTCATAGCACATAACTGCTTTTGATGTGGTGTCAATTATAGCAAGAGTGGATAGCATCAAATCAGAGTAATGGAGATGCATTCAACGTGAAAGGAAAGATCAATAAACAATCCCCCAAGCAGCTGTCTTTGGCGTAATAACACCGTCAGTCACTGGCTAATACAATGTATTGTTGTGTGAAATTGAATGGCAGTTTTACATTTCAAAGGCTGTCAAAGGATTTCAAACCCTTTGAAGTACACTGGCTTTCAGGAAGCCTCTGACACTTACAACAGCTGCTAGTTAAACACTTTTGCCTGAGGCAGTCGATGTTAGGAAAGGGTGAATAAAAATGTGATGAATTTTCAACCTACTGCCCGGACTGCTCCAGGGTTCTGGCAGGGGTCTCAGATGGGGGATCTGATGGGGACGGGGAGGTGGGTTTTGGGGAGGGGCTTCTTTGTTGGGGGTCTGGTGGGGGGTCTGATGGAGGGTTTTGGGGAGACTGTTGGAGGCTGGGGGGACTTAGATGAGGTGCTGTGGGGTCTGGTTTGGGGGGGCTGAGGGGGCTGAGGGGCTGGGGTAGTCGGGTCGGGGACCTTCAGATGGACTTTGGGGGGCAATTCCCGACAGCGCGGGGTGTGTAGCTTGCTGCCGCCACCAACGGCGGACTGGAGCATCAGAACAAGATCGGCGTTGATCCCGTTTTTAGGCTGACGTTCGATTCTGGACCAGATCGGGAAACCCGCTACCAGTGGCTGGCAGTGGAGAATCCACCCCATAAACGTTCTTTAAGTTTTTATCCAGGGTAATCCATTCTTCCACAGACTAATGTGGGTATTACAAAGCTCCATTTGTTTCTTTATTTAAACATAAATGATATGTACTATGAAACCAACCTAGAAATGCAACAAAAAAGAAAGGAAACAAATTAACAACAATAAAAACAAAAGGAAAACAATTTCAAATACAAGCAATGAGAAGCCAGTGCCACAAATTGAAATGTTTTCCCTGGTGCAAATTGTTTCCATCAGTCGGTAAGATTACCAACACTGCAGATAATAAAGTGCTTTACTGTGTAATCAGAGATAATTATCTCATGGAATGAAACCTAAATAAAGTATTGTGTGCACACACTTGTAAAGAGCCTGGACATAAACCCAGACTTGGGCCAACTGGCATTTCGCACGGCATGCGGTACACATTCAAAATGGTGGTTCATTTAAAGATTGAAATCAAATTTGATATTTGCGGATAAATTGTTGATAAAACACATCGATATATGCAAGAAGAAAATCATTATATGTGCCTATCACACACTGAATTTCCTAGTAAAGATTCACAATTTCAAATCCATATGGGTAGTATTAAGGCTAGGCACTAAACATGTTGATGTTGTGGCAGGAGAAAACCGTGAGACCATCATACTTAGCCAGCAATCTTTGACCGATTATAATCCTAGAATTAATAGTTCTGAATCTTCTTTCTCAATAGGAACCCACAGAGACATTTTTAAAAAGCTGCCATGGTTTTCTGTTCCATCATTCACAGTGGTAATATATTCCACAATTCTATCAACTATTGGAATATATTCCACAATTCTATCAGGGGCTGGTTTAGCACAGGGCTAAATCGCTGGCTTTCAAAGCAGACCAAGGCAGGCCAGCAGCACGGTTCAATCCCTGCACAAGCCTCCCCGAACAAGTGCCGGAATGTGACGACTAGGGGCTTTTCACAGAAACTTCATTTGAAGCCTACTTGTGACAATTAGCGATTTTCATTTTCCAACTGCTTCTACTGAAAGATGATGACAAAATAATTTTGAAACCCTTAGATTTAAACTCTCTCCCCACTCCCCAAATATTACGTCAAGCTTTCCTGATCCAAAATCCTGTGAAAAATTCTTGTTTCTCATTACCCTCCCAACCAGTGTGCAGTCTCAGGGTGTACACAATGACTCCTCATAGTTCAGAACAGTGTTCACCCTCATATCCCTCCTCTAGAGAGAGCATTCAATACTTTGACAGTTGTTCAATAATAAAATACAATACTGGCTTCTGCATTGACTCAGTGGGACTCTAACAACTGGTTTCTGTCCAATATGATGCCACATACCGTCATCCTTTCCTGTCTATCTTCACCCTCCCCCCCCCCCCCCCCCGACTCCCTCCCTGCCCACCACCAGTCTAGTTCATCGGTGCACACCTTGTGCAACAGTGTCAACTGTCTTCCTTAAATACAGAGGGTTTTCATCCACTGCCCCATCATGATTCGCTGGCGCAATTTCTTCAAGAAAACTGATCATACCTTTGGCTATGTCCAGTTAGACCCAACCCATCCAGAATATCTCTAATAGAATCCCACCAGGACACAATGATGGTAGCACAGTGGTTAGCACTGTTGCTTTACAGCACCAGGGATCCAGGTTTGATTCACTTGGGTCATTGTCTGTCTGTGCAGAGTTTGCACGTTCTCCCCGTGTCTGCGTGGATTTCCGATTCGCTTGGGTCACTGTCTGTGCAAAGTTTGTATGTTCTCCCTGCGTCTGCGTGTGTTCCTCCGGGTGCCCCGGTTTCCTCCCACAAATCCCAAAAGATGTGCTTCTTCGGTTAATTGGACATTCTGAATTCTTCCTCTGTGTACCCGAACGGATGTTGGAATTTGGCGACTGGGGGTTTTTCACAGTAACTTCATTGCAGTGTTAATGTAAGCCTACTTGTCACACTAATAAAGATTGTTATTATTATTACATCATATCCAGAGCTCACTTGCACTTCGGGTTGGTTTGTGATGTCTACCTGCCTTCCATGTGCTACCCGGGCTACCCCTCAGAGTCCCTTTGGCGTCTGATTTTATATGAGATATGTGGTATCCTTTCTCAGACTTAACGGTGTGACAATATTTCTGCCTTTATTAATGTGGTGGTATGTATTAGGGGTAATACGGTACACCACGTGTCGACAGGCTATTGGTGGAGGGATGCCAGGTCCTGATAGGATCTGCCACCTACTGGACTCCACCCAGAAATGCCGGTATAAGAACCCAGTTTTCCCTCCATTTCCCTCAGCAGCTGCATTCTGTAACCACGCTGCTAGGGATAAAGTTCTGCTTAATAAAGCCTTCAATTGACATTACCTCAACCTGCCTCGCGTCATATTGACGGTGCTACAATTTACTAAGCAGAATTTAAATTGAAGAAAACGACGTGGGAACATGGAGCTCCGAATCACCCCGGAGTGCCTGCGCACCGCACCCCAAGCAGCTAACTTGGCCTCTGTCTTCAAGCACTGGATGGCATGCTTTGAGAGCTAACTCCGAACGGCCCCCGGCACACCGACAGATGAACAAAAGATGCAGGTCCTCTATTCCAGGGTGAGTCCTGACGTCTACTCCTTTATCGAGGACGAGGACGGTTTCACCGGTGCCATCGCCGCGCTGAAGGATATCTACATTCGGCCCGCCAACCAGGTTTTTGCTCGCTACCAGCTCGCCACACGACAGCAATTTCCGGGGGAATCGCTGGACGGGTTTTATAATGCCCTGCAGATCCTGGGTCGAAACTGCAACTGCCCGGCGGTAACAGCGAGTGAACACACAGAGCTCGTGGTCCGCGATGCGTATGTGGCAGGTTTGGCCTCTTCCCAGATCCGCCAGAGGCTTCTGGAGAAAGAATCTCTGGGACTTACAGAAGCTCGGGCCCTGGCGGCATCCCTCGATGTGGCCTTGCGTAACGCCCGCGCCTACGCCCCCGACCGCACGACAGCCCCTTGGGCTCCGTGGACCCCCGCTGCGGTCGACTCTCCGACACCCCCCCCACCCCCGCAAACCTGCGCGGCCAAAACACCAGACCAACCGGGGGGGCCCCGCTGCTATTTTTGCGGCCAGCCGAAACACCCTCGGCAGCGCTGCCCGGCCCGCGCGGCTACCTGCAAAAGCTGCGGGAAGAAGGGCCACTACGCAACGGTGTGCAAGTCCCACGGGGTCGCCGCTATCTCCGGGGAAGAAACGGGACCACAGACCCAGCCCCCCCAGCGATCCACGTGTGACCAACGGATGCCGCCATTTTGGACCCCGGATGCCACGAGGGAGAGATGGGCGCCGCCATTTTGTCCACCCCCGACTGCGCTCGATCCGTGGACGCCGCCATCTTGGCTGAAGGACCCCGACACAGACGGCCACATACTGCCTGATTACGATGCTCAACTTCAACAATCACGTCTGGCTTCGACGACCCTCGACCAGTCGCGACCACGGACGCTCCAGACTGCAACCACTACAGTCCTAGTGAATGGCTACGAGACGCCGTGTCTTATCGACTCTGGGAGCACGGAGAGCTTCATTCATCCGGACATGGTAAGGCGCTGTTCCCTCGTAATTGGGCCAAGCACCCAGAAAACTTTCCTGGCGGCGGGATCCCACTCCGTTCAGATCACGGGGTTCTGCATCGCTAACCTAACGGTGCAGGGGAGGGAGTTCCGAAATTACCGGCTGTATGTCCTCCCCCATCTCTGTGCGCCCACACTCCTAGGGTTGTACTTCCAATGCAACCTCCAGAGTTTAACATTTAAATTTGGCGGCCCTATACCCCCACTGACTGTCTGCGGCCTCGCGACCCTCAAGGTTGAACTGCCTTCCTTGTTTGCGAACCTCACCCCGGATTGCAAACCCGTCGCCACAAGGAGCAGACGGTACAGCGCCCAGGACCGAGCATTTATCCGGTCCGAAGTCCAGAGGCTGCTGAAGGAAGGCATCATCCAGGCTAGCAACAGTCCCTGGAGAGCCCAGGTGGTAGTTGTTAAGAATGGGGAGAAACAGAGGATGGTCATCGACTATAGTCAGACCATCAACAGGTACACTCAGCTAGATGCGTACCCTCTCCCCCGCATATCCGACATGGTCAATCGGATTGCACAGTACAAGGTCTTTTACACCGTGGACCTCAAGTCCGCCTACCACCAGCTCCCCATCCGTCCCGGTGACCACTGCCTTTGAAGCAGACGGGCTGTTATACCACTTTTTAAGGGTTCCATTCGGCGTCACGAACGGAGTCTCGGTCTTCCAACGAGAGATGGACCGAATGGTTGACCAGCACGGTTTACGGGCCACGTTCCCATATCTCGACAACGTCACCATCTGTGGCCACGACTAGCAGGACCACAACGCCAATCTCCAAAAATTCCTCCAGACCGCTCACGCCCTGAACCTCTTCCCAGAACCTCTTCACTTACAAAGAAAAATGCGTGTTCCGCACCGATCGTCTAGCCATCCTGGGCTACGTAGTGCGTAATGGAGTGATAGGCCCCGACCCTGAACGCATGCGCCCCCTCATGGAGTTCCCTCTCCCCCACTGTGCCAAAGCCCTGAAACGTTGCCTGGGCTTCTTTTCTTATTACACCCAGTTGGTCCCCCAGTACGCAGACAAGGCCCGTGCACTAATCCAGTACACTACTTTTCCCCTGGCGACAGAGGCATGCCAGGCCTTTAGCCGCATCAAAGCGGATATCGCAAAGGCCACGATGCGCGCCATCGACGAGTCCCTCCCCTTCCAGGTCGAGAGCGACGCATCGGATGTAGCTCTGGCGGCCACCCTCAACAAAGCAGGCAGACCCGTGGCCTTCTTCTCCCGAACCCTCCACACTTCAGAAATCCGCCACTCCTCAGTGGAAAAGGAGGCACAAGCAATAGTGGAAGCTGTGCGACACTGGAGGCATTACCTGGCCGGTCGGAGATTCACTCTCCTCACTGACCAACGGTCGGTTGCCTTCATGTTCGATAATGCACAGCGGGTCTAGATCAAGGACGACAAGATCTTGCGGTGGAGGATCGAATTCTCCACCTTCAATTATGAGATCTTGTATCGTCCCGGAAAGCTGAACGAGCCATCCGATGCCCTATCTCGCGGCACATGTGCCAATGTACAAGTGGACCATCTACAAGCCCTCCACGAGGACCTCTGCCACCCGGGAGACACTCGTTTCTACCACTTACTTAAGGCCCGCAACCTCCCTTACTCCGTCGAGGACGTCCGAATAGTCACCAGAAACTGCCAGATCTGCGCTGAGTGCAAACCGCACTTTTTCAGGCCAGATAGAGCGCACCTGGTTAAGGCCTCTCGACCCTTTGAACGCCTCAGTTTGGATTTCAAAGGCCCCCTCCCCTTCACCGATCACAACGCGTACTTCCTGAACGTCGTTGATGAATACTCCCGTTTCCCTTTCGCCATCCCCTGCCCCGACATGACAGCGTCCACGGTCATTAAAGCCCTCGGTACCATTTTTACACTGTTCGGTTTCCCCGACTATATCCATAGCGACAGGGGGTCCTCCTTTATGAGTGACGAACTGCGTCAATTCCTGCTCAGCAGGGGCATAGCCTCGAGCAGGACGACCAGTTACAACCCCCGGGGGAATGGGCAGGTAGAAAGGGAGAATGGAACGGTCTGGAAGGCCGTCCTGCTGGCCCTCCGGTCTAAGAGCCTCCCAATTTCCCGCTGGCAGGAAGTCCTCCTGGATGCCCTTCACTCTATCCGGTCCTTGCTGTGCACCACCACGAATCAAACGCCTCACGAGCGCCTCCTCCTCTTTCCTAGGAAGTCCTCCTCTGGAACGCAATTTCCGACCTGGCTAGCAGCTCCGGAAACATGTGCGGGCGCACAAATCAAATCCGTTGGTGGAACGGGTGCATCTCCTTCAGTGTTGCAAGAAGCTGCATGACCTCCTCAGTGCAGCCAGTATGAGTAGAGAGCACTATGCCTCTGGCACTATCTCCCATCCCACACACCCGTAGCACCTCCTCACCCAGAGGGCGACCAGACCCCACCCGCCGGTAGTGTGTACACTCGGCACCTTGCACTCCATGTCAGTACCCATACCGACTGGCATGGCCAGGTGCCCTGGCCGAGGAGGCCACCAGCTGTCCACTCCTGTGCTGTATGCATGACTGCCTAACACTTTTCCCTTTCTGTCAACCCTGTCCCCCAGGAGAAGGTGGCACATGACTGCAGGGAGAGAGGGAAGACCACCAGTCCTGCAGCACCTCACCACAGATAAGCGGCGGGCAATGGACATGGTTGGTGGGCCCAGAGAGACTCCATTCGCAGAAGCACCAGGTGAGCAAGTGGCATCACCCCCTCACAACCCAACACCACCCCCACACCACCCCTCACCAACCCCACAGCACACCCTCACCAACCCCACATCACCGCCACACCACCTCCTCACCACACCCACATCACCCCTAAACCAACCCTCACAACCCCACCTCTGTTCTTGCAGGGAACAGAGCAGTACAAGGGAGAGTTGTTGAGGAGTCTGGCAGCTGTGGGGAAGAAGCTGTTCCTATGTCTGGATGTGCGGGTCTTCAGACTTCTGTATCTTCTGTCTAAGAATGTCTAAGGCCTGGGGCACTCTGTGAGGGTGGTGACCAAGGCACAAGACATGGCAGCCCTGTCACAGGCAGATATGTACCAGGGCCACCTGAACATTGCAGCGGTGCTCCAGAGTGTGGCCCTGTCACAACGGGTCGTGTCTGAGGGCGCCAGCGGCTTTTCGCTTATGCTTGCTGACCTGAACCAGGCAGAGAGGGAGGTAGCACAGTCACTGCGTGATGTGGCACAGTCCCAGAGAGAGATGGCCCAGTCCCAGAGGGAGGTGGCCCACTACCTGTGCTCCATGGCCATGAACATTGAGACCCTGGCCGAGAGAGGAGTGGGCCACTAGGACTGGCAGAACCAGATGGCGAGGGAGCCTCCCATAAATTAGCCCGGGGGCCATTGGGCACCCCGAGGTTGTGTTGGTGACACCCTCAAGGGTGGTGCCGGAACACCACAGCACCTTGGACTCCTCCCCTCCTGTCCCTGGTGCATCTGATGGGCAGCGGGTAGAACAAGGTGGCACCACACCAGCTGGGATACCCGAGAGACTGCCGGGCCCATCCAGGCCTGGTCATTCCAGAGGACAGCCGCCACAGAGTACCCATGTCACAGGGCGGGAGCTGCAGCAGTCTGCCTCCACTCCCAATGCTCCGCCTGGGGATCCACCTCGATGTAGCGTTAGGGGCCTTAAGGTTAGAAAAATGGACACCAGTTAAGTTGGCACAGGTGCAGCACACAGTATAGCATTAGGGGCTCGGGCACAAACCTGTACAAAAATGTTCACCATTTCTGCTTTGGTGCTTTGCCAGAAGGGTGTGAGGGATCGGCTGGGCTGGCTGCACAGATGGGCTGGGGGGGGGGGGGTGGAGTTGGGAGGGTTTTGGGGGTACACTCAGGCCAGGAACCCCAGTTCTGCCACCGCTCATCACTCCCCAACACCCCTACCTCCGCCACCCCAAGGGTCCAATGAGACCATGTGATAGAATGGCCCACTCGGATGCAGGAATCATCCAGGTGGGCGATGAAAAATGCTACCGTGGGCAGGAGTGAGATGTTGTCAGATGATGTGGAGCACCGGAGCTCATCCCAGAGCGGGTCATCATCATCCTCCATCCCATGGAAAAGATCCGCTGTTACTGCCAACCCAGGGCCTGCAGTCATAGTGAGGCAGGTAGGAACACAGAGGGGGTTGCATGTGTGGGGGAAGGTGGGCAGGGGGGGTGGTCATGGGAGGGGGTTGTCGGCCGGGAAGGGTGGGATGGAGTATCCGTGCCGCTGGCCAGGCCCCTAGTCGGCGAACCTGAAGGCGATTAGGATGTCCTGTTTGCGCTGTTACAAGCGCACACATTGTGTGGCCTCCTGTGCCTGCGCAGGCTGCATGTCCTGCCCATCCTAGCCCTTCCCCATATCCTCCTCATCGGACGAGGTCTGGAGGTCATCCCCTCCTCCAGCACACCACACCTCTGCTGTGCAATGTTGTGGAGGACACAGCAGGCCACCACGATGTTGGAGACTCACCAAGCGCTATACTGGAGGGCCCCTCCAGAGCAGTCCAAGCACCTGAACTGCATATGAAGGATGCCCAAACACCGCTCAATCATACTCCTGGTCGCTGCATGGGTTTCATTGTAGCGGGTCTCCACGTCGGTCTGTGACCTCTGGATAGGTGTCATAAGCCACAAACACAGCGGATAACCCCTGTCACCCAGGAGCCAACCCCTCACCCGCTGAGTGCACTTCCAAGGTGTCAGGAATTGTCGAGTGTGCCAGGATGAAAGCGCAGACATGCATGATGTCGAGCTCATGGTCACGCATCATTTGCACGTTCATCGAGTGGAATCCCTTTCGGTTTGTGAAGACCGACCTGTCATGGGCCGGTGATCGCAAGGTGACATGCATTCCATCAATCACCCCCTGGACCAGGAGCATGTTGACAATGGTGGTGAACCCCACTGCCTGGGCATCCTGGTGGGCTCGTTCCACATTGAAATGGATGTACTGTGCCAACCGGGCATATTCGGCCTCAGTTACGGCGCGGATGCAACTGTGCACCGAGGTCTGTGAGATCCCAACAGGTCCCAACACGCGGCCTGGAAGGACCCTCTGGTATAAAAGTCCAGGGTGACCATCACCTAGAAGGCCAGCAGGAGCGGGTATCCTCTCCCACACCCCTGCGGTGGCAGGTGTGCCATAATCTGGTAGACATGTTGCACTGTCCCCTGAGTTTTTGACGGGATGCCAATCAACAACAGGCACTGCTGGTACACACGCGGCCTCATGCGGTGCCTCCTTCCGACCTCCTCCTCAGTCTGTTGGGCTCCAGCTCTCCATCCTCACAGGCTGGCTCCTGTTCCTCTGGGGCAGGCTGGAAGCGGCAGGGTCCTCCTCGAGCAGTTCCTGCTCATACAGCCTTACTGCATGATCTGGCAGATATATCGCACTGTCCCCCTGCTCAGCCGGAGTCTTCATCGGCATGCCCTGCTACACCATCAATATCACAAGACGAGTGATAAACGTAACTGAGGCTTTAATACACTAAACAGCAAGCCTCCTGCCTCTGGACCCGAACTGGGTCAGAGGCGGAGACTTGCCAACTTTATACAGAAGTCTGAGGGGAGGGGCCATAGGCGGAGCCAGCCTGGACAAGCCCAGGCATGCACAATACAATACAATACATATAATGCAATAACGTGGTTTACCACATTCACCCCCTGTTTAAAAAAAGAGTCCGGCGGGGGTGAAGTGGTCTTAAAGGTCAAGTCAGTCGAGGGCCTTCACCTTCCGCCGTGATCACCTCAGTCCCGGCCGTGGTATGGGTGCCGGCGTCGAGACCTGCGCGTCCAGGAGGGTGCTGTCTTCTTCTTCTTCACCCAGATGTTGAGTCGGCGAAGGAGGGGGGCAGTGTATGGGCAGAGGTGGTGGTGCTTGACGCCGGTGGGCCTGTGGGTGTCAGCTCGTGAGGGAGGTGGGCAGGGGTGGGGGAAGACGGTGCAGGGTGGGGCGTGGTGGTGATGTCTGTTGCATCAGGTCCTGCTCAGCAAAGGCATCGCCTCCAACAGGACGACCAACTATAACCCCCGGGGAACCTGCAGGTGCCAAATCCCGAAGGGAGACTGTGTCCTGCCGCCCGTCTTGGTGTGCCACGTAGGTATATTGGGGGTTTGCATGGAGGAGCAGGACCTTCTCGATGAGGGGGTCGGTTTTATGGCTCCTCGCATGCTTCCGGTGAAGGACGGGCCCCGGGACTGTCAGCCAGGACGGAAGCAAGACCCCGGAGGTGGATTTCCTGGGGAAGGCAAACATACGTTCATGAGGAGTCTCGTTAGTGGCCGTACATAGGAGTGACCGGATGGAGTGGAGCGCATCGGGGAAGACCTGCTGCCAGCGGGAGACTGGAAGACTTTTTGACCGTAGGGCCAGAAGGACGGCCTTCTAGACCGTCGCATTCTCCCTCTCCACCTCTCCGTTTCCCCGGGGGTTATAGCTGTTCGTCCTGCTGGAGGCGATGCCTTTGCTGAGCAGGAACTGACGCAACTCGTCGCTCATAAAGGAGGAGCCCCGATCACTGTGGATATAGGCGGGGATCCCGAACAGGGTGAAAAGACTGTGCAGGGCCTTGATAGCGGAGGCAGAGGTCATGTCAGAGCAGGGGAATCTTGAGTACTCGTCAACGATGTTGAGGAAGTACACGTTACGGTCAGTGGACGGGAGGGGCCCTTTGAAGTCCATGCTGAGGCGCTCAAAGGGGCGGGAGGCCTTTACCAGATGTGCTCTGTCTGGCCGATAGAAGTGCTGTTTACACTCCGCGCAGACCTGGCAGTCCCTGGCCATGGACCTGACCTCCTCGATGGAGCAAGGCAGGTTGCGAGCCTTGATGAAGTGGAAAAAACGGGTGACCCCCGCGTGACAGAGGTCCTTGTGGAGGGCCCGGAGTCGGTCTACATGCGCGCTGGCACATGTACCGCGGGAGAGGGCATCTGGGGGCTCATTGAGCTTCCCGGGTCGATACAAGATATCATAGCTGTAGGTGGAGAGCTCGATCCTCCACCTCAGAATCTTGTCATTCTTGATCTTGCCCCGCTGTGTGTTATTGAACATGAAGGCAACCGACCATTGGTCAGTGAAGAGAGTGAATCGCCTGCCGGCCAGGTAATGCCTCCGATGTCTCATAGCTTCTACGATGGCTTGGGCTTCCTTTTCGACGGAGGAGTGACGAATTTCGGAGGGTACGGGAGAAGAAAGCCACGGGTCTGCCCGCCTGGTTGAGGGTAGCGGCCAGAGCAAAGTCCAATGCATCGCTCTCCACCTGGAATGGGGTGGACTCGTCCAAAGAGTGCATCGCGGCTTTGGCAATATCTGCCTTGATGCGATTGAAGGCCAGTCAGGCCTCAGCCGCCAGGTGAAAAATGGTGGATTTGATCAGTGGACAGGCCTTGTCCGCATGGTTGGGGACCCACTGGGCATAGTATGAGAAGAACCCAGGCATCTCTTCAGGGCTTTGGGGCAGTGGGGAAGGGGGAGTTCCAGGACGGGGCGCATGCAGTCGGTGTCGGGCCCTAGGACTCCGTGTTCCACGACGTAGCCGAGGACGGCTCGGCGGGTTGTGCGGAAGACGCCTTTCTCTCTATTATAGGTTAGGTTCAGGAGTTTAGCGCTGTGGAGGAAGCAGCGGAGGTTCTCGTCATGGTCCTGCTGGTCATGGCTGCAGATGGTGACGTTGTCTCGGTACGGGAACGTGGGCCACAGCCCGTACTGGTCAAGCATTCGGTCCATTTCTCATTGGAAGACCGAGACCCCATTGGTGACACCGAAGGGGACCCTGAGGAAGTGGTAGAGGGGGCCATCTGCCTCGGAGGCAGTGTACTGGCGGTCCTCCGGGTATAGCGAGCTGGTGGTACGCGGACTTCAAGTCGACTGTAGAGAAGACTCGATACTGCGCAATCTGATTGACCATGTCAGATATGCGGGGGAGGGGGACGCATTGAGCTGCGTGTAACGGTTAATGGTCTGGCCGTAATCGATGACCATCCGGTGCTTCTCCCCAGTCTTGACGACCACCACTTGGGCTTTCCAGGGGCTGTTACTAGCCTCAATGATCCCCTCTCGCAGGAGTCGCTGGACCTCCGACCCGGTAAAGGCCCTGTCCCGGGCACTGTAGTGTCTGCTTCTGGTAGCGACGGGCTTATAGTCCGGGGTGAGGTTTGCGAAGAGGGAGGGTGGGGCGACCTTAAGAGTCGTGAGGTTACAGACGGTGAGGGGGGGCAGGGGTCCATCGAATTTTAAGGTAAGGCTCTGGAGGTGGCACTGGAAGTCTAGCCCCAGTAATAGGGCAGCGCATAGATGGGGGAGGACGTAGAGCCTGAAGTTAGTGTACTCTACGCCTTGTACAGTAAGGGTCGCTACACAGTACCCCCGGATCTCTACTGCGTGGGATCTGGAAGCCAGGGAGGATTTCTGGGTCGCGGGTAGGATGGGGAGGGAGCAGCGCCTTACCGTATCTGGGTGTATGAAGCTGTCTGTGCTCCCGGAGTTGAAAAGGCAGGCCGTCTCGTGCCCGTTGATCTGGATGGTCATCGTGGACTTCAGGAGGTGGTGGGGCTGGACTGTGATGGAGGCAAGTGCCGGAAGGCAGTCGGTAGGCCGGTCGGAGGTAGCGGCGGCCAGCGTACGGTTGGGTTAGCTGGGCTCCCGGGAGGCTGCGGAGTGGTCCCAAGATGGCGGCCCCCATGAGTCGCGCGTGGTGGGCGGCAGCGGCGATGGCGTCCAAGATGGCGACCCTCTTGGGTCGCACGTGTCAGCCGAAATTAAGATGCCGGTGTTATAATATACACCAGTATATTATGGTGCAGACACACACTGATGGACACACACTAGGACCAATCAACACACACAACACCGCAGCCAATCACCAGTTAGAGCACACGCACTATAAAGACAGGGGGCATCAGAGTTCCCGCCCATTCGAGCTGCAGCTAGCTAGGAGGACAGAGCTCACAGCCTGCAGCACAGACATTCACCATGTGCTGAGTGCATTGACTGGTTAGGACAAGGCAAAGGTATTTAGTTAAAGCTAGTATCGTGTTAACCCACAGTCAGAGTATGTTAAACAGTTAATGATTTAATAAAATAATGTTGCACTATTTCAAGTGTTGGTGACCTGTATGTGATCCACAGATCCAGAACACCCAACACAACATGATACCAGGTGTTGAGGGATATTAGCACTTCTTAGACCTACCTGCAAGTGATCTGCCTTCTGCCAGCATTCCGTCATCCTGCACCATGGACAACATCAGCCCGCCGCCGCCGCTCCGCATCGCCGGCAACCTAGGGGACAACTGGAAGATATTCAAACAGCGCTTCCATCTCTTCCTTGAGGCCACAGACAGGGAGGACGCCTCAGATACCAGGAAGATTGCTCCCCTCCTTTCCACGGCCGGACACCATGCCATCCACATTTTCAATTCTCTCACCTTTGCGGATGATGAAGATAAAACAAAGTTCAAGACGGTCCTCCTCAGGTTTGACACTCACTGCAGCGTAGAGGTGAATGAAAGTTTCGAGCGCTACTTGTTCCAACAGCATTTGCAGGGTAAGGATGAACCTTTCCATTCCTTTCTCACTCACCTCCGCATCGTTGTGCAGTCTTGCAGCTACGGGCCCACCACCGACTCCATGATACGCGACCAGATCGTTTTCGGTGTTCAGACGGACCCCCTACGACAGCAGCTCCTCAAAGTAAAGCAGCTCACCCTAGCGACCGCCATCGAGACCTGTGTCTTACACAAAAACGCCACGAGTCGGTATTCCCACATCCAAGAGGCTGAAACGACGCGGCAAGGTCCCCACGAGGCGGAACGGGTCCAAGTGATTGAGCAACTCCAGGGCATCAGCCTGGATGAGGGCAGCCATTTCGGGCGCTTTTCGCGGACTCCCGCGCTTGTGCGCACCAAACGAGGTGACGGCGACGTCGGAGAATGTAATGCGCAGGCGAGCACCACGCACAACCGCATCGCGCATGCGCGGTGGCGCAGCAAACGTGCTGACGCTACGATGTGCGGCAACTGTGGCTCCGCCCATTTAAAACGGCAATGCCCTGCCAAATCTCGACGATGCCTCCGATGTGACAGACTTGGCCACTATGCTGCCTTCTGCCGAGCAGCTCAGCCTGCCAATTCATATTGTTCAGCCAGCCTCGCAGGAATGTCCGGGCAATTCAACTCACGGTCACCGAGTCCAATGCGGACCTCCCACACAGCAGTGACACCGAGGACCCGAAGGCGCCTTTTCGAGTCGGTGTTGTGATCAAAAACAGGCTGTCCCCGAAGCCAAGGCACCAGCCGCTGTCGGTATACAGCATCGATCCAAACGATGAGTGGTGTGCCACCCTGACGGTCAACCAGAATTTGTCGCCCACCTCAGAGACCTTGGGCGAGATTCTCCGACCCCCCCCGCCGGTTCGGAGAATCGGCGGGGGCTGGCGTGAATCCCGCCCCCGCCAGTTGCCGAATTCTCTGGCACTGGATATTCAGCGGGGGCAGGAATCACGCCGCGCCGGTTGGCGCCCCCCCCCCCCCGCCCCCCCGCGATTCTCCGGCCCGGATGGGCCGAAGTCCCGCCGCTAAAATGCCTGTCCTGCCAGCGTAGATTAAACCACCTACCTTACCGGCGGGACAAGGCGGCGCGGGCGGGCTCCGGGGTCCTGGGGGGGGGGGCGCGGGGCGATCTGGCCCCGGGGGGTGACTCCACGGTGTCCTGGCCCTCGATCGGGGCCCACCAATCCGCGGGCGGGCCTGTGCCGTGGGGGCACTCTTTCCCTTCCGCCTTCACCACGGTCTCCACCATGGCGGAGGCGGAAGAGACTCCCTCCACTGCACATGCGCGGGAATGCCGTCAGCGGCCGCTAACGCTCCCGCGCATGCGCCGCCCGGAGATGTCATTTCCGCGCCAGCTGGCGGGGCACCAAAGGCCTTTTCCGCCAGCTGGCGGGGCGGAAATTCGTCCGGCGCGTGCCTAGCCCCTTAAGGTTGGGGCTCGGCCCCCCAAGATGCGGAGCATTCCGCACCTTTGGGGCGGCGCGATGCCCGTCTGATTGGCGCCGTATTGGTCACCAGTCGGCGGACATTGCGCCGATCCAGGAGAATTTCGCCCTTAATTTGTGAACTTTGTGGACTTATGGACTTTCTGATTTGTTCTGTTCTTCCGTTTAATCGTTTACATGGTTTGTATATAGTGTTCTTCTCGTTATTCTTGTGACACACTGTTTTTCTGCACCAGGCACCTTCCCATGTAAATAGCTTAGTTCTCATGGACATAGTCCTGTAAATATTTCACACACACGTAGTCAAGGACATTCTCACCATACACTATTTATTGCCACACAGGTACATTGTTTTATAAAAGGGGTATTGTCATAATATACACCAGTATATCATGGTGCAGACACACATTGATGGACACACAGTGGGACCAATCAACACACACAACACCGCAGCCAATCTAAAGTTAGAGCACACAACTATAAAGACAGGGGACATCAGAGTTCCCGCTCATTCGAGCTGCAGCTAGTTAGGAGGACAGAGCTCACAACCTGCAGCACAGACATTTACCATGTGCTGAGTGCATAGACTGGTTAGGACAAGGCAAAGGTCTTTAACTTAAGCTAGTGTCGTGTTCACCCTAAGTCAGAGTATGTTAAACATTTAATGATTCAATACAATAGTGTTGCACTATTTCAAGTGTTGGTGACCTGTATGTGTTCCACGGATCCAGAACACCCAACACAACAGGCGGCGCCCACAGGTCGCACATGGCGGGTGGTGCGGCAGCTGGGGGCGGCCCCGACAGGCAGCAGGCAGCGTTGCTGGGCCTAGAAAATTTAGGGAAGGATCGGGCCTGGCAGGCTTTTGCGAAGTGGCCCTTCTTCCCACAGCCGTTACAAGTTGCGTTCCGTGTCGGGCAGCGTTGTCTGGGGTGATTACCCTGGCCGCAGAAGTAGCACCTCGGGCCTTCGGCGTTGGCGGGCCGCTGCATGGCGCAGGCTTGTGTCACACCCGGGTCGGTTGATGGCTGCGCCCACGGGCCCACGAGGGTGCCGAGCGGTCGGAGGTGTAGGTCCCTATGTTGTGGGAGGCCACCTCCAGCAAATTGGAGAGTTGTACTGTCTCTGGGAGGCCGAGTGTCCCCCCTTCAAGTAATCGCTGGCGGATACAGTTAGAGTTCATGCCTGCGACATAAGCGTCCCTGATCAGCAGCTCCGCGTGCTGGGTAGCCGATATCACCTGGCAGTCACAGTTCCAGCAGAGGATGTGCAAGGCACGCAGGAATTCTGCAAGTGATTCCCCAGGGCGTTGCCTTCTCGTGGCGAGGAGGTGCCTAGCATAGACCTGGTTAACGGATTTCACGTATTGTCCTTTTAGCAACGTTACTGCATCCGCATACGAGGGGGAGTCCCTAATGAGGGGAAAGACACCCGTGCGTGGAGGGCCTGCTTCTTCTGGAGGTCTGTGAGGTCTTCCTTGAAGGATGCGCGGTACGCCTCGAAGCAGCTTAGCCAGTGTTCAAACATTTCTGTAGCGTTGGCTGCCTTTGGGTCCAGCTCCAAGCGATCAGGCTTGAGTGATGAGTTCATCTTTAGGAGTTTAGTGTATTAAATTGATACACCATCAATAACACACGATGAGTGATGAACGTAACTGAGGCTTTAATTCACTAAACAGCAAGTTACAGTCAGGGGGAAAAAAACCAAAAAAAAACAAACAGGCAGAAAGTGCAGGGATCCCTCGTGGCCGTTCCCCTTCAAAACAAGTATACCGTTTTGGATGCTGTTGGGGGGGATGACCTACCGGGGGAAGGCCCTAGCGGCCAGGTCTCTGGCACTGAGTCTGGCTCTGGGGCTCAGAAGGGAAGGGGGGAGAATAGAAAAGCAATAGTTGTAGGAGATTCAATGGTTAGGGGAATAGATAGGAGATTCTGTGGTCGCGAGCGAGACTCCCGGAAGGTATGTTGCCTCCCGGGTGCCAGGGCCAGGGATGTCTCGGATCGTGTCTTCAGGATCCTTAAGGGGGAGGGGGAGCAACCAGAAGTCGTGGTGCACATTGGTACCAACGACATAGGTAGGAAAAGAGGTGTGGAGGTAATAAACAAGTTTAGGGAGTTAGGCTGGAAGTTAAAAGCCAGGACAGACAGAGTTGTCATCTCTGGTTTGTTGCCGGTGCCACGTGATAGCGAGGCTAGGAATAGGGAGAGAGTGCAGTTGAACACGTGGCTGCAGGAATGGTGTAGGAGGGAGGGCTTCAGAAAGTAAGGAGGCATGGGATAGTGGGAAATTTGGCCAGTTGGATAACGAACTGGCTAACCGATAGAAGTCAGAGAGTGGTGGTGGATGGCCAATATTCAGCCTGGATTCCAGTTACCAGTGGCGTACCGCAGGGATCAGTTCTGGGTCCTCTGCTGTTTGTGATTTTCATTAATGACTTGGATGAGGGAGTTGAAGGGTGGGTCAGTAAATTTGCAGACGATACGAAGATTGGTGGAGTTGTGGATAGTAAGGAGGGCTGTTGTCGGCTGCAAAGAGACATAGATAGGATGCAGAGCTGGGCTGAGAAGTGGCAGATGGAGTTTAACCCTGAAAAGTGTGAGGTTGTCCATTTTGGAAGGACAAATATGAATGCGGAATACAGGGTTAACGGTAGAGTTCTTGGCAATGTGGAGGAGCAGAGAGATCTTGGGGTCTATGTTCATACATCTTTGAAAGTTGCCACTCAAGTGGATAGAGCTGTGAAGAAGGCCTATGGTGTGCTCGCGTTCATTAACAGAGGGATTGAATTTAAGAGCCGTGAGGTGATGATGCAGCTGTACAAAACTTTGGTAAGGCCACATTTGGAGTACTGTGTACAGTTCTGGTCGCCTCATTTTAGGAAGGATGTGGAAGCTTTGGAAAAGGTGCAAAGAAGATTTACCAGGATGTTGCCTGGAATGGAGAGTAGGTCTTACGAGGAAAGGTTGAGGGTGCTAGGCCTTTTCTCATTAGAACGGAGAAGGATGAGGGGCGACTTGATAGAGGTTTATAAGATGATCAGGGGAATAGATAGAGTAGACAGTCAGAGACTTTTTCCCCGGGTGGAACAAACCATTACAAGGGGACATAAATTTAAGGTGAAAGGTGGAAGATATAGGAGGGATATCAGAGGTAGGTTCTTTACCCAGAGAGTAGTGGGACATGGAATGCACTGCCTGTGGAAGTAGTTGAGTCGGAAACATTAGGGACCTTCAAGCAGCTATTGGATAGGTACATGGATTACGGTAAAATGATATAGTGTAGATTTATTTGTTCTCAAGGGCAGCACGGTAGCATTGTGGATAGCACAATTGCTTCACAGCTCCAGGGTCCCAGGTTCGATTCCGGCTTGGGTCACTGTCTGTGCGGAGTCTGCACGTCCTCCCCGTGTCTGCGTGGGTTTCCTCCGGGTGCTCCGGTTATCTCCCACAGTCCAAAGATGTGCGGGTTAGGTGAATTGGCCAATGATAAATTGCCCTTAATGTCCAAATTGCCCTTGGTGTTGGGTGGAGTTGTTGAGTTTCGGTAGGGTGCTCTTTCCAAGAGCCGGTGCAGACTCAAAGGGCCGAATGGCCTCCTTCTGCACTGTAAATTCAATGATAATCTATGATTAATCTAGGACAAAGGTTCGGCACAACATCGTGGGCCGAAGGGCCTGTTCTGTGCTGTATTTTCTATGTTCTATGTTCTCCTGCCTCAGGACCCGAACTGGGTCGGAGGCGGAAACTTGCCACCTTTATACATAAGCCCGAGGGTAGGAGCCACAGGCGGAGCCAGCCTGGACAAGCCCAGTAATGCACAAGCATGCACAATACAATACAATACATATAATGCAATAATGTGGTTTACCACAAGCCCAGTCCGGCAGATCCTTGAATGACAGGTGTCGTTAGTACACAGGAGTCCTCATATAGTGCCGCCTTGGCACCTCCTCCTCCTCGGCCTGTTGAGTGGCCGGCTCTCCATCCTCGGCAGCTGCCTCCAGCTCCTTTGGAGCAGGCTCCACTGCTGCATTCTCCACTACTGCATGCTCCGCTGCTGCACCCTCCGCTGCTGCAGCTTCCTCCTCTTCAAGCAGCTCCAGCTCATACAGCCACAGTGCATCCCCCAGGAATGCGGCAACTAGGAGGAAGGCGACCATTGATGGTTGAATTCCAATATCCATTATCTCCAGTGGGTGAAAGGCCGACATGTTAGATGCTGTGTACCACCGTGCCCAACCAGGTGCACCGGGCTACATGGTGCTGCAGACCCTGCCCCCTCATGTTCCCATCCCCATCCCCATCCCCATCCTCGCCAGCTTGGCGCTCGCCCATACTGCCAGATGTACCATCGGCTGCCCCTGTCCTTGCCAGGGGTATGCTCCGCAGCCCCCATCCGGCACCTGAATAGGGGCTACATTGGGCATTGCCCTGGATGGGCCAACCAGCAGCCCATGGTCGCGCCTCTCCATGTCCTACGTTCTCTCTCTCCCTCATCAGCCACAATGCAGCTTAACAATTTTTTAGAGCACGAGTGAACCGCGCCGTCGGGAATTCAGCCCATCGGTGGCAGAGAATCACAGAGGCCCTGGACAATACTGGATCAGGCCCACTAATGATATGCTAACAGTGTTTACTGTATGGGCGTTCTGGAATGCATTGACACCGCTGTCGAGGCGACGGAGAATTCCGATTTGGCGTCGGAACCAATTCTTCGCTCAATTGCATTTTCCGATTTTGCCGTCGGCTGACAGAGCATCCCGCCTATAATCTACTAAACCTTGCATTTGTCTGTACATCCTGTAAACCTCTTTCATTATAAATTCTTATATGTATGAATATGAATTCACTTTTATAATTTTACCAGGGAACTTCAGTAAAGTGGGAAGATGAGAAACACTCGGGTTGTCCTCTTTAGAACTGAGGGAGTTAAGGCAGAATTTGATAAGGTGTACAAAAGCCATGCTGCACTGATGAGGTAAATAAGGAAAAATTGTTGCTGGTGATAGAGGACACAAACCTAACGGAATTAGCAAAAGAACCACAGTGTAGCAACTTTGCAAACCCAGCAAATATTTGATCTACAATTCTGCTTGTGGACATGTGTTTGCAATTTTAAAGCGTAAACGCTGCTACTTAAAGTGAACATCAAAATACGTAAGACGAAAGGTCTCCACAAACAATCTTGATTCAACATTCTCTGATCCCCAACGCCAAAATCGCGTGCGGCGAGGGGGCGGAGAATCCTTGATGACACCCAAATCGGGGGCGACGCCGCTTTCGTGGTGCTCCGCCCTCTGAACAGTGGCGTACTCCTAGAATATGATGCGCGCCTTATCAATTGCCTGAGGCCCGCCCCGCGATGCTCCGTCCCCGACCGGCGTCGTTCACGTGTGGTCTCTCTCGTCGGGAACTCAGCGCGCTGGCTGCGGACCCAGTCCGACGCCACTACAGTCGGGGGAGGGGAGCTGATCCGCGGGCGGGGGGGGACTTCATTCGGGGCTGGAGGTACTGTGAGGGGGGGGCGGTCCGGGGTATGCGAGCGACCAAAAGAGGGTACTATTTTCCCGGTCCAGGTCCGCGAGTTGAGTCCGCCATGAAGCGCGGCCGTTGCAAATAATGTTCCGGGCCATATCGGCAGCTCGAGCTCTCCCCACCCCCCCCCACCCTCCACCTTGGAGCAGGGAATCGGTGGTCATTTTGCGTCAGTTTTGCTGCCGTAAAGCACCACTGTTTTCACGCTGGCGTGGGGAATTAGTCTTCCCATACGGAGAATGCAGCCATTGTGTTTTGTACCTCAGAGATCTCCGATAACAGTCACCAGTATCAAGTGTGAACTGGACTTTATTACAATTGCTTTTAAAACATCTGCTTAGTCATACTTAATGATTGTTTTCAGTTTCTCTGTAACCACACCCACAGGGTCGACTCGCTGCACACAGAACAGTGAACAGTCAGACACACACACACACACACACACAATCAACCACTGAACAATTGAAGGCAACTATGTGGAACACTTTGCAGATTGTGGTGATATGCATCACTGTAAATACACAGGGGGTTAATGTAAATACACTAAGACTAAGTAAACACTAGAGGGAGCACCAGAGACGTCATGACATGCAGACATACAAATGTCTGAACACATTGAATAGGGCACGACCAATGGGCAGTCAAGACACCCAGAGGTGACACTACCACAAGGGGGCATTAGACAACCCATATATAAGGACAGGGCACAGCCTTAGAATAAAAGGGAGTCACTTTAGAACAGAGATGAGGAGAAATTTCTTCAGCCAGAGAGTGGTGGGTCTGTGGAATTCATTGCCACAGAGGGTGGTGGAGGCCGGGACGTTGAGTGTCTTTAAGACAGAAGTTGTTAAATTCTTGATTTCTCGAGGAATTAAGGGCTATGGAGAGAGAGCAGGTAAATGGAGTTGAAATCAGCCATGATTGAATGGTGGAGTGGACTCGATGGGCCGAATGGCCTTACTTCCGCTCCTATGTCTTATGGTCTTATGGTCTTATGCTCTGTCTCTTTCCACAGGCGACACTTAGAGAGTAGGACAGGGGCAGATCAGAAGCATCATACCCACCACGTGGCTTAGAGCAGACTGGTTAGTTAGACTGAGTTACGATAGCAAGATTAGAAGGAGAGTCGAACTCATAGAGAACTGTGCTAATGGTTCAATAAATCACATTGAACTTACTTCAAAGTCTGGAGTATCTTTTGGTCAAAGCTGCATCGAGTTGCAGCCTGTGTTATCCCAGAGTACATAACACAACACAGATCACCTCTTCATATCACCTCTTTTAAAATGTGCTGTGAGGTATTAAATTCCAACGTGAAAAATGAGAGTTAAAGGGAGGGCACAGATCACTATGTTCCCCACAAGATGTGGTGACATGTCTTATGATCTCGCCACTGCTTTTTCCTTGGTGCTTCTTGCGACACCAAATTGTAGATCACAGTAAAGCAGCATTTATAATGGGTAGAAAACTGCAAAATACTGCAGGTATCGGAAATCTAAAATAAAGACAGAAAATGCAGGATGTACTTAATAGATCAGGTAGCATCTGTGGAGAGAGAAAAAGACTGACTTCAGACTTGGATGCCATTGTGAAGACAGGTGGCAAACACTATGTTCACATTAAGCCGAGAGGATGTGTAAATGCAGGTACATTTGTTTCATTATTGTATGAAATACATGATTATGATGGTATAATTATATTAATAAACGTCTTATAATTATTTATACCAAAATTATTTTTTGAATTGCTCATTTATTGAGCATTTATAGTTGGCCTAACATTTAATCTTCATACCCACATGTGCCCTTAGGACGGTACGTTTGCCCACCCCTAGTAGAGGAGATGCATAACTGACAGCGGATAACATGTCTCGCACAGGCGACACAGTGGCACTGTGGTTAACAGCTCCAGGGACCCGGGTTCAATTCCGGCCTCAAGTGACTGTCTGTGTGGAGTTTGCACTTACTCCCTGTGTCTGCGTGGGTTTCCTCCGGGTGCTTCGATTTCTTCCCACAGTCCAAAGATGTGCAGGTTAGGTGGCTTGGCCATGTTAAATTGCCCCTTAGTGTCAAAAAGGTTCGGTGGGGTTACTGGGTTACGGGAATAGGGTGGAGGCTTGGGCGTAAGTGGGGTGCTCTTTTCAAGGGCCAGTGCAAACTTGATGGGCCGAATGGCCTTCTGCATTGTAAATTCTATAAATATCTATAAATATCTGTAAAAAAAAGTATTAATTCCGTGATGTGGACATCACTGGCTAGGCCAACACTTATTGCCCATTCCTAAGTGCACGTGAAGAGATTATGGAGAGCTGCCTTTTTGAACTGCTAAAGTCCATATTGTGTAGGTATATCCATGGTGCTGTTCGGAAGGGAATTCTAGGATTTTGCCTCAATGCAGGAATGGCGTTACATTCTAAGTCAGGATGATGAGTGGCTTGGAGGGGAATTTGCAGGTGGTAGTGTTTCTTTGCAGCTGCTGCCCTTGTTCTTCTTGTTGGTAGAGGTCATGGGTGTGGAGGGTGCTGTTTGGAGCTTTGTTGAGTTGCTGCAGTGCACCATCAATCTGCACTGGTGGTAGAGGGAATGGATGCCAAGGTGGTGGATGGAGTGTTGATCAAGCGAGCTGCTTTGTCCTGGAGGGTATCAAGATTCTCCAGTGTTGTTGGAGCTGCACTCAGCCAGGCAAGCGGATAGTATTCTGTTACACTTGAGCCTTGGTGATGGTGCAAAGGCTTTGTGGAGTCAGAAGGTGTGAAACTCTCCACAGAATTCCCAGTTTTTAGCCTGCTCTTGCAGCTGTAGTATTTATATGGCTCGTCCAGTTCAGGTTCTGTTCAATGGTAACCCTCAGGATGTTGATAGTGGGAGATTCAGCGATTGTTTGTTATTGAACGTCAAGGGAAAGTGATTAGTTCCTCTCATGTTCAAGATAGTTATTGTGTGGCATGAATGCTACTTGCCACTTATCAGCCCAAGCCTGAATGTTGTCCAAATCTTGCTTAATTTGGACATGGACAGCTTTAGCATCTGAGGATCAAATATCCCCCACTCTGAAATGAAATGAAATGAAATGAAAATCGCTTATTGTCACAAGTAAGCTTCAAATGAAGTTACTGTGAAAAGCCCCTAGTCACCACATTCCGGCGCTTCTTCGGGGAGGCTGGTACGGGACCTTATTATAGAGAGAAGATCATTGATGAAGCAGTTGAAGATGGTTGGGCCCAGGACACTACACTGAGGAACTCTGGCAGTGCTGTGCTGGGTCTGAGATAATTGACCCCCGATAACCACAACCATCTTCCTTTGTGCGAGATTGACTCCAACCAGCGGACATTTTAACCCCTGATTTTTATTCAGTTCAGTTATACGAGGGCTCCTTGATGCCACACTTAGATTTAGATTTTAGATTTAGATTTATTGTCACGTGTACAGAGGTACAGTGAAAAGTGTTGTTCTGCATGTAGTCCAGGTTGCTTGTTCCATACATGAAAAGCATAGGACATACGACAAATAGGCAATGGAAATACACAGACACAGACATCAGGTGATGTATGTGGAATATAGTGCTACAACAGTAGAGAAGGTGTGTAGCGAGATCAGTTCAGTCTGTAAGAGGGCCATTCAAGGGTCTGGTAACAGCGGGGAAGAAGCTGTTTTTGAATCTGTTAGTGCGTGTTCTCAGACTTTTGTAACTTCTGCCCGATGGAACAGATTGGAAGAGAGAATAACTCAGGTGGGAAGGGTCTTTTTTTTAATGCAGCCCGCTTTCCTAACGCAGCGGGAAGTTAGACAGAGTCAGTGGATGGGAGGCGGTTTGCATGATGAACTGGGCTGTGTTCACAACTCTCTCCAGTTTCCTACGGCCTTGGGCCGAGCAGTTGCCATGCAAGCTGTGATGCAGCCAGATAGAATGCTTTCATCCTAGAATACTTTCATAGAATCATAAAACCCCTACAGTGCCGAAGGAGGCCATTCGGTCCATCAAAAGACCACCCTACCAAGGTCCAATTCCCCACCCTATTCCTGCAACCCCACCCTAAGGGGTAATTTAGCATGGCCAATCCACCAAACCTGCACATCTTTGGGCTGTGTGAGGAAATCGGATACAGACAGGGCGAATGCGCAAACTTCACTCAGACAGGCACCAGAGGTCGGAATTGAAAACAGTCCCTGGTGCTGTGAGGCAGCAGTGCGAGCCACTGTGCCACCATACCGCTTTCTATAGTCCAGTTGATCAATTGCTGCCTTGACATCAAGGGCAGTCGCTCTGACCTCACATCTGGAGATCATCTCCTTTGTCCATGTTTGAACAAAGGCTGTAATGAGGTTAGGAAATGAGTGGCCTAGGTGGAACCAAACAGAGTGTTAGTGAGCATGTTATTGCTGAGTAAGTGCCATTTGATAGCTGTTGATGATCCTTTCTATCACTGTATCAATTGTTCACAGTAGACTGATGGGCCGATAATTTGCCGGGTTGGATTTGGCCTGCTCTTTGTGGACAAAAGGTGCATTGTAATGGAATTAGGTTCATGGTGATAGTGGAAGGACAGTATGGGCGGCATGGTAGCACAGTGGTTAGCACTGTTGCTTCACAGCACCAAAGTCCTAGGTTTGATTCCCGGCTTGGGTCACTGCCTGTGCGGAGTCTGCACGTTCTCCCTGTGTCTACGTGGGTTTCCTCTGGGTGCTCCGGTTTCCTCCCACAAGTCCTGAAAGACGTGCTGAATTTGACATTCTGAATTCTCCCTCTGTGTACCCGAACAGGTACCAGAGTGTGGTAACCAGGGAATTTTCACAGTAACTTCATTGCAGTGTCAATGTCAGCCTACTTGTGACAATAAATAAAGATTATTATTCTTATTATTAAAAGCTTTGGTGAACCAGAGAGGCATTGACGAAGGGGTGCCATGAAAACCTGACGGGACAGTCAATAATTCGCCATGCACTTCCCATTGGAGTGAAAATTACAATTACCCTCAACATTTACATTATGGCTTCACCTCTCCCTATATCTGTAAATTTCTCCTGACTTACAAGTCTCCGAGACGTCAACCTCCCTTCAATTCTGGCCATTTATGCGAAACTCTCTCTTTGCTCCACCATTAGTTGTGTCGCCTTTCGTCATCTATGACTTCCACTTTGGAATTTCCTTTCTAAACTTCGCTAACTTCCTTTAAGGCTCCTTTTAAAATCCACCTCCTTCTGCTTTTGTCGTCCCTCATAATATTTCCTTTTTGACTTGCATTCCATTTTTGTCTCATTGTTCTTCTGTGAATTGCCTCAGGATGTTTTCTTCTATTTTAAAAATGGGGAATCAAGAAATCTGCCGTAAAAATACACCAGTCCCCCCAGCCACCAGGGAAGCCCCGCCCCCGGCCAGTGGCATGGATCCCGGCTGAGTGTGGCGGTGCAGGACACAGTCCGCAGCCACCACACCGGGTTCCCGACCGTTCAGACCACATGTCAACCGCGCGGTCGGGAACTTGGCCCATTGGGGGTGGAGCATCGCAGGATGGCCTGTCGATTACCCGTCAACACCTCTGCATCGGCTTGTGGTGCGGGACGCGATGACGCCATTTTGGAAGGGGCGGAGACTCAAAAACCGGCGTCAAACTGCCGCCCCCCCCATTTGGGCATCAGAATGGATTCTCCACCCAATCGCCAATTACGATATTGGCGTCAGGCAACAGAGAATCCCGCCATTATGTTTGGTGTGCCTGTTTGATGTGTTTTGCTGCCATGTTGTGTATCACAAATCTCTCTCTGTTTTTTCTTCATAATTTAGAGTATCAAATTCATTTTTTCCAATTAAGGGACAGTTTAGCATGGCCAATCCACCTACAGTGCACATCTTTGGGTTGTGGGGATGAAACCCATGCCAACACAGGGAGAACGTGCATACTCCACATGGACAGTGACCCAGGGACGGGACCTCGGCGCGTGAGGCAGCAGTGCTAACCACTGCGCCACCGTGCCACCCAATCTCTCTCTGTTTTAATTGTCTTACTACCTGTATTTTAAAGGGAAATTTCTGATCACCAAACTATCGATTTGCTCGTGATTTGCTGTATCCTGGAATGTAAAAGGTTCAGCTCACCCCTGTATGTCAGCTGACTCTGCACTCTGGAATTGCAACAAATTCTATGGAATCTTCTGCTGTAGTGAGGAATTTTAAATTTCTACCTTCAGATTGCCTTTCTTTGGAACTTTTCCCTGACAATTATCCTCTTCATGGCTGATTCTTGGGCTTTTCTTTTTGAATTCTTCTTTAATCTTGCAATATTTTAGACTTTGAGTTTTCCATTCACTGCCATCATGCTGTAGGGCATTGGATATTTTTCAGTAGGTTTCAATGAAGCCCTCATAATCTTAAGTAGCTTAACTATGAGAACTATGGACATATATATACAGTAAAGGGCTCAAGCTCGTGGCTGTGTCCGTGCTTGCTTTTGCATTCAGCTCCGTCCAATACAATACTGACCCCGAGGTGCAGGTCATGTGCTCTCTTACATCACTGTGTGGGCAGTATTGTAGACAGTCCTACATTAACCCAATATGTGCCAGACCCTTGTACTACAGGAGTCACTAGCTGATGACAGAGGGAAATGGAGACACCTCCTTGTGAGCTGACCATGATGACCACTGGTAGAGCAGCTTGGCAACAGACCCAATATCAAAAGCAACAACCCACAATGACATCTGGTAACTTCATGTATGGAACCTGCAGCAGAACTTACCTCTCAAGCATTGCCTTCTCAGCCATTAACAAAGGTACACCATATGAAGACACCCTCTCAAGAAAAAGTTCAGCACTTCAGGGTCAAGAAATTTGCCAACTCATTAAATTGGCTTAACTTCAGATGATAACCACAGTGACGAGCTCCAGAAGAAAACTTGTGGGAATGGCTTCTTTGAGAAAACTTGCCGGACAGATAAAACAGTGAGGCATTGACCACTATTTTCAGGTATTGTCTTCTGGGAGACATCAGAAATTAAAGGCGCTGGTCAGAAATTTCTTGACCTTGACTATAAGATGACGTCCAGAGTTTCACAGTTTCTGGCTTCTGGCAGCATGGGTATTTTCATTCAGATTAAGAAATTTGCATTTATGTCAGCTGAGTTGTGGATAGACTTCAGAGACTTGTGGCTCATTTGCTCTCATGATCCTCAAGTTGAGTAACTGTAATGGGAGGAAGAAGGTGAGAAATTAAACGTAAAGATGTATCTTTTTTGGCATTGATACAGCAGCACATTTAGCATGGTCAACAGTAAAGTTAGATTCATTAGATAGACTCTGCCAACATAATCTTACTTTCTTCAACAATCCACACCAGCCTGGAAAACATTTGGGCTTGAGATCAGGCTGTGAAATATTGTAGCTGATTAGTTTGCAATAGAAGCAATATTTTGTGTGTGAGATAAATCAATGTTAAATAAAGATATATTTCTTCAAAGGTGGTGAGATTAAAACAGCATAAAGTAGCCGCAGTGCCAGCTGCTTTGTGAATAGGTTCACAAATCGTCCAGCTGCCTCTCAGTATTGGGTGTCAGTGTCCTTAATGAATTATAACATACAACATCGGGATATGCAGAATTATCTGTGTTCTATCTAAAACAGAAGTTTAATCGCCGTGCAGTGATGCATGTTTCTACATTTGTGTTGTATAAATTCATGAAATTATCTACGACAGTTGCACAGTGTTTTCTAAACTGTAAACTCGTTTAGTTTAGGAAATGGAACTGATTAAGAAAGCACAAAGATGACATCGCTTACACTACCACATATAAAGATTTCTATAAGTTCCAGAAAAGAACATCTGACATGGAAAGTAAACCGATGCTTGTTGCATTATGGGTTATTTGGGGAAGGCAGGAGAATGGGGATGAGTAAAATACCAGCCATGATTGAAAGGTGGAGCAGGCTTGATGGGCCAAATGGTCTAATTCTGCTGCTATGTGTTCTGGTCTTATTCTGTCTGCATCAGGTTTTCATGTAAAATGACACCAAATACATCATAGGCCCATGACTTTGGAAAATCAATTCAGGAGCCTACAGAATTAAAAAAGAAAAACTCCAAGGCGGGATTCACCGTCCCGCGGGATACCCAGAATGCGCCAGGGAATCGGAATACCATGCTCTGACCCCTCATTGGCGGTGTGAACAAAATCCATGCCGCACACCAGCAAGAACATGGAAATAAATGCCAATGTGTCGGAATGACACATTTGTACCTGCGCCCTATGCTCCGCCCTCCCATGATTCCCAAGTTCCTGTGGGTGGTGGTAAAGGGGTGGTTGGGGCTGGTGGTGGGATGGTGGTGGCGGAAGGAGGATGTGGGTGTGGTGGTGGAGGAGGGTGTGGGGGTAGTGGTGGTGGAGGAATCGTGTGGGGGTGGTGATGGACAGGGGTTGTGGGGGGTGCTGGTAGAGGGGTGTGGGTGCGAGGGTAGTGAAGGGGAGGTGTGGGGGTGATGGTGGACAGGGGTTGTGGGGGTGGTGGTGGAGGGGGGTGGGGGTGGTGGTGGAGGGGGGGGTGGGGGTGGTGATAGAAGGGGTTGTGGGGGTGATGGTGGAAGGGGGTGTGGGGGTGATGATGGAGGGGGTTGTGGGGGTGATGGTGGAGGGGAGTTGTGGGGGTGATGATGGAGGAGGGGTGTGTGGGGGTGATGGTGATGGAGGGGGGTGTGGGGGTGGTGGTGGAGGGGGGGTGGGTTGGTGGAGGGGGGGTGGGGGTGGTGATGGAAGGGGTTGTGGGGGTGATGGTAGAAGGGGGTGTGGGGGTGATGATGGAGAGGGTTGTGGGGGTGATGGTGGAGGGGTGTGTGGGGGTGGTGATGGAGGGTGTGGGGGTGCTGGTAGGGGGGGATGGGTGTGGGGGTAGTGAAGGGGAGGTGTGGGGGTGATGGTGGACAGGGGTTGTGGGGGTGGTGGTGGACAGGGTGGTGTGGGGGTAGTGGTGGAGGGGTGTGTGGGGGTGGTGGTGGACAGGGGGGTGTGGGGGTAGTGGTGGTGGAGGAATCGTGTGGGGGTGGTGATGGAGGGGTGTGTGGGTGTGAGAGTGGTGGTGGAGGGAGTTGTGGGGGTGATGGTGGAGGGGGGGTGGGGTGATGGTGGAGGGGGTTGTGGGGGTGATGGTGGAGGGGGGGTGGGGGTGGTGGTGGAGGGGGGGTGGGGGTGGTGATGGAAGGGGTTGTGGGGGTGATGGTGGAGGGGAGTTGTGGGGGTGATGATGGAGGGGGTTGTGGGGGTGATGGTGGAGGGGGGTTGTGGGGGTGATGATGGAGGAGGGGTGTGTGGGGGTGGTGGTGGAGGAGGGGGGTGTGGGGGTGGTGGTGGAGGGGGGGGTGGGTTGGTGGTGGAGGGGGGGTGGGGGTGATGGTGGAGGGGAGTGTGGGGGTGGTGGTGGAGGGAGTTGTGGGGGTGAAGGTGGAGGGGGTTGTGAGGGTGATGGTGGAGGGGGGTGTGCGGGTGGTGGTGGAGGGGGGTTGTGGGGGTGGTGGTGGAGGAGTGGTGGGTTAGTGGTGGAGGGGGGGTTGTGGGGGTGGTGATGGAGGGGTGATGGTGGAGGGGAGTTGTGGGGGTGATGGTGGAAGGGGGTTGTGGGGGTGGTGGTGGAGGAGGGGTGGGTTGGTGGTGGAGGGGGGGTTGTGGGGGTGGTGATGGAGGGGGGGGGTGAGGGGGTGGTGGTGGAGGAGGGGTGGGTTGGTGGTGGAGGGGGGGTTGTGGGGTTGGTGATGGAGGGGTGGTGGTGGAGGGAGTTGTAGGGGTGGTGGTGGAGGGGTGGGATGTGGGGGGGGTGGGATGTGGGGGTGTTGGTGGAGGAGGGGGGTGTTGGAGGGGGATGTCGGGGTGATGGTGGAGGGGTGGGCTATGGGCACGGTGGGTGGGGTGGTGGTGGAGTGGGGTACGGGGGTGGCGGGTCGGATGGTGGTGGAGGAGTGGGGTGCCGGGGTGATGGTGGAGGGGTGGGGTATGGGGGCAGTGGCCAGGGTGGTTATGGTCGAGTGGGGTGCCGGGTTGATGGTGGAGGGATGGGGTATGGGGGCGGTGGGCAGGGTGGTGGTCGAGGGGTGGGGTATCGGGGTGGTGGGCAGGATGATGGTGGTGGAGTGGGGTGCTGGGGTGATGGTCAAGGCGTGGGGTATGGGGGTGGTGGGCGGGGTGATGGAGTGGGGTGCTGGGCTGATGGTCAAGGGGTGGGGTATGGGGGCGGTGGGCGGGGTGGTGGTGGAGTGGGGTGCTGGGGTGATGGTCAAGGGGTGGGGTATGGGGGCGGTGGGCGGGGTGGTGGTGGAATGGGGTGCTGGGGTGATGGTCAAGGCGTGGGGTATGGGGGTGGTGGGCGGGGTGGTGGAGTGGGGTGCTGGGGTGATGGTCAAGGGGTGGGGTATGGGGGCGGTGGGCGGGGTGGTGGTGGTAGAGTGGGGTATGGGGGTGGTGGAAGGGGTGGCGACACGCGTGCCATGGGGAACCGCAACTCAGCGGCGATTCACTTTCTTGCCCGAGGCCGACCTCCGCTTCAGTAACTGCCCTCTCTCCGGGCAAACCGCCCAGGTCCAGTGCCCACTGCTCAGCTGCGGTGAGGACCGCAGGTCCGGCGGTCCTCATCCGGTCTTTTCTCTCTCCCGGCGGTTTTGGTCCTCCTTTTCCTGGGCGGGGGAGACAGAAAACACATTGCGTTAGACTGTCGGATACATGCAGCACAGAGGGTGGGTAGCTGGTGGCTTTCATGGCCAGGGCACCCAGGCATGGCAGCCGGTATGGGTGCTGGCAGGTGGTGCAGTGTGAGGGTTCGGTTTCCCTCTGGGTGGGTGTGGGGTGTAGGGGGTATTAGACTGGGGTTGGTACCAGGGCCATAATGCTGCCTACTCACCCTGGACAACCTGAGGAGGTTGTTCAGCTTTTTAAGGCACTGCTGGCTGGTCTTGGTGGTCTTGCTCACAGCACTCATGTATCTGCCACCTGTGCCCAGGCCCAGTGAACGGCGGCGGGTGGCAACCTCCTTCCAACCCCGGAGTACAGGGTGGCCAGCCTCTCCTCCACGGCATCCAACAAGGTCTCGAGTTCACCGTCTGTGAACCAGGGTGTCGCTCTCGTTGCTGCCTTCTTGTTGGCTGGGAGGAGTGAGGGGGTGGCGTGCTTATATGCAGCTGCAGCTTGTCAGCCTCGCAAGTGTCAATCCCAACTCCAGGTGAATTGGACACCGGACTGGATTCTCCACTGGTGTGATTCTCTGTTGTGCCGACAGCGCACCCTCGCCCGGGAATTTCCCAATGGCTTGGGGTTGCCCACAATGAGAAACCCGTATTTTCAGAAGTTCTGTCGATAGAATCATAGTCTTAGTTTAGTTGTAGTATTTATATTTTAGTAAGTAATTCAAATCTATTTAGTTGTAGTGTTAATAAATCAGTATTGTTTAAAACATAGCTTGATGTTCTTTGCGAAGCCACCCTCATCCAGAAAACAAACATCACAGGTGCGTAACTGTTTGAGATGCAATCATCCCGCTCCCACGGGCAAAATCGGGATCTCGCCACAGCGTGGTGAGAAACCCCATTATCAGCACTTAAGCCCTATTTCCATACAATTAACGAGAGCCACCCCTTATCCAATGGCCTCCCATGATTCATCGGCGTCCTCATCAAGTGTTCACGCTGGATTAGTATTCTTTTGAAAATCGAGAACCTGGCGGAGGGCTCCTGTGCGAGGAGGTGAGTAGCCATTTTTACTCATAGGCAGTTAGACCTAGGACTTGCCACCCAGTGCTCGGCGGGGGGTGGGGCACCCTTAGCTAGGTGTGGGGGAATCTGTCTGGGGGAGAGAGCCCCAGCTAGGGGGTGGGGGACCCTCCATAGGGGTGAGTCGGCATGAGAGTATGGGGAAGCGCTGGGGGGACAACCAGGGGAAAATCGCACGTGGCACCGTCATGCCAATCCCTGGATCATGTGTACCCATTCCGGGGGCAACCGTTGTCCCTGCCCGTCTGCCCCACCAACCACCGACCACCTGGCCGTGCGGCTGAAGGCTATTGCTAATCGGGAATTGGCAATTGTGGTTAAGGGAGCTCAACCCAAGTAGATTCCCGTGGGTGCGGCGCCATGTAGTATGTGGGAGTCACGGCCCCAGCTCACTTGTCAGAGGCATATCCACAGCCGTGCCGCTCTGTTCTAGGTGATGGCTGCGAGACACCGCCTCATCAGAGGGGTTGAACTTGGGGGAGCTGGTGGCCACCATCCCCACTCCATGGGACGGGTCAGTGTTGGCACTCAGTGCCCCCTCCTCCCGCTCAGTGCCCGTAGGGCCCTTGGGACGGAGGGGAAGCTGGTTCAAGCCCTGGTTGCCCTTGCATCATCTGTCTCTGCCAGCCCTGGCAGTTCCCCATGGTCCGCAGCACTGTGCCGACGCCCTCGGCGGTGCTCCTCAGTGATTGGCCATGCTCTGCAATAATGCCCACCTGAGAGCAGGACATCATCAAGATGAGCCTGGTCCTGGGTGACATCCCCCAGTAAGGCAAGCATTCTGCCTAGACCCTCAGCCATGGCCGTCACCTTCACTCATGGTGCCGACATCGTGCACCAGGCTTTCCAATGTGGTCACCACCTGAGCAGCGTTAGCCTCGGTGCCACACATTACCGGCGGTAGCTCCTGCACCCGTAGCCTCTGGGACTCCTCCAATCAGCTATGGACCTCCTGGATTGTCGCTGACATTGCCCTCTGAATAGCCTGGCTGCACCCTAACGTCTCCATCAGCTCCGGGTAACTCTCTTTCACAAGCTCAACATCAGGCTAAGACCCAGCTGGGTCCTGGGATTCAGCAGACCTCTGACTGATGTCTCGCCTGAGGGTTCCTGCCTCCACCAGATGTGCATCAGCAGCTGTGTGGTGCTCACCAGATTGTGCCCCAGAAGCCTGACCACTAACATTTCTCACCGAGGTGCATGTATCTGCGCTGGTGGAGGATGGTGATGACAGCTGTGATGTCTCCATTGTGTCTTGCTCGAAGCTCCCCACCGAGGTGTTCTCCTGGAAGGCTGGAGAGGGGGCCACCCAGGATGGGCCGGCGTCATTGGCTGCAGGACCTGCGGGAGAATGGCCATTTGGTTAGTGGAAGGGATGGGTCAGTCAGTGAGGCAATATCAACTCACATTTGACAGCTCCTTTGGCTGGGCCTGGTGGTTCCTCACCTCTGCAGCATCCGCCAGCCTCTGCGTTGGTGACCGCTCTGTCCTCGGCCACACCGGTCGCCTCCAGAGCATGCTCCTTGAAGGTGGTGAGAAGTCTTATGTCCAGCACCCCACCGCCAGTCTGGGCCCTCTCCCGACGATTGTGGTAGAGCTTTTCCTGAAGAGACACAGAGAGGGCATCATTAGCCAAACACATGGTTCAGGGTGGTGGGAGAGGGGTTGTGAAGGAAGAGTTGAGGGGGTTGAAAGGAGAGGGAGGGTGGAGGGAGGGTGGGGGGTTGCATGGAGAGTTGGGGTGGATGCTCATGTAGGGGCAGGAAGGTCTTCGGGGGGGGGGGGGGGGTCGTTGGTATCTACTCACTCGTGCTGCCCGGTCTAGATCATTAACCTTTTTCTGGCACTGGAGACCAGTCCCCCTGGTCAGAACCCTGGCACTCACAGCTGCCACCACCTCTTCCCAGGCAGCCCTATGACTGACCCTCCTGGACTCCGAGGAAACAAGACATTCTTCCTGGCCTCCGCTGCATCTAGGAGCCTGGCCAGATCTGTGTGGTGATATGCATCACTGCAAATACACAAGGGGTTAATGTAGATACACTAAGACTAAGTAAACACTAGAGGGAGCACCAGAGACATCATAACACAACATGGTACCAGTGAGTGCCTGTTAAATCTACATAGCTCAACTCAACAAATCCGTGACTACCAGCAACAGCACCCAGGCAAGATGTTCGAGATTCTGGTTCCGCAGCAGCTCAGGTACCACGGCAATCTCAGTGCCAACTGGCGTGCATTCCAACAGAGATTTGAGAGCTACCAGGTAGCGTCCGACCTAGGTGGCATGGCGGATGCAGAGAAAATAAAGCTTCTGCTCACTATTGGGGGTGCAAGTGCAGCAAAAATCTTCAAGACCTTCAAGTATTCCAAAGGGCAAGACAAGAGCGACTTCCAGACAGTCCTGGACAAGTTTCAAGTATACTGCGAGGAAAATACAAGAGAGAACGGTACAGAAAATATGTAACACGAAAGAAAGGGGGGATGTGGTGTTATGCATCACTGTAAATACACAAGTGGTTAATGTAGATACACTAAGACTAAGTAAACACTAGAGGGAGCACCAGAGACATCATAACACAATAATCTGCATCCCCGAATCTTGGGGCTGGTGTCCTGGGTGTCATTGTTACGAGCTGGCTGGGGTTGGCTGACCAAGTGCAGTTTAAGTGCTGCTCAACTTTGTTAGTGGGGGCTGCCGACCGTCGTGCCGGTGATTCAGCTGCCGAGCCTTCAGTTGTGGCGAGAAGCCCGTGAGGCCTCATTAAGTGGACCAATTAACGCTGAATAACATTGCCTGACTCGCTGGACCGAGTGGCGGGAAGCTCGTGGTAGTTCCTGCTTGCTACCACATTTCAAAATCTTTCTGGAGAATCGTGGTCTAAGTGTCTGAAATGGAGAATCCCGCCCTTGATGCTTGGTATAAAACCAGAAAATCCCCAAAACACACACTCGAGTCAGCCTCTGAAAAAAGGTATATTAGCATCCTAATCATAACTCTCAAAGAACTTTGATGAAACATCTTCACCAAAAAAGATAATCAGCCTTTTCTTTTCTTCTGATATGACCTAATACTTCCAGCATTTTCCTTTTGTTTTGTGTAAGACACTAATATTTGTACTGTGCAAGGTGAGGTGTTGATGTTACGACCGAATTTAACAGGCACATCCTACAAACTTTAAAAAGACTGCTCTTGCCCTAAGTCTTCGAGGCCCTTGTGCAGCATTAGTGGGCAGTGTGCTTTACAGCTGATACTTACCCCCATGTGCTTAGGAAATAATGCAGTCACTTTCAGGGGAGGTATTCAGAGACTCCTTCGATAATGGACATCCTGTGATAATTCGGACATGATAGGACAATTTTCAACAGCATACCAGATAGTCCACCTTTGGTTGTTGCAAGCCTGATTCATGACATTTTCATCTGAGGTCAGCGCTTCCCTATATCCCCACCCCAAAACATGTGCCATGTGAATTAGATCCATATGTCAGTCGCATGCTCAGGCCACTGGTACCATTGTGTAATGCTAAATCAGCACTCATTAAAGGAATCATTTGGGGTAATAAAATAGCCACATTCAGTGGGGACTGATTTCCGCTCCCATTTAGCACAGATGCGAATCCCGTTATGGCTGGTAACTCTCATGAGAGGGTCATAACGGGATTTATGACAGGTAGGTCTCAGAATGAGATCTTCCCCACAACCCTTCCCCTCCCATTGACGACGTAACCAGGTCCAGCAAGGGCATGAATCAGGATACCATTAATTTACGTATATTTTAATATTCAAAACAGGCTTAACACTGAATCTTCCAGGAAGGTCAGATATTCCCACCATTGGCATGGTGCAATGCCGGCAGGAATCACTAATGGTCTCCAAAAGCGGACACCAGATGAGAAGACCATGCCAGGGTCTCAAAGGCCAATGTAACCCCTGAGTGGTCAGGGACATGGCAGAGTAGTGCCCTGGCACTGCTCCCTGGCACTGCCAGGTTGGCACTGCCAGGGGTGGGGGCTGAAGGGTGGGGGGGCTGAAGGTGTGGGGTCTTGGACGACCACATCACAGGGGTTCGCTTCATGTGGAGGGGGGCGATGGGGGTAGGGGGCATTGCCATAAAGGCTGGAGATTAGAGGAGATGTGGAGGATGTTGTTCCGAAGACCCAATGCCAGAGATTGGGGGTGGGGTGCCGATGCCGGCAATAATGGTGGATGTGAGTTTTTAACCAGGTTTTGAGAACGGGATGGCCTTTACAAATGGCACCCCGATCTCTGTGGAGCCAGACTTGCAGGCGTCTTTATGTCCCGCCCCTCACAATAGCCCCCTTCTAGAAAATGGCAATGTGTGGGTCGGTCTCGACAGAAATTCTGATTGTTTCTCTGCACGCTGGCTTTCTGTCAGAGACTGACACTTTGCCACTTTTGGTAAAATTCCGCCCAATATGTCAGCCTCTGCAAAGAGAAAAGACAGTTTAACATCCTAATAAGTCTGAAAGAACTTTGCTGAAACATCTTTACCAACAAAGATAATCAACCTTTCTTTTCTCCTGATACTGCCTAATGCTTTGTACTTCCAGCATTTTCAGAGCGTGAGGAATCGGATGAACTTTTGACCCAGAAAAATACTGTGCCTCTTTTATGCGAGACACTCAGTGCAACCTGTAGTGCCATTCCAGCAAGCACCTTTTATCCATCTTTAACAGTTTGCTGCTGTCTCCACTCCACTATAGAGCTCCTGGATTTCTTTCCCCTCTTGGCAAGCCGCCTATTAACACTGAATGAGTACGTAGGAGCTCACTCAACCATCCCAAAGGAGGCCTGAGTTTGAAACTGGTCTGAAGCTCAGGTTACTGCTGTAAGGTAGGGAATATGGTGGCTCTCCCACCACCGGTTCAATACAAGTTGATCCAATGATTGTGCCTGTAGGGGCAGCCACATATCTAACGTTACAGCACTGTCAGCATTTTAAAAGTACTTCTATGGCTGTGAGTGTTTTGCGACATTCAGAGGTTGTAAAAGGCGCGATTTAAATTAAAGCCTTTCCTTCTTTCTAAAGGTGCGATTTTGGGCCTGCACAATATTTCACAAAGGCATTTGAAGTAAGCCCAAAGAGTGTTTTAAAGGGGCTAATTTAAATTTCCATACCAACTCGCATACATCTCGCAGGTGAGGTTGTAGGTGCCTGCAATTTTCTTTTATATTTTATTTATAAATTTAGTGTACCCAATTATTTTTTTTCCACTTAAGGGTCAATTTAGCGTGGTCAATCCACCTAACCTGTACGTCTTTGGGTTGTGGGAGTGAAACCCACGCAGACATGGGGAGAATGTGCAAACTCCACATGGATAGTGACCCAGGGCCAGGATTCGAACCCCGGTCCTCAGTGCCATAGTCCCAGTGCTAACCACTGCGCCACATGTCGCCCATAGGTGCCAACAATGGCATTGAAAGTCCACCCATTCCATATTTCAGGAAATTCCCAGTGTAGGAGGCCAGAGGTCATTGTTAATAAGAAGTTATTAATATATGAAAATCAAGCTCGAATGCCATTGTTGGGATCCCAATGTCATTTTCACCTCCATGTACATTTCTATTGCTTGCAGTTCTACTTGCCTACAAAATGCCGCTGCTATAAATTGGAAAGCAAACATTTGCAATGGCACTGAAAGAGATTCTCACCTCCAAGATACTTGAACATGCTATCATCCCTCAACATTATGATCCGATGCAAAATGCTTTGGGAATTTTGCTACAAACATACAATCATGGACAGGAAAAGATCCACTGGTCTGTCTAATACCTCCCATGTCAATATGATGCCCAATGCATCATGATACAGAAATTCCCCGCCTATCAAGAGCCAATTAAAAATATCTGGAATATTTATCCCTGGAAATCAAAACTAGTCTTGATCATTTTGATGTTGATAGATAGTACAGGGTACCCACCGCTATTCAAGGTAATCTTCACCCTAGCCAAAAACAGGGCCTGTTCTCTCTCAAAGGAAATGAGAGACCTGTAAAGATTTGATCACCTGCTAATGCTCGCATTCCAAGCATTGTCTGGCATCTTTGAATCTGTCTATATATATGTTTCTGGAACATACCTCTTCATTCACCTGAGGAAGGAGCAGCGCTCCGAAAGCTAATGACATCGAAACAAACCTGTTGGACTTTAACCTGGTGTTGTAAAACGTCTTACTGTGCTCACCCCAGTCCAACGCCGGCATCTCCACATCAAGGAAATGAATGAATCAACATACACCAGAAAAACCAGCAAACTGTTCCAAATGTCCACTATTTACATTAGCAAAGAAGACTTCCTAACCTCCAGCCTAGTTCTGGCCTTACTTAACTTGCTACCATGACTTTAGGTCCTCCCTCATGTCTTCAGTTGACAGGAATTGGCCCACATAAACACAATCTGGTTTCTTCATGATTTCACAAATGTAAATCCCAGACTCTATGCTCTTCTGAAGTAGCCAAACCAGGGTTGACAACTCTGATTTGGTATTTCCTGGAGGTTTCATCACATGACTTTCCACATCAACCATTCCCAGTCAAACTGTCAAAATATTTTTTTTAATCGCAATTATTTTTAATGCCCTGGTTTTTCTCCTGGTTTTCCCACTGAGGTGTCCCCAGGAAATTATTTTTAATTCCTGATGGCACCAGGATATTGTCGAGGAAATAACAATCCTAATATAAACCCAAGTCTTTTTAAGTTAAAGATGCTGTATAATTGGATTGCCTTGGTGTTGCCACTACTGTTGCTGTGTTGTTCTTACCCTACAACAGGTTCTATACTCCATAGGTCAATAATGTTGATGTTCCGTATTACAAATGCTGACTGATTGCCCCTGTATTTTCAACATTTTCTGCTTTTATTTCAGATTTCTCACATTTGCAGCTCTTTAAAAAATATATTTTATTATATAATTAAACCTTGAGTATCTAATCAGATCTAAAATACTCAAAAAAAACCTCAAATAATAGTCATTCTTTTTTGTGCTGCATGTACGGTTGTACGTTACTGTATTGTGTGAGTTCACAACATTACCTGGAGTAACTATGAGAAAAAGTATATATCATAAACAGTTTGACTAAAGAGAGAATTGTGTAATTAGGTTTAGATAGACAGGATAATGCTTCTGTATGTTTTGCACACCATCAGATTGCTAGCAATGTTTACTAAGTAATAGCAGGCATGATGCAATAAAAATGGCAAGGGAAACCAATTATCTTTGAAACAATATTTATGTCCTGCCCAAATTATTTGCATAACGTGTTTTCTGTCACTGACTGTGCAATTATCCATAATGATACCCTTCTAATATTAATTAAGCTATTAATTGTTGTCTAATTAAACATTTTTACATTTGCAATTGTACCATACCTAATTAATTTGCATTTTCTGACCTCCTTGTCACTTCCAATACAGAGTTCTCTCCCTATCCCCGATTACCTTGACACTAAATCAAAGTACTGAATTCACCAGAGCATTACATGTCCGACGTGTAAATGTTTACTGATATGAGCACTGGCTCTTTCTGAATGACAAATCCATGCGAAGGTAAAGTTGGGATAGTCATAAATTCAAATTCCAAGCCTACCTCACAGAAATATGGAAGGTAGGAGAGTTTGATCAAACAAAGAAAACATGCACCTTTGCAAATTTGACCTTTTCAAAACATCCCTATGAAGTTAAATCATCTTGTCGTGGAGTAGCAGAATATTTTATATCCTTGCTATGAGTGTATAAATTAGGCTGATTGATAGCAGCTAGAAGACAAGAATTCTAGTTTAATCTTTATCCTCATTATAAATTCCATAAGGTCCTTGTCACCCACTCGTCAATTCTCAACCCCATTTTCTGGAAATCCTTTCCTAAATGTCTCCATGTTCCAACTGTTGTTTATATCTTTAACACGGCAGGCAGCAAAACCAATTGAGCATCATTCATGAAAACTAAGTCCATTACTTATCTTCAATTAAAGGCCAAACTCCTGAACCTGACAGAAGAAAATGCTTCTCTAAGAAATGCCTGCAGTAAAGCTATATGAGGATGTGATGATTGGCCACCAATAGCCACAATCATCTTGCTTTGTGCCAAGTTCCACTTGAAAGTTTTCACTTTGATTCCCATTGGGCTTAGTTTTGGAAAAAGCCCTTAATGTCATACTGTTGTCAAATCTGCTTCAATATCAAGGACAGCTACCCTTGCATCTCCTCTGGCCTGCAGTTCTGGCCTCCATGGACGGGATTCTCCGATCCCCCGCCGGGCCGGAGAATCGCCGGGGGGCAGCATGAATCCCGTCCCTCCACCCTGACGCCGGCTGCCGGATTCTCTGGCTCCAGTTTTTCGGCAGGGGCAGGAATCGCGCCGGTCAGGGGCCATTGGCAGCGGCCCCCCCGGCGATTCTCTGGCCCACGATAGGCCAAGTGGCCGCCCGTTTTCGGCCAGTCCCGCCGGCGTGAAATATACCAGGTCCTTACCGGCGGGACCTGGCTCTGCGGGCGCCCTGCGGAGTCCTCAGGGAGCCCCCCATGGTGGCATGGCCTGCGATCGGGGGCCACCGATCCGCGGGTGGACCTGTGCTGTGGGGGCACTGTTTCCCTCCGCGCCAGCCGGTGTAATGGTCCGCCATGGCCGGCGCGGAAAAATTAAATCCTGCACATGCGCTGGGATGACTCCCCCACATGCGCTAACTCGCACCGGCCGGCAGAGGCCCTTCGCCGCTGGTTGGTGCGGCGCCAACCCAGTCGGCGCCGGCCTAGCCCCTGAACGTGCGGAGGATTCCGCACCTTCAAGGTGGCCGACGCCGGAGAGGTTCACACCACTCCTCGGCGCCGCCATGGCCCACCCCGCCGATTAGGGGAGAATCCCGCCCATGTCTGGATCAAGATGATAATAACATCTTTAGCCAAATTGTTCAAGCAGAACCCAAACTATGTGTTGGTGAGCAGGTTATTCGTGAGAACCACTTGAAAGCACCATTGTTGAAAACATATATCACTGTTAGTTGGTAAGAAGACGTTAGGGCAGTAATTGGCCTGGATTCATTGTTTTGTAGGGAGGACATATTTGGGAAATTTTCCACATTATCACATGGATGCCGTTGTCATTGCTGTACTGGACTAGCCAGGTTAATGGTACAACTTGCTTTGGTGAATAGATTTGTCGCACTACTGATAAAACATTATCAGCTGCCAAAACTCTTTGCTGAATTCATGTCACTCAGCCACTCTTAATGGTCTATGAAAAGACCCAACGTAGCTGGATATTGGCAGTTATGATGGTGGAGCAGCTGAAGAATGTCAAATAGAATTATTCACTTATTAGTTTTGGTTTAAGATGAGGGCAGCACGGTGGCACTGCGGCCTCACGTCCCCGAGGTCCCAGGTTCGATCCCGGCTCTGGGTCACTGTCCGTGTGGAATTTGCACATTCTCCCCGTGTTTGTGTGGGTTTCGCCAAAAAATGTGCAAGCTAGGTAGATTGGCCACACTAAATTGCCCCTTAATTGGAAAAATGAATTGGGTACTCTAAATTTAAAAAAAAGTTTTGGTTGAAGATGCTTGCAAATCCTTAAACCGTGCCTCTTTTATTTGTGTGCTGAGCATCACCATGTTTGAGGATGGGGATGTTCATGAACCCTCCTTCTACCATCATTTCCAAGTTGTCCTGTAGAATTTTTAACTGGAAAAGATAGGACAAAATAATTTTGCTCTGGATGTATTGACTGTAGGACCACTTAGCTTGGTCTTTGGCCTGATTTCTTTGCTATTCAGAATGCCGTTGTCATTGTGTGGTAATTTCATTTACATAAGAACATAAGAACTAGGAGCAGGAGTAGGCCATCTGGCCCCTCGAGCCTGCTCCGCCATTTAATGAGACCATGGCTGATCTTTGTGGACTCAGCTCCACTCTCCGGCCCGTACACCATATCCCCGAATCCCTTTATTCTTTAGAAAGGCATCTATCTTTTTCATAAAAACGTTTAAAGAAGGAGCCTCAACTGCATCACTGGGCAAGGAATTCCAGAGATTCACAACCCTTTGGATGAAGAAGTTCCCCCTACACTCCATCCTAAATCTACCTCCCCTTATTTTGAGGCTATGCCCCCTAGTTCTGCTTTCCCCGACCAGTGGAAATAACCTGCCCGCATCTATCCTATCTATTCCCTTCATAATTTTATATGTCTCAATAAGATCCCCCCCGCATCGTTCTAAACTCCAATGAGTACAGTCCCAGTCTACTCAACCTCTCGTCATAATCTAATCCCCTCAACTCTGGGATCAACCTAGTGAATCTCCTCTGCACTCCCTCCAGTGCCAATATGTCCTTTCTCAGGTAAGGAGACCAAAACTGAACACAATACTCCAGATGCGGCCTCACCAACACCCTATACAATTGCAGCATAACCTCTCTAGTCTTGAACTCCATCCCTCTAGCAATGAAAGACAAAACTCAATTACCCTTCTTAATCACCTGCTGCACCTGCACACCAACTTTTTGCGACTCGTGCACCAGCACACCCAGGTCCCTCTGCACAGCAGCATGTTTTAACATCTTACCGTTTAAATAATAATCCATTCTGCTGTTATTCCTCCCAAAATGGATAGCCTCACACTTGGCAACATTGAATTCTATCTGCCAGACCCTAGCCCATTCACCTAACCTATCCAAATCCTTCTGCAGACTTCCGGTATCCTCTGCACTTTTTGCTTTACCACTCATCTTAGTGTCGTCTGCAAACTTTGACACATTGCACTTGGTCCCCAACTCCAAATCGTCTATGTAAATTGTGAACAACTGCGGGCCCAACACTGATCCTTGAGGGACCCCACTAGTTACAGGTTGCCAACCAGAGAAACACCCATTTATCCCCACTCTCTGCTTTCTGTTAGTTAACCAATCCTCTACCCATGCTACCACTTTACCCTCAATGCCATGCATCTTTAGTTTATGCAGCAACCTTTTGTGTGGCACCTTGTCAAAAGCTTTCTGGAAATCCAGATATACCACATCCATTGGGTCCCCGTTATCTACTGCACTGGTAACGTCCTCAAAAAATTCTACCAAATTAGTCAGACACGACCTACCTTTTGTGAACCCATGCTGCATCTGCCCAATGGGACAATTTCCCTCCAGGTGCCCCGCTATTTCCTCCTTAATGATAGATTCCAGCATTTTCCCTACAACCGAAGTTAAGCTTACCGGCCTATAATTACCCGCTTTCTGCCGACCTCCTTTTTTAAACAGTGGTGTCACGTTTGCTACTTTCCAATCCTCTGGGACCAACCCAGAGTCTAGTGAATTTTGATAAATTATCACTAGTGCGTTTACAATTTCCCTAGCCATCTCTTTTAACACTCTGGGATGCATCCCATCAGGGCCAGGAGAATTGTCTACCTTTAGCCCCATTAGCTTGCCCAATACTGCCTCCTTAGTGATTAGAATCATCTCAAGGTCCTCACCTATCATATCTTTATTTCCATCAGTCACTGGCACGTTATTTGTGTCTTCCACTGTGAAGACTGACCCAAAAAACCTGTTCAGCTCCTCAGCCATTTCCCCGTCTCCTATTATTAAATCTCCCTTCTCATCTTCCAAAGGACCAATATTTACCTTAGCCACTCTTTTTTGTCTTATATATTTGTAGAAGCTTTTACTATCTGCTTTTATTTTCTGAGCCAGTTTACTTTCAAAGTCTACCTTACTCTTCTTTATAGCTTTTTTAGTAGCTTTCTGGTGTCCCCTAAAGACTTCCCAGTCCTCTAGTCTCCCACTAATTTTTGCCACTTTGTATGTTTTTTCCTTCAATTTGATACTCTCCCTCACCTCCTCAGATATCCACGGTCGATTTTTCCCCTTTCTACCGTCTTTCTTTTTTGTCGGTATGAACCTTTTCTGAACACTGTGAAAGATCACTCGGAAGGTTCTCCACTGTTCCTCAACTGCTTCACCATGAAGTCTTTGCTCCCAGTCTACCTTAGCTAATTCTTCTCTCATCCCATTGTAATCGCCTTTGTTTAAGCACAAAACACTAGTGTTTGATTTTACCTTGTCATCCTCCAACTGTATTTTAAATTCCACCATATTGTGGTCGCTCCTTCCAAGAGGATCCCGAACTATGAGATCATTAATCAATCCTGCCTCATTACACAGGACCAGATCTAGGACCGCTTGTTCCCTTGTAGGTTCCATTACATACTGTTCCAAGAAATTATCCCGGACACATTCTATAAACTCCTCCTCAAGGCTGCCTTTACCAACCTGGTTAAACCAATCGACATGTAGATTAAAATTCCCCAAGATAACCGCTGTACCATTTCTACATGCATCCGTTATGTCTTTGCTTATTGCCTGCCCTACCATCCTGTTACTATTTGGTGGCCTATAGACTACTCCTATCAGTGACCTTTTCGCCTTACTAGTCCTGATTTCCACCCAAATTGATTCAACCTTGTCCTCCATAGCACCAATATCATCCCTTACTATTGCCCGGATGCCATCCTTAAACAACAAAGCTACACCAACGCCCTTACCGTCCATTCTATCCTTTCGTATAGTTTGATACCCTTGGATATTGAACTCCCAGTCGTGACCATCCTTTAACCATGTTTCAGTCATGGCCACTAAATCATAGTCATTCACGATGATTTGCGCCATCAACTCATTCACCTTATTCCGTATACTACGAGCATTCAGGTAAAGTACACTTATGCTGTTTTTTTATGTCTTTGTTATGAATCCTAACACCTTGATCAGTAACTTTTCGCAAATTATTTTTCCTCTTATCCTTTCTCCTAATTTTCCTTGTCATTGAACCCATATTTCTACAGAATAACCTGTCACGTAACCTGCTGCCTTGCTCTCCATGAACCATTATACTGTCCATAGCTTTACCCTTCCCTTCCCCCCAACTTGCTAGTTTAAAGTCCTTGTGACCAACCTATTTATCCTATTCGCCAGAACACTGGTCCCAGAATGGTTCAGGTGAAGACCGTCCCAACGGTACAGGTCCCTCCTGCCCCAGTACTGATGCCAATGCCCCATGAAATGGAATCCCTCTTTCCCGCACCACTCCTTTAGCCACATGTTAACTTCCCTAATTTTCTCAACCCTATGCCAATTGGCACGTGGCTCGGGGAGTAATCCAGAGATTATAACCCTGGAGGACCTGTTCTTTAATTTAGTCCCGAGTGTTTGATAATCCCCAAACAGGTCCTCTTTCTTAGTCTTACCTATGTTGTTAGTCCCAACGTGGACCACAACAACTGGATCCTCCCCCTCCCTCTCCAAAACCCTTTCAAGCCGATCAGAGATGTCCCTCACCCTGGCACCGAGCAGGCAACATACCATGCGGGACTCACGATCTGGCTTACAAAGGATGCCATCAATCCCCCTAATTATAGAATCCCCTACAACTACCACTTGTCTTTTTGCTCCCCCCTCTTGAATGGCTTCCTGTACCACGGTGCAGAGGTCCGTCAACGCATCCTCCCTACAGCCCTCTTCCTCATCCACACAGGGAGCAAGTACCTCATACTTGTTGGACAAGGTCAAGGGCTGAGGATCCTCAACTCCTAAACTCAGGATCCCCCTACCTGCCTGCCTTGCAGTCACATCACTCTGTCCCTGACCACTGTCCGAATTATCAGTACTTATTCTACCGGGTGTGACTGCATCCTGAAACAAAGCGTCCAGGTAATTTTCCCCCTCCCTGATGTGCCGCAGTGTGTGAAGCTCGGTCTCCAGCTCATCAATTCTGAGCCGAAGTTCCTCGAGCAGCCAACACTTGCTGCAGATGTGGTCACTGACGGTCTCAATGGGATCCACCAGTTCCATCATCATACAGCAACAGCACATCACCTGTCCAGCCATATTCAACTAGTTAATTAATGTAAATAATTTATTTTTTATTTTTTATAGAACCTCAAGGATAAACCCGAACACCAACAAAAACACAGCCCTCTCTCGCCACTCACCCAAACTCAGTCACTCACCTAAACTCAGATGCACTCTGTTCCAATCAGCACTCCGTGACTAAAGGCACTCCTGCCACACCTTTTGTGCACTCACCTCTCCCAGTACACCCGGCTTTCATCTCCCGCACTTTTTAAATCTCCCGGCTCTCTCCTCCGGCGCTGTTTTCGCTGTCCCGGCTCTCTCTGCTCCGCGCTGTTTTCGCTGTCCCGGCTCTCTCTGCTCCGCGCTGTTTTCGCTGTCCCGGCTCTCTCCTCCCGCGCTTTTTAAATCTCCTGGCTCTCTCCTCCGGCGCTGTTTTCGCTGTCCCGGCTCTCTCTACTCCCGCGCTGTTTTCGCTGTCCCGGCTCTCTCCTCCCGCGCTTTTTAAATCTCCCGGCTCTCTCCTCCGGCGCTGTTTTCGCTGTCCTGGCTCTCTCTGCGAGAATCGGCGGGGGCGGTAACGTGCCGCGCCGGTCGGCGGAAATCCCCCGGCGATTCTCCGGTCCACGTTGGGCCGAAGTCCCGCCGCTGTCAACCCACGCCAGCCGGCGTCGATTGAAGCACCTTTCGAACGGTGGGACAAGGCGGCGCGGGCGGGCTCCGGGGTCCTGGGGTGGGGGGGGGGGCGGGGCGATCTGGCCCCGGGGGGTGCCCCCAGGGTGGCCTGGCCCGCGATCGGGGCCGACTGATCCGCGGGCGGGCCTGTGCCGTGGGGGCACTCTTTTCCTTCTGCCTTTGCCATGGTCTCCACTATGGCGGAGGCGGAAGGGACCCCCTCCTCTGCGCATGCGCGGGGATGCCGTGAGCGGCCGCTGACGCTCCTGCGCATGCGCCGCACAGCAAAGTCATTTCCGCACCAGCTGGCGGGGCAGCAAAGGCCTTTCCCGCCAGCTGGCGGGGCGGAAATCACTCTGGCACGGGCCTACCCCCTCAAGGTGAGGGCTCGGCCCTTCAAGATGCGGAGAATTCCGCACCTTTGGGGCGGCGCGATGCCGGACTGATGCGCGCCGTTTTTGGTCCCGGTCAGCGGACATTGCGCCGATTGCGGAGAATTCCGCCCACTGTTTCAGACTTTTTGCCATACCGTTTAAGATTTTGTTATTCTTTGTTAATAACATTGGTTTCGTTCTTGGTGTAACATAGTTAGTTTCTGCACCTGGCACCTTCCTGTGTATATAGTATAGCCACATGTACATATTGTTGTAAATATTGCACACACATGATTAGATGCACTCACTACACTTCTTTATTTATTATCATGTAGGCACATATTCTTTGCGAAAAGGGGCGATGTCATGATATTTAGATCAGCATATCGTGGTGCAATCACACACACACTGATGGACATGCAGTAGGACCAACCAACACACACACAACATTGCAGCCAATCACCAGTGAGAGCACACACACTATAAAAACAGGGGACACTACAGTTCCCGCTTTTTCCAGCAGCAGCCAGCTCAGAGCCTGGCACTCAGACATTCACCATGTGCTGAGTACCTCACCCAGATAGTGATAGGACAGGGTCCACAGATTAGCTGGTAATGCATGTACCCAAGTTAGCAGTGTGCTGTTACAGTTGAGTAGTTAATAAAATTGAGTTACACCATCTCCAGCCGTGTTGGATCGTTTGTACACCAGAATACCCAACACGACAAATATGTGTGGACATTCCAGATTGGTTGTGAGATACATTTGGAATTCCTCTCTTCAATCCAACTACTGCAGGGATAAGACCCTTCCTCATGGTCTTTTGGGTCTTGCGATATCTTAGTGCTCGGTGAATGTTCATCACCAACTGGACAAGTCCATGGTTTGTGTAGTAGGCATCGGTTCCTCCGCTAAACTGAGAGATACAAATATCACTCAGATCTTTGACTTGAACAATGGCATCAACTGGAAGGCACCAGTATTTTGATCTAGGATGTCTCCATATAGTTTTGTATTTGTCCTTTGGTGGAAGAGGTGTTTGTTATAATGAGGCCATGATGAACACACTTTGTAAACAGGACACCATTTGCAATGGCTTTTTGCACCACATTGTTCCCAATGTTTCTTCTTCAGATGTCAAAGTGGCATTAAAGGCTCCCCGAAGGGTGATTATTTTGTTCTTTGGGTTGGTCGTAAGGACTTCATCAATTCAGGATGGAACTTTTCCATGACATCGTCATTGGAGTCAAGGATCGGGGCATAAACGCAGTGGAAGTCAAATCACAAGGTAACCAAAGCTGAGACTGCAGTCAGGGATTTAGGGATCAAGGAGAACAATCAGATACAGGAGCAAGAGGCTTTTCAAAGATTTACACAAGAGTCTGAGGATTTTTAAGTCAATTTGCTAGCATTCTAAGATTCAGGGAAGCTTGGCAAAGATGGGATGATAGAAGCAATGAATTTTGTGTTGGACAGAATAGAGCTAGCTGAAGTTTTTGAAGAATGAGGTTAACCTTGAGGTTAACTATACTTGGATTTCAACAGCAGTGAATGGGAAGGTGGAATGTAAACTGGAAGTATTTTGAAGGTGAAATCAAGTAGTTCTGGGAGTGCATCAGGTTTTGGAGTTAAAAAGAGTTCAGCTCAGTATTACATTGGACACCGACATTGTACACGTCTAGAGTTATCCTGAGTAGCTGCCAGAGTGGATGATGGATGATAGCTGGGGTTATACAGGTACTGATGAGAACCAAAAAGGATTACCTCCCCAAATTTTAACCTGAAGGAAATTCCAACTTGCACAGAATTTGGTCTCATGCAAACAACCAGAAATTATAGCGCCAGTTTTGGAATTGCTGACAGGGATGGAAAGATATAATTGGGTGTTTCAAGCACATGTGGCTATTTTGCCAACAAGCAACATGTTTTGCAGGTGACCAAGGATGTGTCCTTGGGTGCACCAGAAGCGTCAGTGCAGGTTAAAAAGTTAAAAGCTTTGGAAAAGTTCAGTGATGACATTGTATAAATATAAGTGAAGACAGGAAACAACTGATAGACGATGGAAGAAAGGTGATTCAAAATTGGGTAGACAACCATTTTGAAAGTTGTAGAGAGATTGTGGAGGAGAAAGAATTACAGTAAAACCACAGTCACAATCACACATATCTAATGTCAATTGTATGTCTGAAAAAATTAGTAAACTAAAGACGTAAAGTAGTAAAATAGGTGTAAACAGGCCTCAAAAGACAAGTACCTTCATTTAACTCTGGTTCTGATGAAATATGATTTACAGAATTTGAGATTGTTGCTCCCACAGTGTGTCTTTAACCCATATGCGGTGGACAAATGACTGCGGGTCGACTTTGTTCAATCAAATAGTGTTTATTCACACACACACTATGTTACAGTTAATCAGTCACACCATCGAACACACGTTATTTTGCAGAATACTAAAGTTCACACTAGACCTTGACTTAACTTTTGAGTGGAGATGCCGGCGTTGGACTGGGGTGAGCACAGTAAGAAGTCTTACAACACCAGGTTAAAGTCCAACAGGTTTGTTTCGATGTCACTAGCTTTCGGAGCACTGCTCCTTCCTCAGGTGAATGAAGAGGTATGTTCCAGAAACATATCTATAGACAGATTCAAAGATGCCAGACAATGTTTGGAATGCGAGCATTAGCAGGTGATTAAATCTTTACAGATCCAGAGATGGGGTAACCTCAGGGTACCCAGACAAATAAAGGCCTTATGTGTATTCGACTCCTGTAGCCCTCTATGTTCTGTCCTTGGTCTGGTCTGATTAGTAAGTTCGCGGATGACATCAAGGTTGATGAAGTGGCAGATAGTATTGAGGATTGTCAGAGAATAGAGCAGAGAGGATAGATAGGTTGGAGACTTGAAATGAAAATGAAATACGCTTATTGTCACAAGTAGGCTTCAAATGAAGTTACTGTGAAAAATCCCTAGTCGCCACTTTCTGGCGCCTGTTCGGGGAGGCTGGTATGGGAATTGAACCGTGCTGCTGGCCTGCCTTGGTCTGCTTTCAAAGCTAGCAATTTAGTCCTGTGCTAAACCAGCCCCTTGGGCAGAGAAATGGCAAATGGAGTTTAATCCAGACAAATGTGAGGTAATGCATTTTGGGAGTTACATCATTGAGGGGAAATATACAGTAAATGGCAAAACTATTAGGAATATAGAAAGTCAGAGAGATCTGGGTGTGTAGGTCCACAGATCTTTGAAAGTGGCAGCACAAGTGGACAAGGTAGTCAAGAAAGCATATGGAATGCTTGCCTTCATTGGACGGGCATCGAGTATAAAAACTGGCAAGTCATGCTGCAGTTGTATCGAAGCTTGGTACAGCCACACTTGGAATATTGGCACAATTCTGGTTGGCACACTGCCAGAAGGATGTGGAGGCTTTAGAGAGGGTGCCGAGGAGATTTACCAGGATGTTGCCTGGTCTGAAGGGTGTCAGCCATGCGGGGAGGCTGAATAATCTCGGACTGTTTTCATTAGAACGATGGAGGTTGAGGGGTGACCTGATAGGGTTCTACAAGATTATGAGGGGGATGGATAAAGTGGATGGTAGGCATTCTTTCCCAGGGTGAAGGGGTCAGTCACCAGGGGGCATAGATTTAAGGTACGTGGGGCAAAATTTAGAGGAGGTATGCGAGGCAGGTGTTTTACACAGAGAGTGGGGAGTGCCTGGGAAGCGTTGCCAGAGGAGGTTGTGGAAGCAGATACATTAACGGCATTCAAAAGGCAGCTCGACAAATACATGGATAGAATCGGTATAGAGGGATACAGAACTAGGAAGTTCTGAGGGTTTTGGCCAAGGGTGGTATCATGACCGGTACAGGTTTGGAGGGCCGAAGGGCCTGTTCCTGTGCTGTACTGTTCTTTGTTCTTTGATTCTCTGGCTCTGGTCTTCCTTCTGTTGGTGGCGTGATTGTCCTCTTTGTGGTGGCCGGTAAAGATCACTGTTTTTCCGTTGCTGTTGCTGGCTGCTGCAGAGAGTGATTCTGAGGTGATGCAGCATCTTTTGTACCTCATTGGTTTCGCGCCCCTTTGGGCGGTCCCTGGGCCATTACCAATTCACTGTTCAGGGTTCGATCACCCTGATCGATCAAGTCGAATCAGGGGGCTGCCACATTGATTTTGGGGTGTGCACTCATCGGCCATGTGGTGTTAGGGGCACGTAGGCCCTTCCAAATAAGGAATTCAGTCTGGTAGACATTCGTGATTGACAGTATGTTTCCATTGACCCTAGGATGGCCTGGAGATGGTCTTTATCCTGTGTATTGTAATGTCTAGGCTCCAGCTTGCTCTTCAATATTTATTTAAACTGCAGCCTGCTTGTCCTGTCCTTGGTTAAATTTCCCGGTGCCCTTGGCAGGATACCATCTTAGGTGGCCGTTCAGCCACAAGATGTAACTCCCATTTATTCAGAAAGTCAGGAAGACCCTGTGCAAGTGCCACACCTGGAGTATTGTGTACAATTTATCCAGACCTAAAAAAGGCTAAATTGCCATAGTGGGAGTGCAAAGAAGTTTCACCAGACCCTGGGATGGTGGGATTGCCCTGTGAGGAGGGATTGAGGTGCAGGGAGGATATTTTCCTTTGGATGGGGAGTCTAGAACCAGGGGCAGTCTCAGAGTAAGAGGTAGGCCATTTAGGAATGCGACTCAAAGGGTGGTGCATCTTTGGAATTCGCTTCGCCCCAGGCTGCTTTGGATGCTCAGATAATGAGTGTATTGTGGGCCAAGATTGATAGATTTCTGGAGATTAAAGATACCAAGGGAAATGGGGATAATGCCAGAAAATGACAATGAGGGAGACGATCAGTCATGATCGAATTGAATGGCAGAGAAAATAAATTGTGGGGTCGAATAGCTTACTCCTGCTCCTGTTTCTGATGTTCCTATATCCCCAGGTAGAAAGAAGAAAGGGAACAGGGAGCAGAGAGGCAGAGATGGAGGAATGGAGCCAGTGAGAATCCAGAAGAAAAAAGGCAGAGATGGCGACAAAATGCTGCAGAAAGATTGGTCGATCCAGCAGTACAGAATCATGTTGTTTATCTGGCTTTGCCAATTACCTACTATATCTAGGCTCTAATGGGATCAGAGACATCTTCCGCTGTGCAGAAAATATTTCAATTTATTTATGTTTTTTTTTTATTGTTGATAAATTACTTAAAATTCACAAGCTCCTGAGGTGACATTGAATTAGCATATGCAAGTTACAAACCTTTGTGAAATAGGCGATTAAAACTCTCTTACATATGACTGATTGAAGAAGTTGACAATCTCAGACTTTCTTCAACCTGACGGCAGAACATTGATTATATTACACGTGATACCTGTCATAATATACACCATAGAACATAGAACATTACAGTGCAGTCCAGGCCCTTCAGCCCTCGATGTTGCTCCAACCTGTGAAACCACTCAAAAGCCCTACACTATTCCCTTATTGTCCATATGTCTATCCAATGACCATTTGAATGCCTTTAGTGTTGGCGAGTCCACTACTGTTGCAGGTAGGGCATTCCACGCTCTTGCTACTCTCTGAGTAAAGAACCTACCTCTGACATCTGTCCTATATCTATCTCCCCTCAATTTAAAGCTATGTCACCTCGTGTTAGACATCACCATCCGAGGAAAAAGGCTCTCACTATCCACCCTATCCAATCCTCTGATCATCTTGTATGCCTCAATTAAGTCACCTCTTAACCTTCCTCTCTCTAACGAAAACAGCCTCAAGTCCCTCAGCCTTTCCTCTTAAGATCTTCCCTCCATACCAGGCAACATTCTGGTAAATCTCCTCTGCATCCTTTCCAATGCTTCCACATCCTTCCTATAATGCAGCGACCAGAATTGCACGCAATACTCCAAATGCGGCCGCACCAGAGTTTTGTACAGCTGCAACATGACCTCATGGCTCCGAAACTCAATCCCTCTACCAATAAAACTAACACACCGTACGCCTTCTTAACAACCCTCTCAACCTGGGTGGCAACTTTCAGGGATCTATGTACATGGACACCGGGATCTCTCTGCTCATCCACACTGCCAAGAATCTTACCATTAGCCCAGTACTCTGTCTTCCTGTTATTCCTTCCAAAATGAATCACCTCACACTTTTCTGCATTAAACTCCATTTGCCACCTCTCAGCCCAGCGCTGCAGCTTGTCTATGTCCCTCTGTAACTTGGAACATCCTTCCACACTGTCCACAACTCCACCGACTTCAGTGTCATCTGCAAATTTACTCACCCATCCTTCTATGCCCTCCTCCAGGTCATTTATAAAAATGACAAACAGCAGTGGCCCCAAAACAGGTCCTTGTGTACACCACTAGTAACTGGACTCCAGTCTGAACATTTCCCATCAACCACCACCCTTTGTCTTTATTGAATTAGCAGGGTTACCTGTATGTGATGCAGAACACACAACACAACCTGTAGATTAGGATTGAAAATTTGCTCATATCTGGTGCGGTACAACGTATGAATATTTTTTGATATTTTTGATATGTGAAAGCTAATGTCATTGTACAAGTCGCAGAAAAAACAGCTTGCAGCAACTAACAAACTCTGTGAAGGGGAACTTCTCAATGACTGGTCCCACAAAGAAAGATTGTTTTTTACCATTTTCAGTCATCATTGGGGCTTATCCTTTTATGACCTGGTACAAATCTGTCAGCCATGTCTCAATGGCTTCCCCACGCAGACATAAGTTAAAATTGCAGGGGATTATTAAGAATTTCTTTGGGTATTGCTAGGCATGTGCAAAGATGGACGCTACCAACATTGGTGCATGTCCTTGGCACCTCATGTTCAGACAAGCAAGTTATAATCATGGATGGTGAATTCCTCTTGACCTTTTTTACATAAATATAGTAAGAAATCTTAAATGCCTCCCAGTAGAGTTACAAATGCTCCTTCTATACCAACCCAGTATGAAACCGAGGGTATCAGTCGTTTAATAAAAGTAAAATACTGCGGATGCTAGAAATTTCAAATAAAAACAGAAAATGCTGGAAAAACGTAGCAGGTCTGGCAGCATCTATGGGGAGAACAGTGTTAACGTCTTGAGTCCATGTATTCAAAGTTTATTCTGTTGTCCAAGACTAATAAGGATTATTCGCCAGAGGATTAATTATGGTTCTAGAGTCAGTATTCAATAAGACATTTACAATTAAAAGAGGGATAGATTTAAGCAATTATGTTTAGAGATATCTATAGTGACTTATTAATATGTTATTTGAAGATGTAGTTTTACAATTAGTACTATACTGAAAATCAATTCCAATGCATGTGTCTGATAATTCAAGGCACAAATTCACTGTCTGTGGTCTGAGTCACATAGAAAGCTGTGTTGTTTTCAATCAGGGCAAAACAAATGGAACTACAATTCATCCCAGGTTTGTGGGAAACTAAGATACCGCGACACACCTTCCGTCCCAGGTGCATCTGGTGGGCAACGGGCAGGTCAGGCTGGCAGCTCGCCATCCCAGTTGCCCGAGCCGCAGCCTGGCCCAGCTAGGCATGGCCACCCCAGGAGACAGCCACCAAAGGGGTCCCTAGTCACAGGGCAGGAATCACAGGAGTCCACCTCCAGTTCTGCTGCACCGTCTGGGGAACCACCTAGACGTAGTCATAGGGCCCGTAAGGCAAAATAATTAGACACTGAGCAAGTTGGCACGGGTGCAGGGCACAGATTAGTTCTTGGGCTAGGGCACGTGTATGAACTGTTTGTTGTTAAATTCACTTTCACACCTGCAGAAGCTGCCTTTGTGCTCTGTCCGATGCGTGCGGGGGTGTGGTGTGAAGTGAGCGCCAGTGGGTGTGTGAGGCGTGATAGAACGCCGGCCTCGGTGAGTGTGCCCCCCCTCCCCCCGAGTCGCCGTCGCCATCCCCCTGGGCAGACGACGGGACCGTGTGCTGCAGTGTCACGGCGGCATGCAGGGACGGTCCGGGTGGAGGGTGGTACTGTGGCCATGGGTCAGGCATTGACCAACGATGTAGAGCCCAGAGCTCATCGCAGGGCGGGTTGTCATCATCCTCCATGTCCTGCAACAGACACGCTTCCACCGGCGACCGTGTGAGCCCAGCCCGTTGTGCCGCAGGTGGATATGCAATGGAGGGGTGGTATGCATGCGGGTGGTTGGTGTTGGGTGGGCGGGGTGAGGGTGGTTGGTGTTGGGTGGGCGGGGTGAGAGTGGTTGGTGTTGGGTGGGTGGGGTGTGGGTGGTTGGTGTTGGGTGGGTGAGGTGAGGGTGGTAGGCTGGTGCCATGGTATGCAGTCTGTGCCCATATTCGGCGATTCCCACGCCCCCCTAGTCCGTGAACCGGGTGGCTATCAGCCTGTCCCGTGCCCGGCAACCCAGCCGGTAACGGTGGGCACTCTCCCGTCCATGTCCACCCTGTCTGTCCTGACCATTGCCCGCATCCTCCTCATCTGGGGAGGTCTGCGCCTCGTCTTGCTGCTCTCCTTCCTCCTCCTCTGCCTGCAGCACATCGCCCCGCTGCTGGGCTAAGTTGTGCAGGACGCAGCAGACCACAACGATGCGGCCGACCCGATCTGGTGGGTACTGGAGGGCCCCTTCAGAGCGGTCCAGGCATCTGAAGCGCATCTTCAGCAACCCAAAGCACCTGTCTATCACACCCCTGGTCATTGCATGGGCATCGTTGTAGCGGTTCTCTGCGTCAGTCTCCATATAGGCGTCATGGGCCATGACCGCAACGGGTAACCCCTGTCGCCCAGCAACCAGCCCCACAGGTGGTGGGGGGGGTCCCTCGAACATGGTGGGGATGAAAGATTGCGCCAATACGAATGAGTCATGTACACTGCCCGGGTACCGGACGCAGACGTGGAGGACCCTCATGCGATGGTCATAGACCACCTGCACGTTCATGGAATATGTCCCCTTCCTATTCGTGAACACGGCCCTGTTATCCGCAGGTGGCCGTACGGCGACGTGCATCCCATCGATCGCCCCCTGGTCCATGGGCATCCTGGCCATGGCAGCGAATCGCGCTGCATCCTGGCTGGCTCGGTGCACAGGGAACTGGATGTAGCGGTCTGCAATGGCATAGAGAGCATCTGGCACTGCACGGATGCACAGATGCCTGCGAGATGCCGGTCAGGTCCCCACTCGGCGCCTGGAATGACCCCGTGGCATAGAGGTTCAGGGTCACCGTCTCCTTGACGGCCATGGGGAGAGGGTGTCCTCTGCAGTGCCACACGGTGCCAGGTGTGCCATCAGGTGGCAGATGTGTGCCACGGTTTCCCGGATCATCCGGAGTCTCCTCCTGCTGCCCGGTCTGTGAGGTCCTGGTACGACGAACGGGGCCGGTACACACTGGGCCAAATCAGGCAACTCCGTCGCCGTGGCACCACATCCTCCTCCTCCTCCGCCTCGTCCTGTCGTGCGGGTGGCCCTCCAGCCTGGGCGGCTGCCACTTGCCTCCCTGCGGCACGCTCCTCTGCGCCAGCCTCCGCCGCCTCCCTGGCACTCCTGCTCCAGCTCCCCAGGTGAGCATGTAGAAGTGCAGCTCCCGCCACGGCGGCCAACATCGCTGGGTGATGACCAAACATAACGGCCTGCAGAGGGTGGGCAGTGGGGAGTGGGGGTGGGGGGGGGATAGACGACGTGTCACCATTGTCCATAACCTCCCCCCCCCCCCCCCCCCCCCCCCCCGCAGCCAGGTGCCATGGGCTGCATGGTCGTGACTGTTGCCAGCTCGCACATGGCCAGGCGGACAACCCCCCTCCACGATACGCACCCTCTCCATCACTCGCCCTCCCCAACCCGCCCCTCACCTTCCCGGCACGCACCCTCCCCAGCCCCCCCCCCCTCACCTCCTCGGCGCACAACCTCCCCAACCCACCCCCCCCTCACTCCTCGGCACACACACCCCCCAACACCCCCTCTCCTCACCGGCACGCACCCTCCCCAACCCCCCCCCTCACCTCCCTGCCACGCACCCTCCCCAACCCCCCCTCTCCTCACCGGCATGCACCCTCCCCAACCTCCCCCCCTCACCTCCCCAGCACACACCCTCCCTCACCTACCCCCCCTCACCTCCTCGGCACACACCCTCCCCGACCCCCCCCCTCTCCTCACCGGCACGCACCCTCCCCCAAACCCCCCCCCCCCTCACAGCATGCACCCTCCCCAATCCCCCCCCCCCCCTGCTCCCCGGCACGCATCCTCTCCATCACTCGCACTCCCCAACCCTCCCTCTCCTCCCCAGCCGCACCCTCCCCAACCCCACCCCCCCCCACCTCCCCGGCACGCACCCTCCCCAATCCCCCTCCCACCTCCCCCCCTCACCAACCCCCCCCCTCCTCACCAACCCCTCCCCCCTCCTCACCAACCCCCGCTTCCTCACCGACCCCCCCCCATGACCCCTCCTCACCGACCCCCCACCCCTCACCGACCCACCCTCCTCACCGAACCCCCCCTCCTTACCGACCCCCCCCTCCTCACCGACTCCCCCTCCTTCACCGACCCCCCCCCCCCTCTCCTCCCCGGCACGCAACCTCCCTAACCCCCCCCCTCTCTCCTCCCCGGCACGTACCCTCCCAACACCCCCCTCTCCTCCCCGGCACGCACCCTCCCCAACCCCCCCCCCCTCTCCTCCCTGTCACGCACCCTCCCCAGCCCCCCACTCCCCTCTCCTCCCCGGCACGCACCCTCCCCAACCCCCCCCCTCACCTCCCCAACCACCCCCCTCACCTCCCCAACCCCCCCCCCTCACCTCCTGTGGCACAATCAATCACTCACGAGGCGAGATGAGATGGAGTCGAGCAATGGCTTTATTACGCAGATTTGTTCCCCAGCAGCACAGTTATGGAATGCGGCTGCTGGGAGAACCCGGGCTCTTATATTCCGCCTTACTGGGTGGAGCCAGCAGGCGGCTGATCCAATCGGGATCCAGTGTCTATCCACCAATAGTCTCTCGGCATCCCAGGGTACCTTAATACCCCTAATACATACCACCACACCTCCCCAACACACACCCTCCCAACCCCCTGCCATCACCTCCACAACCCACCCCCCCTCACCTCCCCGGCACGCACCCTCCCCAACGACCCCCCCTCACCTCCGCGGCACGCACCCTCCCCAACCACCCCCCCCCTCACCTCCCCGGCACGCACCCTCCCCAATCCCCCTCCCACCTCCCCAACCCCCCCCTCAAATCCCCGGCACGCACCCTCCCCAAGCCCCCCCGCCAACTCCCCCCCTCACCAACCCCCCCTCCTCACCAACCCCTCCCCCCTCCTCACCGACCCCCGCTTCCTCACCGACCCCCCCATGACCCCTCCTCACCGACCCCCGCACCCCTCACCGACCCACCCTCCTCACCGACCCCCCCCCTCCTCACCGACCCCCCCCTCCTCACCGACTCCCCCTCCTTCACCGACCACCCCCCTCCTCACCGACCCCCCCTCCTCACCGACCCCCCTCCTCACCGACCCCCCCCCCTCCTCACCGACCCCCCCCCCCCTCCTCACCGACCCCCCCCCCTCCTCACCGAACTCCCCCATCACCTCCCCGGCAGACAGCCTCCCATCCCCCCCCCACCTCCTCGGCACAAACCCTCCCCAACCCCCCCCCCTCGGCGGCATGCACCCTCTCCATCACTCGCCCTCCCTAACCCGCCGGAGGTCAGAAAATCCCGCCCAGGAGGTCTTCATATAGTTTTGTGTTTGTCCTTCTAGCAGAAGAGGTGTTTGTTATAATGAGGCCATGATGAACACACTTTGTAAACAGGACACCATTTGCATTGGCTTTTCGCACCACGTTTTCCCCAATGTTTCCTCGCCAGACGTCAAAGTCATATCTTCCCTGGCATTAAAGGCTCCCTGAAAGGTGATTATTTTATTCTTTGGATTGGTCGTAAGGACTTCATCAAGGTCAGGATGGAACTTTTCCATGACATCATCATTGGAGTCAAGGATCGGGGCATAAACGCAGTGGAAGTCAAATCACAAGGTAACCAAAGCTGAGACTGCAGTCAGGGATTTAGGGATCAAGGAGAACAATCAGATACAGTAGCAAGAGGCTTTTCAAAGATTTACACAAGAGTCTGAGGATTTTTAAGTCAATTTGCTAGCATTCTAAGATTCAGGGAAGCTTGGCAAAGATGGGATGATAGAAGCAATGAATTTTGTGTTGGACAGAATAGAGCTAGCTGAAGTTTTTGAAGAGTGAGGTTAACCTTGAGGTTAACTATACCTCAAGGACTGAAGGCTTGGATTTCAACAGCAGTGAATGGGAAGGTGGAATGTAAACTGGAAGTATTTTGAAGGTGAAATCAAGTAGTTGTGGGAGGTTTTGGAGTTAAAAAGAGTTCAGCTCAGTATTACATTGGACACCAACATTGTACACCTCTAGAGTTATCCTGAGTAGCTGCCAGAGTGGATGATGGATGATAGCTGGGGTTATACAGGTACTGATGAGAACCAAAAAGGATTACTTTCCCAAATTTTAACCTGAAGGGAATTCCAACTTGTACAGAATTTGGTCTCATGCAAACAATCAGAAATTATAGCGCCAGTTTTGGAATTGCTGACGGAGGTGGAAAGTTAGAATTGGATGTTTCAAGCACATGTGGAGTATGACACTGCTCACAGGCTATTTTGCCAACAAGCAACATGTTTCGAAGGTGACCAAGGATGTGTCCTGAGGTGCACCAGAAGCGTCAGTGCAGGTTAAAAAGTTAAAAGCTTTGGAAAAGTTCAGTGATGACATTGGATAAATATAAGTAAAGACAGGAAACAACTGATAGACGATGGAAGAAAGGTGATTCAAAATTGGGTAGACAACCATTTTGAAAGTTGTAGAGAGATTGTGGAGGAGAAAGAATTACAGTAAAACCACAGTCACAATCACACATATCTAATGTTAATTGTATGTCTGAAAAAATGAGTAAACTAAAGACGTAAAGTAGTAAAATAGGTGTAAACAGGCCTCAAAAGACAAGTACTTTCATTTAACTCTGATACTGATGAATTATGCTTTACAGAATTTGGGATTGTTGCTCCCACAGTGTGTCTTTAACCCATATGCGGTGGACAAATGACATTGTTCAATCAAATAGTGTTTATTCACACACACACTATGTTACAGCTAATCAGTCACACCATCGAAAGTTATTTTGCAGAATACTAAAGTTCACACTAGACCTTGACTTAACATTTGAGTGACCAGCAAGTGCCCAAACAGATAAAGGCCTTTATGTGTATTCGACTCCTGTAGCCCTCTATGTTCTGTCCTTGGTCTGGTCTGATTAGTAAGTTCGCGGATGACATCAAGGTTGTTGAAGTGGCAGATAGTATTGAGGATTGTCAGAGGATAGAGCAGGACATAGATAAGTTGGAGACTTGGGCAGAGAAATGGCAAATGGAATTTAATCCAGACAAATGTGAGGTAATGCATTTTGGTCAGTCCATCATTGAGGTGAAATATACTGTAAATGGCAAAACTCTTAGGAATATAGAAAGTTAGAGAGATCTGGGTGTGCAGGTCCACAGATCTTTTAAAGTGGCAGCACAAGTGGACAAGGTTATCAAGATAGCATACAGAATGCTTGCCTTCATTGGACGGGCATCGAGTATAAAAACTGACCAGTCATGCTGCAGTTGTATAGAAGCTTGGTACAGCCACACTTGGAATATTGGCACAATTCTGGTCGCCACACTACCAGAAGGATGTGGAGGCTTTGGAGAGGGTGCAGAGGAGGTTTACCAGGATGTTGCCGGGTCTGAAGGGTGTCAGCCATGCGGGGAGGCTGAATAATCTCGGACTGTTTTCATTAGAACGATGGAGGTTGAGGGGTGACCTGATAGGGTTCTACAAGATTATGAGGGGGATGGATAAAGTGGATGGGTAGGCATTCTTTCCCAGGGTGAAGGGGTCAGTCACCAGGGGGCATAGATTTAAGGTACGTGGGGCAAAATTTAGAGGAGGTATGCAAGGCAGGTGTTTTACACAGAGAGTGGGGAGTGCCTGGGAAGCGTTGCCAGGGGAGGTTGTGGAAGCAGATACATTAACAGCATTCAAAAGGCATCTCGACAAATACATGGATAGAATCGGTATAGAGGGATACAGAACTAGGAAGTTCTGAGGGTTTTGGCCAAGGGTGGTATCATGACCGGTACAGGTTTGGAGGGCCGAAGGGCCTGTTCCTGTGCTGTACTGTTCTTTGTTCTTTGATGCTCTGGCTCTGGTCTTCCTTCTGTTGGTGGCGTGATGGTCCTCTTCGTGGTGGCCGGTAAGGATCACTGCTGTTCCGTTGCTGTTGCTGGCTGCTGCAGAGAGTGATTCTGAGGTGATGCAGCATCTTTTGTACCTCATTGGTTTCGCGCCCCTTTGGGCGGTCCCTGGGCCATTACCAATTAATTGCTCAGAGTTCGATCACCCTGATCGATCAAGTCGAATCAGGGGGCTGCCACATTGATTTTGGGGTGTGCACTCATCGGCCATGTCGGTAGGTGTTAGGGGCACGTAGGCCCTTCCAAATAAGGAATTCAGTCTGGTAGACATTCGTGATTGACAGTATGTTTCCATTGACCCTAGGATGGCCTGGAGATGGTCTTTATCCTGTGTATTGTAATGTCTAGGCTCCAGCTTGCTCTTCAATGTTTATTTAAACTGCAGCCTGCTTGTCCTGTCCTTGGTTAAATTTCCCGGTGCCCTTGGCAGGATACCATCTTAGGTGGCCGTTTGGCCACAAGATGTATCTCCCATTTATTCAGAAAGTCAGGAAGACCCTGTGCAAGTGTCACACCTGGAGTATTGTGTACAATTTATCCAGACCTAAAAAAGGCTAAATTACCATAGCGGGAGTGCAAAGAAGTTTCACCAGACCTGGGATGGTGGGATTGCCCTGTGAGGAGGGATTGAGGTGCAGGGAGGATATTTTCCTTTGGATGGGGAGTCTAGAACCAGGGGCAGTCTCAGAGTAAGAGGTAGGCCATTTCGGACTGCGACTCAAAGGGTGGTGCATCTTTGGAATTCGTTTCGCCCCAGGCTGCTTTGGATGCTCAGATAATGAGTGTATTGTGGGCCAAGATTGATAGATTTCTGGAGATTAAAGATACCAAGGGAAATGGGGATAATGCCAGAAAATGACAATGAGGGAGACGATCAGTCATGATCGAATTGAATGGCAGAGAAAATAAATTGTGGGGTCGAATAGCTTACTCCTGCTCCTGTTTCTGATGTTCCTATATCCCCAGGTAGAAAGAAGAAAGGGAACAGGGAGCAGAGAGGCAGAGATGGAGGAATGGAGCCAGTGAGAATCCAGAAGAAAAAAGGCAGAGATGGCGACAAAATGCTGCAGAAAGATTGGTCGATCCAGCAGTACAGAATCATGTTGTTTATCTGGCTTTGCCAATTACCCACTATATCTAGGCTCTAATGGGATCAGAGACATCTTCCGCTGTGCAGAAAATATTTCAATTTATTTATGTTTTTTTTTTATTGTTGATAAATTACTTAAAATTCACAAGCTCCTGAGGTGACATTGAATTAGCATATGCAAGTTACAAACCTTTGTGAAATAGGCGATTAAAACTCTCTTTCATATGACTGATTGAAGAAGTTGACAATCTCAGACTTTCTTCAACCTGACGGCAGAACATTGATTATATTACACGTGATACCTGTCATAATATACACCAGTATATCATGGGTTACCTGTATGTGATCCAGAACACCCAACACATCAATACCTGTAGATTAGGATTGAAAATTTGCTCACATCTGGTGCGGCACAACGTATGAATATGTTTGATATTTTTGATATGTGAAAGCTAATGTCATTGTACAAGTCGCAGAAAAAACATCTTGCAGCAACTAACAAACTCTGTGAAGGGGAACTTCTCAATGACTGGTCCCACAAAGAAAGATTGTTTTTTACCATTTTCAGGCATCATTGGGGCTTATCCTCTTATGACCTGGTACATACCTGTCAGCCATGTCCCAATGACTTCCCCACGCAGACATAAGTTAAAATTGCAGGGGATTATTGAGAATTTCTCTGGGTATTGCTAGGCATGTGCAAAGATGGACGCTACCAACATTGGTGCATGTCCTTGGCACCTCATGTTCAGACAAGCAGGTTATAATCATGGATGGTGAATTCCTCTTGACCTTTTTTACATAAATATAGTAAGAAATCTTAAATGCCTCCCAGTAGAGTTACAAATGTTCCTTCTATACCAACCCAGTATGAAACCAAGGGTATCAGTCGTTTAATAAAAGTAAAACACTGCGGATGCTAGAAATTTCAAATAAAAACAGAAAATGCTGGAAAAACATAGCAGGCCTGGCAGCATCTGTGGGGAGAACAGTGTTAACGTCTTGAGTCCACATGACGCTACTTCAGAGTATTCAAAGTTTATTCTGTTGTCCAGAACTAATAAGGAGTATTCGCCAAAGAGGGTTAATTATGGTTCTAGAGCCAGTATTCAATAATTCAGTGTTCAATAAGACATTTACAATTAAAACAGGGATAGATTTAAGCAATTAAGTTTAGAGATTTCTACTGATCTGTAGTGGCTTATTGATATGTTATTTCAAGATGTAGTTTTACAATTAGTAATATACTGAAAATCAATTACAATGCATGTGTCTGATAATTCAAGGCACAAATTCACTGTCTGTTGTGTGAGTCACATAGAAATCGTTGTTAATTTCAATCAGGGCAAAACAAATGGAACTACAATTAATCCCAGGTTTGTGGGAAACTAAGATATAGAAACATTGTTGTGCATGAACATCTTATTCTTTCGATTTGGACAGCTATATCTATGACTTCCTGTTTCAGTTCCACATGATTGTCTGCAAAAGATTAGTGTAATCACTGTTGATGTCAGGATTGAGCCTGTGGTTATAGATATTCATAGATATGCTTGCTTTCATAGGTTGTGCAGGATGATTCTCAGTCAGATGATATTTGACAGATAGTAGGAAAGAAAACTGCTGAGTAGGAGCCGACACAAATGCAGCTAATCATAGAATTCTACAGTGCAGAAGGAGGCCATTTGGTCCACCAGGCCTGCACCGACCCTTTGAAAGATCACCATACCTAAGCCCTATCCCCGTAACTCCCACCTAACCGTTGGACACATTTAAAAAATATATTTTTATTGGAATTTTAGCACTTTACATCAAAATTTACAAACCAGAATAAAAACAACAACGTTTGTCTCACATTGTCTGTGACCATAGTCCCAGTGTTCTCATTTTCATATTTACAATGGTGAAATATTAAAGAGAATATATTATTTACAGTAATAGAAGGAGTCATATTAAACCATTGATTACAGAGGATCAGACAGTTGCTTTGTCTCCCCGGTCTTTCACACATGGGAAGGGCCAATCCCCCTCCAAGTGTATGTCCTACCTCCCCATTTCTCTTCTTTGTTGGGTGTGTTCTCCAACCACCCTCCCCGCCCTTCCTGTCTGCTCCCCCTCCCCCCTCAGTTGCTGGTTACGAACAGGTCTTCAAAGAGGTTGGTACATTTTATCCAGAAGTCGTAGAATCTCTCCTCAGATACTCTGATTGAGAATTTAATTTTCTCCTGCTTTAGCAATTCAGCCAGGTCTGAGGGCCACTCCTAGGCTCTGGGTGGTGCTGCCGACTTCCATCTGAGCAGAAGTCTCTGCCGAGCGATCAGAGAGGGGAAGGCCAGGGCGTCCGCTCCTTTCCTTGTAAAGAGCTCTGGGTGCTCTGACACCCTGAAGACTGCCTCAAATTGGCATGGCCCCAACTTAACCCGCATGACCCTTGGCATTGCCTCAAAGAATGCTGTTCAGAATTCATTGAGTCCAGAAGAGGTGGGTATGGTTGGCCGGGCACCCCAACACTGCTCGCATTTATCCCCCACGTCGGGGAAGAATCCACACATCCGTGTCTTAGTTAGGTATGCTCTGTGCACCACCTTGAGTTGCAGTAGGCTTAGCCGTGCATGAGAGGACGTGGAGTTGATCCTGTGCAGCGGCTCAATCCAGAATCCTCCCCTTACCTCAACGCCGAGTCCCTCCCCCTATTTTGTCATGTTTCATCCAGCGGGGTCCTGACCATTATTCTAAGTCTTCCATATATCGCTACCTTTGCCTCCCCCTAGCCTGTCCAGACCTACTATTGTGACTAAGAATGTGTGACCGGGTAGCTGGGGGAACGTCTTGGTCTCTTTGCAGAGAAAATTGCACAGCTGCAAGTACCAAAGCTCGTTCCCTTTAAGGAGTTGTATCTTCTCCGTTAGTTCCCCCAAGGTCGCTACTCTACTGTCCTTCACCCTGAGGGTCCCTCTGTCCTCTTTCAATGTCCTAAATGTGGCATCTATGTTAGGCGGTGTAAACCTATGGTTTTGCAGATGGGGGTCTGTACAGACATACTGCACCTGAACTGGATCCAGGTCTTTAATGTGGCCACTACCACCGGGCTCCTAGATATGTGTGTGCAGTGGCCAGTAATGAGGTGGTGGTCAGGGCCCGAAGAGACGTCCCTGTACAGGAGGTCTCCTCCATTTGGACCCAGTCGGCCTCTGGCTCTTTCAGTCACCCCCTCACCCACACAGCGTTTGCCACCCGGTAATAGAATAAAAGATTTGACAGGGCCAGGCCTACCACATGTCGCCCTCTCTGCAAGATGGCTTTCCATGCCCTATGGATTTCCCCCCCACAGACAAAGGCCATGATTAGCTTATCAACCCAAGTGAAGAAGGATTTTGGGATGAAGATCGGGAATGATCTAAATATTAAGAGGAACCTGGACAGTTTATTTCGATCATCTGTACCCTTCCCGCTAGCGAGAGTGGGAGTGAGTCCCATCTTTGTGGGTCCCGCTTCACATCCTCCACCTGGCTGGACAGGCTCCGTCCCGATCCGAGGCTTTTGTACAGTCACCCTCACGGTCCAGGGCGTAGAATTTAGTAATCTCCGCCTCTATGTCCTTCCTAATCTCTGCACTGTACTCCTGTTGGGCCTGGACTTCCAGTGCAACCTCCAGAGCCTCACCCTCAAATTCGGCGGGCCCTTACCCCTCCTTACCGTTTGCGGCCTCGCGACCCTCAAGGTCGATTCCCCCTCCCTTTTTTGCCAATCTAACTGTGGATTGCAAGCCCGTTGCCACTAGCAGCAGACGGTACAGCACCCCGGACAAGACCTTCATCAGGTCTGAAGTCCAGCGGCTGCTTAAGGAGGGTATTATCGAGGCCAGTAACAGCCCCTGGAGAGCTCAAGTGATAGTGGTTAAAACTGGGGAGAAACACAGGATGGTCGTGGACTACAGCCAGACCATCAATTGGTACATGCAGCTCGACGCGTACCCCCTCCCACGCATATTTGATATGGTCAATCAGATTGCGCAGTACCGGGTCTTCTCAACAATTGACCTGAAATCCGCCTACCACCAGCTCCCCATCCAGAAGTCGGACCGGCCATACACTGCCTTCGAGGCGGACGGTCGCCTCTACCACTTCCTTAGGGTCCCTTTCGGTGTCACAAATGGGGTCTCGGTCTTCCAAAGAGAGATGGACCGAATGGTCGACCAGTACGGTTTGCGGACCACCTTTCCGTACTTAGATAATGTCACCATCTGTGGCCATGACCAGCAGGACCACGATGCCAACCTCGATAAATTCCTCCGCAGTGCCACTCTTCTCAACCCGACCTACAACAAAGAGAAGTGTGTGTTCAGCGCGACCCGGTTAGCCATTCTCGGCTATATAGTCCAAAACGGACATCTCAGGCCCGACCCCGATCGCATGCGCCCCCTCGTGGAACTTCCCCAAGGCCCTCAAACGCTGCCTGGGGTTCTTTTCCTACTACGCTCAGTGGGTCCCAAACTATACGGACAAGGCCCGCCCATTCATTCAGTCCACCCAATTCCCCCTTGCGGCCGAGGCACAACATGCATTCGCCCACATCAGAGCGGACATCGCCAAGGCCGGGATGCGCGCAGTGGACGAGTCACTGCCTTTCCAAGTAGAAAGCGACGCTTCAGACGTCGGCCTTGCCGCCACCCTAAACCAGGCAGGCAGACCCATGGCATTCTTTTCCCGCACCCTTCGTGCCTCTGAAATTCGACACTCATCCGTCGAGAAGGAGGCCCAAGCTATGCGGTATTGGAGGCATTACCTGGCCGGTAAGAGATTCACTCTCCTTATGGACCAACGGTCGGTAGCCTTCATGTTCAATAACACACAGCGGGGCAAGATCAAAAATGATAAAATCTTGTGGTGGAGAATCGATCTCTCCACCCACAAGATCTTGTATCTCCCCGGTAAACTCAACGAGTTCCCAGACGCCCTCTCCCGAGGTACATGTGCTAGCGCACAAGTGGACCAACTCCGGGCCCTACACGACAGCCTTTGTCACCCGGGGGTCACTCGATTGTACCATCTGGTCAAAGCTCGCAATCTGCCCTATTCCATCGAGGAAGTAAGGACAGTCACCAGGGACTACCAGGTCTGTGCGGAGTGCAAGCCGCACTTTTACCGGTCGGACCGTGCGCGCCTGGTGAAGGCTTCCCACCCCTTTGAACGCCTCAGTGTGGATTTCAAAGGGCTCCTCCCCTTCACTGACCGTAACACGTACATTCTCAGTGTGGGCAATGAGTACTCCCGATTCCCCTTCGCCATCCCATGCCCCGATATGACGTCTGCCATCGTCATCAAGGCCCTCAGCACCATCTTCGCTCTGTTCGGTTTCCCCGCCTACATCCACAGTGACAGGGGATCCTCATTCATGAGCGATGAACTGCGTCAGTTCCTGCTCAGCAGGGGTATCGCCTCCAGCAGGACGACCAGCTACAACCCCCGGGGGAACGGGCAAGTAGAATGGGAGAATGGGACGGTTTGGAGGGCTGTCCAGCTGGCCCTACGGTCCAGGAACCTCCCAGCCTCTCGCTGGCAGGAGGTCCTCCCTGACGCTCTACACTCCATCCGGTCACTATTGTGCACCGCCACTAATAACATACCCCATGAACATGTTTTTACCTTCCCCAGGAAGTCCACATCCGGGGTGTCGCTCCCGACTTGGCTTGCTGCTCCAGGACCGGTCCTTCTCCGGAGCCACGCATCTGACTGTAATAAAGCTACAGTTGTACCCAACTTTAGTCTTTGTGCAATTGATCGTGCATCATGTCCCATTGTGAGATATCTGTATCCCCAGGTACCTGAACTTGGTTTGGGTCATTTTAAATGGCAGTTGCTCCAGCTTTGCTCCTCCCCCTTGGAGGTTTACCGGGAAGATTTTGCACTCCCGCAGGTTGACTTTGTAACCTGAGAAAACATTGGAACTCTCTAAGGAATCTCATTATCTTTCTCATGCTGGTCAGGGGGGTCGACATGTAGAGGAGCAGGTCATCCGCATAGAATGATGGCCAGTGTTTGCTGTTAGATGTCTGCCCTTGACAAACCCAGTCTGATCTTCAGCGATCACTTCTGGCAGGCAACTCTCCAGGTGCCTCACCAGCACTTTCGCCAGGACTTTAACGTCAGTGTCTGTGGTAGTATGTATTGGGGGTCATGTGGGACTGGAAGCCCTAATGTCATTGGCTGACAGATCCCGGGTCCTGGTTGGCCGTTGACCTCAAGCTCCGCCCTGAAGGCGAAGTATAAGAAGCCGGTGTCTTCCCCCGCAGGCCAGTTTACTATCGGGCTGCTGGGGAACAGACACGCTTAATAAATTGTAGCGCACAAAGACTCCGTGAGACGATGATTTTGGGACGAGCCTGCAGCTGCCGACCTGGCTGGCGGCCCCAGGACCCATCCTGCTCCGAAAGCACGTGCGGGCACATAAGGCAGACCCGTTGGTCGAAAGGGTTCACCTCCTCCACGCAAACCCCCAGTACGCCTACGTGGAGTACCCCGACGGCCGACAGGACACGGTCTCCCTGCGGGATCTGGCGCAGGCCAGTTTACTATCGGGCTGCTGGGGAACAGACACGCTTAATAAAGCCTCATCGACTTCACTCTATTCGTCTCACGGAGTCTTTGTGCGCTACAGTGTCTAACATAGAGTCTGTATGATCTACACTCCAACAGTCTTTGCCTGTTTTGGGGATCAGTGAGATTGAGGCCTATGCCAGCATGGGTGGCAGGGCCCCCTTCGACAGTGGATCGATGAATATCTCTTACAAGTGCTGGGCCAGTGGCATTGCGGATTTTTGTAGAAGTCTAACGGGAACCCATCTGGTCCCTGACTGCTTGGAATTAATGCATTCCATGATCTCATCCCTAGCAATGCTTCCCACACCTGTTTCTTGTCTTCCCCCACCACTAATACATCCAGTCCATTGGGGAACTGCTTCATCAATGAGTCCCCCTCCAGGGCCTCGGTAAAAGCTTGCAAAAGTCTCATTAACCTCATTTGGGGCGGCAACCACCCTACCATTCCTATCCCTGACTTGTACTATTTCTTTCGCAGCAGCCTGCTTCCTTAGTTGGTGTGCCAGCATCTAACTGGCCTTGTCTCCATGTTCGTAAAAGGCTCCCGTGATTGGCGGAACTGGTGGGCTGCTTTCCCTGTGGAGAGCAGATCAAATTCCATCTGCAGCTTTTTCCTCTCCATCAGCAGTCCCATGGTTAGGGCCGTGGAATACCAGCAATCCACCTCCAATATGGAGCCGAGCAGCCTGGCTGCCCTTTCCATTTTGTCCCTAACAACCCTATAAACTATTATTTCCTCCCTGATCACCACCTTCAGTGCCTCCGAGAAAGTGGAGTGTGAGACCTCCCCGTTCTAGTTACAGGTTACATTACTGTCAATTTTTTTTTACAGAATTCCTTATTGGCGAGTAGGGCTGTGTCCAGCCTCCATTGGGGGCATTGGGCCCAGCCCGTCTCCAACCTCACGTCCATGTAATGCGGCGTGTGGTCGGATATCAATATTGTGGAGTATTCTGCCCTCAGTACCCCGGAAAACATCAATTTGCCTGTGATAAAAAAGTCTTTGCGTGGGTAGGCCTTGTGCACGAGGGGAAGGAGAATTATCTTTCCCTCAGTGATTGAACCTCCCTGACCAGGATTCTCCGAGAATCGCGCCCCCGCTGCCCCGACGGCGACTTCCCGACCCTCCCCGCCGATTCTCGGGCGCCCGCGGGACTCCCGTCCGCTGGTTGGGGGCCGTTGAAAGCGGCCCCCCCCATGATTCTCCAGGCCCTAACGGGCCGGGTGGTTACTCAAGTCCCACACAGCGGGGGGCCTCCATGGTGGCCTGGCCTGCGATAGGGGCCTACCAATCGGCAGGCGGGCTGGTTCCGTGGGGGCCTATGTTCCTCTGCGCCGGGCCCCTGTAGGGCTCCGCCGTATTGCCCGGGGGCCGGTGTGGAGAAGGAAATCCCCGCGTATGCGCGAAATCACGCCGGCCGTTCCGCGCATGCGCGAACACGCGCCGGCCGTTCCGCTTCGACTGGAGCTGCGGGGACCACTCCGGCGCCGACCTAGCCCCCTAGGAAGGGGAGCATCCCCCATTATCAGGGACTGTTGACACCAGAGTGGTTGGCGCCGCTCTTCACGGCGGTGTGGGGACAGAGCCCTGTTATTGGAGAATCCCGCCCCCTGGGTCCACCCCGCTTCTCCCTCTCCCTGATCTGCTCCTTAAAGGTATTTAGCTCTCGTGTTGTACCTGTTACAGTTCCCATCCTAGGGTTGGATCTGTCCATCTTCAGGTTTTGCATGCAATTAAAGTCCCCTCCCATGATGTGTCGGTGGGTGTCTAGGTAAAGCATTTTGGCGAGTATTTTCTTGATGAACTCTGCGGTGTCCCAGTTGGGGGGTATATATTTACCAGAACTACTGGGGCCCCTTCCAGGGTCCTGCTGACCAAAATGAATTGCCCTCCTGTGTCCGTTACTGTATTTGTCGGTGCGAATGCTGCCGGCCTGTTAACTAGTATGGCCGCTTCCCCCCTTGTCCTCGTGCCGTAGCACGCCTGAATCATTTGTTCCACCTAGTCCTTCCTTATTCATAGTTGGTCCTTCTCTTAGGTGCATCTCTTGTGGGAAGGCAACATCCATCCTCAGTCTTTTGAGATGGGCGAGGACTTTGGAACTTTTCACCGGCTCGTTGAGGCCTCTCACGTTCCATGTTGCTATTCTAATGGGAGGGCAAAACCCTCCTCACCGACCAGCTTCCCGAATATCACTGTTACATACTCAGTGGGGTTCCTTCCCTGCATGCCCTCCGGCAGCCCCATGATCCGTAGGTTTTACCAGTGCTATCTATTCTCCTGGTCATTGCCCTTTTCACTCAAGCCTTTCTGAGCCCTGACCAGCCTTGTCACCCAGGCTTCGAGTGCCGCGTTCCGGTCCCCCAGTCCTTGGCGGCTTTTACGAGGTTTTGCACTGTTGCCTCTTGGGCCTCAAGCCTCCGCCCAATTTATAGAACATAGAACATACAGTGCAGGAGGAAGCCATTTGGCCCATCGACTCTGCACTGACCAACTTAAGCCCTCACTTCTACCCTATCCCCATAATCCAATAACCTCTCCTAAACTTTTGAACACTAAGGACAATTTAGCATTGCCAATCCACGTCTTTGGAGTGTGGGAGGAAACCGGAGCACCCAGAGGAAACCCATATACACACAGGGAGAACGTGCAGACTCCGCACAGTGACCCAGCGGGAAATCGATCCTGGGACCCTGGCGCTGTGAAGCCACAGTGCTATCCACTTGTTTTACCGTGCTGCCCTATTTCGTCCATAGCCTCCTTCATGGGGGCCATCATGGCCTTGACCGCTGTCCCCACGGCCGCCATGAAGTCCTCCTTCAAATCCTCCCTGTGTTTCTGGAGCTCGGACGTGATGAAACCCATCATTTTCTCCATCAACGCCTGGGCCTGCGCAACTAAAGATCCCACAGCTTACACACACCGGCAGGTATTTCAACATGACAGCCTCATCACCCAAACTGATTGCACCACACTGACTGGCACAATTCCGTCTTGCTTGCAAGCAGGTTTTGTCGACCACAAATGAGTCAGGACTGGAAATTTAGTTTTTGCAAAGCAATTATATTTACAATGAACCTCAGATCTCAGCCGGGTCTGCTCTGTCGGTTCCATATCTGGCTGACTTTATACAGATTTTAATCATGAATGACATTGGGCCCCCCGCCCCTTAGCAGGGGAGCTGGTATTCAGCGATGCTCACAGGGAGATTGATTGCTCCAACCCCGTAGGTCTCGTGTGGGTTATAACAGCAAGGTATCACACAATTTCAGGCAGAAACAACAAACCAGCAGGGGAAAGACAAGCCTGTGTTCTCACCCCTAATGGAGGAGAAGGTCTTTGCCATCATTGGAATTGTCTTGGCTGAGACTGTGACCAGTAGAGGTGCTGAAATAAATCAAAGATAATGGCACATTCATACTGGAACCTCGTTCCCACATTCCATTTCCCCCTTGTCCCACAATCTATTTTTAAAAATACATTTAGAGAACCCAATTATTTTTTTCCAAATAAGGGGTGATTTAGCGTGGCCAATCCACCTACCCTGCATATCTTTTTTGGGTTGTGGGGGTGAGACCCATGCAGACACAGGGGAAATGTGCAAAGTCCACACGGCTAGTGACCTGGGGCCAGGATCGAACCTGGGTCCTCTGCGCTGTGAGGCAGCCGGGCTAATCAGTGCGCCACCATCCCGCCCTCAAAATCAATTTGAATGTACAAGCTACAATTGGTCTAAGCATGCACCCCTCCACTCACTGCAATCCAACCTTGTGCTTTTTTCGCTTTCAAATACCCAAGAACCTCAACCTGTACAGGCAGTGCTGCAGGAGCAAGATTTGGAAGAGAGAAAAGAGACTTTCTCTGCCACCAATTAAGGTATTGATACTTTTTGTGAGGGCCACGAAGAATCCAGCACGCGTTTTAAGGATACAAAGTAATAACATTTATTTACAATAACATATATATATATATATATAGCAGCAGCAGCAACTTCCCTTGCTGCACACTCCTTCCTGCTGGTTCCTAAACTGGCCAGCTTTATTTATACTAGGAGTTTACTAATGGTTTCTCCGCCCCCCTCATTGGGGAAGCTCATACTCCCACAGGATTGTGGGATTGTCATTAGTCCCCAGCCAATGGTAAGTAGGCAGGTTATAACAATACTGCACATACTTTAGAGTGCAGAGGACCTGCACATGGTGATACATTGGGTAAATTAGCCTAGCTGCAGCCAGGGCAAGAAAAAAAGTAGCACAGGTATCAGCTCGCATGAGGACTAAGTCACTCATGGGTTCTGCTGCAGAGGACTCAGATAAGGGGCTTACAGGGGCACCTACAGAAAAAACCTGATGGGTGTGCACACTGAGTTGCTTGGTGCAATAAGGCAGGTCAGTCAGAAAGCATGCTGTCACTGTCAGGATCAAGTAGAAATCTGACATTAAATTGACACAGGACTTTGCACAGATACTGGAGCCCATTGTTTCCATAATTGAGGTGGCGACCAACACCATTTGTACACTGACCCAACCATAATGTAGTATCTCAGCCTTCACTGCAGCAGAAATAGAAGCCATCGAATATCTGAGTACTGTAATATAAACTCGGACTGAAAGCATACAAGTCCAATTTGCTGCCACGTACTGTACACATAGACTGCTGCCACAATGGCTACCAATACCAATGTGGAAAGGGACTTGCAGGGTCTCACAGTAATTCAGCAATCTGTCCTCCAAACATTGCTGTGATTTCTGAGACGCCATTTCGTAGAAGGAGCTATGGTTCCCTGGAATATAAACCTGCTGTCCATCATCAGGATGACAGAATTCATCAACCTAGCACTCCCACTCCACCAGTGCCCTTTCTGTTGTCTATTAGCCAACCAGACTGCTGCCACCTATGCTGAGGTCGTACAATCTGAACCAGGGCCTTCTAAGGCCAGAGCTGCTCAAGGTTGTCTTGCAAAGATAAATTTGTTGCCTTATACCTCCTCCTCTTGTTTCTTCTCCGCCTCTTCTTCCTCCACCTCATTATCTCCACGCCATATCCTTGATGCAATGACAGTGTCCATGATGATGATATTATGCAGGATGTTGCAGGCCATAATGAATCTTGAGTGAGGACTGCAGGGCTCCTCCAGAGCGGTTCAGGCAGCAGAAGCTTCCTTAAGCACCTTAATGATCTAATCAATTACATTTTGAGTGGCAGCATGGCTCTGATTATATGTGTGATGGCCACACATGCATGGGTTGCACATCAGAGTTATGGAGTAGGTTGCAGATTTTTAGCTCAGTTGGCTGGATAACTGGTTTGTGATGCTGAGCGATGCTAACAGCATGGGTTCAATTCCCATACCGGCTGATGTTTTGATTAAGGCCCCACCTTCTCAACCTTGCTCCTTGCCTGATGTGTGGTGACCCTCAGCTTAAATCACCACCAATCAGCTCTCAAAGGGATAGCAGCCTATGGTCCTCTGGGATTGTGACGATATTTACATTTAATTTATTTAAACTAAAATGGCAGGGGAATGGGAAGCTATGCAAGCAGTCAGAGGAGAGGGAAACAAAGACAAGAAAAAAAGACAGAAAGGGAAATAAGGGAAGTGATAGGCAGAGAAATTAAGGGACAGAATCAAACAGGACCACACTGAAAACTAATGGGAATGGGACAAGGAATGTTAAAAACATAAGGCTTTGTGCCTTAATGAGCAGAACGTTCACAATAAATTGGATGAATTAATCGTGCAAATAGATGTAAATGGGTATGTGTTATAACCTGCCTACTGACGATTGGCTGGGGACTAATGACTATCCCACAATCCTATGGGAGTATGAACTTCCCCAATGAGGGGGGCGGAGAAACTCCTACTATAAATAAGCTGGCCAGTCCAGGAACCAGGAGGAAGGAGAAGGTAGCAAGGGAAGTTACTGCTACTGTTATGTATATATTGTTATAGTAAATAAACGTTATTATTTTGTATCCTTAAAACTCGTGCTGGATTCTTCGGGGCCCTTACAAAAGTATGATATAGTCAGAATTAAGGAACATGGCTGCAGGGATCCAGCAATGGGAACTGAACACCCAGCGGTATTCAGTATTAAGAAATCACAGACAGAAAGGAAAAGGCGGTGGTGTTACATTGCTGGTTAAAGAGGAAATGTACACAATAGTGAGGAAGGATATTCGCTCTGACGATGCAGAATTGGTATGAGTAGAGTTAAGAAACACCAAGGAGCAAGAAATGTTAGTGGGGATTGTATATAGACCCGCAAACTATAGTGGTGATGTTGGGGATGGCATTAAACAGGAGTTTAGAGACGCATGCAATAATTGAACATCTATAATTAAGGGTGACTTTAATCTGCATAGAGATTGGGAAAATCAAATTAGTAACAATGCCACAGAGGAGACATTCCTGGAACATGTATAGGATGGTTTTCTAGACCAATACATTGAGGAACCGACCAGAGAAAAGGTCATCCCAATCTGGAGAAAGGGATACTTGACAATCTAGTTGTGCAAGGCCCCTTGGGGATGAGCACCCATAATATGACGGAATTCATCATCAAAATGGAGAGTGACTTAATTGATTCTGAGACTCGGGTCCTGAATCAAAGTAAAGGAAAATACGATGATATGAGACATGAGTTGGCTATGATGGATTAGAATATGCTACTTAAAGGGATTACAAATGTGGGTCCCTTATAGTCAGAAACAGGGGAATTTATAATGATTGTAATAAATTTGCGAAGGCCAGTCTTCTACCAATAACTCCCTTTAAGAAAGCATCAAAGTGGATAAGCAATGGCAAACATTCAAAGAGCTCATGGGTGAACTGCAACAATTATTCATTCCTGTCTGATGCAAAAATAAAATGGGAAAAGTGGCCTACCATGGCTTGCAAGATAAATTAGAGATATTCTTGGACCAAAGGGAAAGGCATTCATGCTGAAAATGTCACAAGTAGGCTTCGTAATGAAGTTCTGTGAAAAGCCCCTAGTGGCCACATTCTGGCGCCTGTTCAGGGAGGCTGGTCCGGGAATTGAACCGTGCTGCTGGCCTGCCTTGGTCTGCTTTAAAAGCCAGCGATTTAGCCCTGTGCTAAACCAGCTCCTAGTTGGCGAGGTTTTCCTATTGGCGAGGAAAACCAGAAGACCTGAGGATTGAAAGCAGTTTAGAATTTAGCAAAGGAAGACAAAGGGATTGATTAAGAAGGGGAAAATGGAGTATGAGAGTAATCTTATGGGGAACATAAAAACTGACTGACTGTAAAAGTATGTGAAGAGAAAAAGATTCTTGAAGACAAATGTAGGTCCCTTACCGTCAGAAACAGGGGAATTTGTAATAACTTCGCTGAAGCCACTCGTCTACCAATAACCCATTTTATGAAAGCATCAAAAAGGTCCACTACCGCAGCTTACAGCACTTGTGTCCCAGCTTGGGTACTTATGAGGATGCCAATCTGGGTTGGAACAGCAGGTTTTAAACTCCCACCATGCTCCTCCTATTGGGCGAGACTCTGTCCACTCAACAGGGCAATTTGAATTCCACGAAGTCCACGGGGAGATCTATTGCCGATCTCCCATGTGTTTCATCGCTATTATAACATCCTTCTCCCCTTCAGCCCATTTCCCCCTCAGTACTCCCACGGCAAGGGGAACTCTCCCACCTGAGGTCCAGTGGGGGTGGAACGGGTGCTGGAGGTGAAAACCAGATTGATGATCTTTGCTTCCGGAGGGACGTCCAAAGAGTTACCAATACGGATTCCTCCTCGGTGTCTGCTACCGTCAAAACACCTGATTCCTCTGCTTCCATCTCGGAACCTAAGTCTTCACCATCAGGGGAGATGGACACAGGCTTCTCTACGGGCGGTAGCCCTGCACTGGTGGCGGCTACCTCTGTGACTGGTGGTGCGGCTTGGAGTGGGTTGGATTTCTAAGGTGGTCCAGGTGTTTACTCATCCTGGACCTTCAGTTTGTAGGATGCAGGCCCCGTTTTCCCCAATATTATTTCAAGGACCCAACTGGAGCCAACTCTGAATTTCCTTACATAAACTTGGTTGGCTGCCTTGAATATTCTTCCAGAATTCATAGAATCTTAACTTATTTTCTGATACTCTTGTTGGGACTCCACTTTGCCTGCTCGGTTTGGGAATAGTAGGCCTAATCTCATGTGAAGCCACCATTCCATTGACAGTTCTGCCAGAGCGATTCCAGCTATAGTGTAAGGCGTGGTCCTATAATCAAATAAAAACCATGCCAATTTGGTCTCAATGGATGTGCCGGTTGATTTTTTATGCCAATTTTGTAGGTCTGCACCACCCGTTATGCCAGTCCATTGGACAATGGGTGATATGGTGCTATTCTAATATGTCTGATGCTATTTGATATCATGTAGGCCTGGAAATTCCCACTGGTGAAGGCCGTGCTATTGTCGGAAACCAGGACTTCTGGTATGCCGTGCATGAAAAAACTCTGTTGTAGTGTCTCAATGGGAGGTTGTGGAGCCCTTGTGGTTTATCTCTAACTATTTGGAGTGTGTATCCACCAGGATCAGAAACATGGAGCCCAGAAAATGCCTGCAAAAGTCTACGTACACCCGCACCCATGACGTGCCTGACCACTCCCATGGGTGTGGTGAGGCTGGAGGAGGGTGTTTCTCATTCTCCTGTCATGAATCACGCTGCTTCACTACGACTGTGATGTCTGAGTTGAGACCAGGCCACCAGACATTGCTCCTGGTGAGCATTTTCATTTTAGAGACCCCAGGGTGGTCAGTGTGTAGCTCCAGTAGGATTGGGCACCGCCCATGGTGGGGAACAACTACACGGGACCCCCAAATAATAATACAGTCCTCAACATTAAATTCATCTTTCTTGGTGAAGTAAGGTTTCAAATCGTTCGATGGTTGTCCTCGGACTCTGTCGTTTGGGATCATGTGCTTCTATTTTGACAGTGTGGATCCTTTTGTGCCCAGGTCTTGATTTGCTTTGCAGACATTGGTAATGTCTCGAAGAAATTCAGGGTCTTTGTGACCTCTTCCAACGCAAGCAAGAGAGCTGGGCTGGTGGGCAGCGGGAGTTGACTGAAAGTGCGAGCTATTCTCGTTCCAGGGCAGTGCTCTCAGAGATATTCAGAAGCTGCAAGTAACCAGGCCCATCGCTGTATCTGGGTGGAGGCAATAGAGTGGATTGATTTATCATACTTTAAAAGTCACAATAAAGGCTTGTGATTGGTCACTATCACAAAACGCCTGCCATAAATGTACTGGTGAATTTTTTATAAACCAAGCACAAGACCAAGTCCTCAATTTGAGAGTACGTCCGCTCAGCATCCAAGAGAGTCCTGGATGTGTAGGTGATGGGTCTTTCTGTTCCGTCTTTCCAGCGGTATGAGAGTACCACTCCAACCCCGTATGGAGAAGCATCAGATGCCAAGCTGAGTTCCTTTTTAGGGTCAAAATGGGGCGATAGATTAGACAACAGCAGCTGCCATTTTACCGTTTCGAAGGCCTCCACCTGTGACGCCCGAAAAGCCCATTTCTGGTACTTTCGTTGCAATATGTGTAATGGGGGCCACATTTGTTTTGTTATGCTCTTGACGTAGCATAAGCTGTTTCCTTGATGTGCACTCTGACAAAGGAAGGTTTGGACTTGGAGATAGCTTTAACACGTTTATTGAACTATTAACAATTCTCCTACTTGGATTTGACGCTACTGTTAATCCTGCTTTAGATCAGACTGACGAACCAGCCTGCTTCAATCCACGTGGTGGGTGTGATGTTCTATCAACCCTGTGTCTATACTCACTGAGTGTCTCCACTGGAAAGAGACTGAGCATGTGTGATGTGTCCTTTTATATGGGTTGGTGTAATGCCCTCCTGTGTTAGTGTCACCTCTGTGTGTATCGTGAATGCCCATTGGTCGTGTCCTATCTTACTGACCTATCGGTTGACTGTCTGTGTGTCATGACTCTGGTGCTCCCTCTCATGTCTAGCTAGGTATAGTGTATGTACATTAACACTTTGTGTACTTACAGTGATGTATATCACCACATCCCCCCTTTTTTCGTGTTACATATTTTCTGTACAGTGTTAAGGAAATTGAACAAACTAGGTAGATGAGTGATACTCTGTACAAGTTATGATAACAGTGATCATTAAACAATAAGTCCAAATCATATGCATGAGTCCAAAGTTCATTAATTATTATGGTCGAGTGGCTTTCTTGTTTGGTTGGTGAGTTGGTGATGTTGATGGTGGCATTGCATTGTAAACGCCATCAGTGTCTCTGTGCTGAAGGAACCAAGAAGTGGTCAAATCACTTTGTTGTCGGATTTGGACTCTTTTTTTTTCTTTCGATGCTTGTGGTGGTAATTCTTGATGGCATCTGTCCTGAAAGCCAGGTTGCCTGTTGGTAGTGCAGCAAACGTGAATTGGTAAGATGCATCATCCTGCCATGTTATGTCATTGTACTGAGCTGAGCAGTAACAGTGTCCCTCATGGGCAGAGTTGTACCATGTCGTACCAGTCGTAGTTCCATTGTTGTTGTTTTTGTCGTGCTTGTTGTCGACGTTGTTACCTTTGGTACGCTTCTTGCTATTGTCTTTGATGTTGGTGGTTGGTTTTGTTGCCGTGTTTGCTGCGCTCAAGGACAACACTCTGTGGATAATACGAGTCTTTCACACAGTTACTCGTGTCAGTGTGCTTTGTGGCATCTGCTGTGTCCTTGAGCGTGCCGTCACTGAGTCCGCGGCGCTCCCCGTCTGGAGTCATGACCGGCTTACTGGAATCAGCTTTGGCTTGTGGATGCTCCCCGTCTGGAGGCCTTTCTGGTTCACCTGAATCAGCTTTGGTTTCTTGATGCTCCCGTCCGGAGTGATTTCAGGTTCACTTGAATCTTCTGTGGTTTCTTGATGCCCCACGTCCGGAGTCAAAACATTCAGGAATGCATTTGCTTGTGGAGAGGCTCGAGCGAATGAGGTTTGAAATATCGTGGTGTCACCGGAGTCACCAGTAGTCTCACTGTGATTTTCGAGTGCCTCTGTACATTCTAGCTGAGGTCTGTAACGTTGACATCTTGTATGGGAAGTGGGATGCCGTCGTCACTTGTCGCACATCCAGTGGGTAGAGCCTCAGTGTCTTCTTGTCATTCACTTGAGCTGGTAGACTGTCAGAGTCTTCTTCTGGTGGCTCAAATATTCTGGGTGGAGTGTCATAGTCGCTTTGTTGTTCACGTGAGTGTGGTAGACTGTCATAGTCTTTCTGTTGTTCACTTGAGCGTGGCAGACTTGCATTGTCTGCTGCTGGTTCCTCAGAGGAGGTTGCTAGACTCTCATGGTCTTGTTCATGCAGGGACTGTGCTGTGGAGTCTTGCATTTCTTCTATCGTGGAGGCTGACCACGAGCTTGCTGTGGAGGCTTGTGTCACTCCCTCTGTGGAGTCTTGCAACGTTCCTTGTGTGGAATCGTGCATTGGTCTCTCTGTGGAAACTGTCATCACTTCTTGTTCATGCAGAGACTGCGCTCTGGAGTCTTGCATTGCTTCTATTGTGGAGTCTGTCCACGAGCTCCCTGTGGAGTCTTTCATTGCTTTCTGTGTGGGGGCTGGGACCCTTCGTGGTGCGTGGACCACTCTCTGTGTGGCAGCAGGCCGCTCTCTGTGGGCTTGTACCGTTCTCTGTCTCTTAGCGTCAGGCCGCAGCATAATCCTGCACTCACGAGTCGGGATGTCATATATGCTGGGCTGAAGATTCCCCAATCCGAAGAACTCGTCGTCGGGGTCATCAATTTACAACACGACTAGTTGCGATTCGGATTTGGTACTGGGGTAGCCTCCCAAGGTGAAATGTTCGACTGAGTCGTTGTCTTCTAGGACCACATCATCACATTTTGTGTCGGAGCTGGCATTGGGCTCGCTATGTCCAAAGAAGAATTCAAGGTCTAAATCATAGTCTTCAAGGACTGTATCATCTCTTTGGGTAGTGTTAACTGCTTGTTGCAATGTTCTGCGGAGGATACTTTCAGCTACTGGTCGAATTTCAGGCATTGTACTGTCGTTCCAGGTGAAAGAATTGGATTTTACGGCTTGAAATTTTTTCCCCGTGTCTTGGGACATTTCCCCTTTAAGTGGGCGTGGTCCGGGGCATCTGACGTCATGCATGTGACGTAGTGCATAGGAAGCGATTGCGCATGCGCAGATCACTGTTGCTTTTGTTGCTCGTTTTAGCCTCAGTTTAATTGCTCTTGTTCTATCACCTTTGCTCTTGAGTCGCCAGGTATCTTTCTGATACCGCCACGTGCTTCAAGTCCGAGTAATGATCAATAATCCAACACACCGCTTAGTAAGAGTTAAATCAACGCACATTTATTATATACAGTAATCAATACTTATACATTAATTCTACTTCTAAGCTACTTCCTACAACTAACAGGCCAATAATTAACTTTGGAAATGGCCCACCAGGTCAGGGAAACAAATGGCCTTTTGTATGGGTTCTGAGCCTGCGGGATTCAAAGCGGGTACAGGTTGATAGTCAGGAGTGCCTATCTTGTAGCGAGCGTTGGAGTAAGACTTACAGTTCTTGAGGCTGTTGTAGAAGGTCAGCAGAAGGGTCTCGAAGGGTGTGGAGAGGAGAAGAGAGAACGATTTGAACTTGGCCCCCATTCTTATAGTCCCCAGGGGCTTCCCGCCTTTCGGGGCGGACCCTGTACCTGGTTCCAAGTGATTGGACTTTGTGTGTCTAATTTGTAGCGTATTGTTCCCAGAGATTGCTAATTAGTATGCAGATGGCTGGTGTGTTGTTGTATTGATGGCTGCAGGTATCGATTCTGTCTGGCCTCCCCAGAGACGAATACACAGTTTTGCCTGCAGCTGCCTGTTTGAGTCCTGTTGGCTGATTTTCCCATCAGCCTCTTCCGTTTGCCATTTTATATCGGGGTTTGGCCATTCTAATCGGGAGTTAGCCATTTTAACCGGCTACACTTTACTTGGGGCCTTTTTTGCAATTGCGCATGTGCGGCTTCTCGCGTATGCGCAAATGGACCGTCCCGTTCTGTGCGCTCTTCACGCAACTGCGCTGTGCAGTACCTTTTCCAAGATGGCTGCAATTCAAAACTTACGTTTGTTGCTGCAAGCCTACCTCGCGGTGAGTCTTGGTGCCTCTTTTACCTTTTCTTCTTGTATGTTCCTCGCAGAATTCTTGGAATTTGTCCAAGACTGCCTGGAAATCGCTCTTGCTTTGCCCCTTTGAGTATTTGAAGGTTTGGAAGATTTCAGCTGCTTCTGGACCCGTGATGATAAGTAGCAGCTTTATTTTCTCTGCATCCGCCACGCCATCTAGGTTGGACGCTACCAGGTAGATCACAAATCTCTGCCTAGACCAACGGCAGTTTTCACTGAGATGCCTTGGTATCTGAGCTGCTGTGGAACCGGAATCTCGAACATTATCTTGCCTGGCTGCTGTTGCTGGTAGTCACTGTTTGCTGAGTTTTAACTATATGGATTGAAACAGTTCACTCCTGGAACCATGTTTTGTTATGCTCTTGACGTAGCATAAGCTGCTTCCTTGATGTGCACTCTGACAAAGGAAGGTTCAGACTTGGAGATAGCTTTAACACGTTTATTGAACTATTAACAATTCTCCTACTTGGATTTGACGCTACTGTTAATCCTGCTATAGCTACTCAGTCTGACGAACCAGTCTGCTACAATCCACATGGTGGGTGTGATGTTCAATCAACCCTGTGTCTATACTCACTGAGTGTCTCCACTGGAAAGAGACTGAGCATGTGTGATGTGTCCTTTTATATGGGTTGGTGAAATGCCCCCCTGTGGTAGTGTCACCTCTGTGTGTATTGTGAATGCCCATTGGTCGTGTCCTATCTTACTGACCTATTGGTTGACTGTCTGTGTGTCATGTCTCTGGTGCTCCCTCTCGTGTCTAGCTAGGTATAGTGTATGTACATTAACCCTTTGTGTACTTACAGTGATGGATACCACCACAACGTTCAGGATAAACTTCCCATAATAATGGTTTCCCAGGAATGGTTTCAACACAGTGGTGTTTCTTGGAGTTGGTGCTTCCATGATGGCCCTGACCTTATTCTCCACTGGGCGCACCCTTATTTGCCCACCCAATAGCCCAAATAGGTCACATCACTCGCATGGAGAGTGAAGATGTACCCCTGCTTTCAAAAGTCGCAGCAAAATCTCACCTAGGTTTGTCAGGTACTCTGATTCTGAGGTCCCTGTGATCAGAAGTCATCCAAGTACACAGCGACTTTGGGGAATATTTGGAGTATGTTGTCCATGATCTGTTGGAACATGGCGCACGCTGACGAGACCCCAAAGGGCAAGCAAGTATATTCATACAGACCCTAATGAGTGTTGATTGTGGTGTATTTGCGGGAAGGCTTGACTAATTCGAGTTGAAGATAGGCGTGGCTCACATCTAACTTAGTGAATCTCTAGCCAACTGCTAGTTTGGCATATAGGTCTTCTATTTGCAGCATGGGTACGTACCTATCCAATTGACAGCTTATAATTCCTGCAAAGAGGGACCGATTTGTCAGATTTAAGGACGGGAACGACAGTGGTTGCCCACTCTGCGAATTGCACAGTTCTTATTATAACTAGACTTTCCATAGCGCCCAAGCTCAGTCTTTACCTTCTCTAACAGGGAATATGGAACCGGTTTTGCTCTAAAATATCTAGGCACAGCGTTGGAGTCGATGTAGACTTTGGCTCTAACTCCTCCTAGTTTCCCAAGGCATTCTTGGAAGATTTCAGGGTATTTGCTGATAACTGTACAGTCCTCCAAAGTCCAGCCTAAAAATCTTTAGCCAATCCAGCCTGATCCACTGGAGCCAATCTTTCCACATATGACTTGGTCGCTATCCTCACACAATGATGAGTGGAAACTGGGCTGACTGCTTCCTATAGGCCTGGTTGTTGTCGTACCCTTAATCCACAAAGGTTCCACTGTGTAGGTGGCTAATCTGGCTTTATTATCCTCATAACTCAAGGATTGGACACCAGTTTGGAGGCAATCAAATGTCTGTTCTCCAATTACAGAGACAACAATCCCATGTCCAGCTCCATCTCTATTGGACGACCATTTCAAAATAGCTTTCTCATTATTGTGGTGAACTTTGTCCTGATGATACAATTTAATTGCATTGTCTCTTCATCTGCGAGTGGGCATACGTGCATGGTACAAGCCTGTGCTGGCCTTGGCTTCTTCCCTGAGTAGCACGGGTATTGCCTTGAGCAAAATCGAAGCTTATGCCAAGGTGGGCTGAAACTCACCTCTGGCGAATGAATCATTGGACATTTCCATTAGATGAGGCCCCAACTCTGTCACAAACGTTTTATAAATTGAATCAATGCACCTCATCACCTCTTCCAACCCAAGTGGGGCCCCCAGCCCCTGCACTTTCCCCTCTTCTACCACCGGGAAATCCAAGCTATCCAAAAACTGTATCATGTCTGATTCCCCTCTCCCCCCGACCGACCCCCACCCCTCAGGGCTTCCGACCTGTACAGCTCCCGGCAGAAGGCCTTAAACACCCTATTCACCTTACCTGGGTCAGGGACCACCCTGCCCCAGAGTCCTTTATTTCTCTCAACTGGTGTGCCAACAACCTACTGGCCTTCTCCCCATGTTCATAAAATGCCCTTTGTACCCAGCACAACTGGCTAACCACCTTCGCCGTCAGCAACAGTTCAAACTCTATCTGGAGTTTCCTCCTCTCCTTCAACAACTTCTCCTCAGGGATGGCCAAATGCTGCCAGCCCACTTCCAAAATGGCTTCGACCAAACTATATCTTTCCATCCTCTTCATCCTCTCCCTATGTATCTTAAATGATATTAGCTCGCCCCTAATTACCGCCTTCAACACTTCCCAAAATGCAGAGGGAGAGACCTCCTTGTTCTTATTGAACTTGATATATGTTCCTATAGCCACCCCAATCCTCTTACATGTCCCTTTATCCACCAAAAGTGCCACATCTAACTCCATGGCGGTCGCTGGGTGCCCTCCCTTCTCCACACACAGATCCACAAAGTGCAGTGCGTGATCTGAACTAACAATCAGCGAGTATTCCGATCTTACCACCCCTGGAAGCAGTACCTTATCCAGAACAAAAAAATCGATAACCGAGTACACTCGGTGTCCATGTAAATAAAAAGAAAATGTCTTCACCCTCGGGCGTCCAAACCTCCATCGATCCCCCCCATCCGCACCATCAACCCAAATAACCTCTTCACCAATGCTGACACCTTCAGGGATTTGGGGCATGACCGGTCCAGCTTAGAGTCAAGCACACAATTAAAACCCCATCCCATAATCTACCGGTGTGTATCCAAATATGGAACCCTCGCCAACTGCTTCTTGATAAATTCGACATCATCCCAGTTAGGAGCATACACATTCACTAATACCACAGAAACCCCCTCCAGCATCCCACTCATCATCACATATCTTCCCCTCGATCCCCCACTATATTACTCGCCGGAAAAGACACCCGTCTGTTGATAAACACTGCAGTCCCCTTAGCTTCGTATCCAAACCCGAATGGAACACTCATCCCACCCACCCACCCTTTCCTCAACCTCGTTTGGTCCTCCTGCAGAAATCTCCCACGGGATTCCTCAACCTCGTTTGGTCCTCCTGCAGAAATCTCCTGCAGAAATTCTCCTGCGGGATTCTCCATCCCGCCTACGGCGCTCCCCCAGGATTCTCCATCTTGCCAGCCGGCCAATGGGGTTTCCCATTGTGGGCAACCCGACACCGTCGGGAAATCTCCGGGCTGCCGGTGCAATGGAGAATCCCGACAGCGGAGAATCCAGCCCCACGTCTGCCGTCAAATTTTTTAAATGGCCGATCACCTGAGAGCTTTTAATCAGCCCGTTCAGTCCCCCCACATTCCATGAAACCAATCCGGTTGAGGAGCTCCGAAACAACCCCCACCCCTTGCCCCTCCCACTCTCGCCCACCCTGATCAGCCATACCCGAATCCTAATGGCCTCCTCCAAGTCCGTACCTCGTCAAGCTCCCGGGTACATCCAAGGTGGCTGCCACCCCGCTCCATCCAATGACTTTGTTGTCAGCAACACACCCCTTTCCCATCTCTTCCCCCATCCCAAACAAGGAAGCACAACCTTTATTTACAAAAAGACCTACATACCCCCCCTTGCCCATCCCTTCGTTAATCTCATACCCCAAACTCCGTTATCCCCATGTTTCCTCCCCCACAAAAACGCCCCGCTCTCCACCATACCCAACCAATGTTTCAGTACACACAGTGCCCATACCCCGCATGTGGGGTGGCAGGTATTACAAAACTACAAAACTATTAGAAAACAAAGTGAACAGAAAACAGCAGCAGACAAAAACACACAAGTCCTGACCCCACCCACCCCCCTCACCCCGAGTGCAATACCGTAGCTCAGCCGCGCAGGTCAATCCACCCAGAATCCTCAAATGTCCCCCAATTCATGATCCTTTATAAAGTTGCTCTCTGCCTCCGGCGTGGCGAAACAATGTTCTGTTCTCCCAAGCGTGACCCACAAGCGAACCAGGTACATTATGCCAAACTGCATCTTGCTCCTAAAAAGAGCAGCCTTGACCTTGTTGAATCCCGCCGTTCTGTTGGCCAGCTCTAGCTTCTAAGTCCTGATAGATATGGACATTATGGCCTTCTCAGCCACATCCACAGTCTTCTTTGCCCACTTCAGGATCTTTTTCTTGTCCAAATACCAATGGAGCCATACAATATCAGATCAAATTAGAGTCCCAGGCCAATGACACAAATCCACAACGTCTATGGAAGGGCTTACACGAGATCACAGGCTACAAAGCAAGGCCAGGCGGCTGAATAAGTTCTATGCCCGCGTTGAACAATCAGCCAATACATCAGTGCCATCCGCACAATAGCCCTGCACACACCCATACCCACTATTACAGCCTCAGAGGTAAGAGCTGCATTCTTGAAAGTGCACCCACGGAAAGTGACGGGCCCTGACGGAGCCCCTGGGCGAGCACTCAGAGCCTGCACTGACCAACTGGCGTGTGTATTTGCAATTATCTTCAACACCTCTTCTACGCTCCGAGGTCCCCACCTGCTTCAAGAAGACCACAATAATACCAGCACAAAAGAAGAACAAGGTAGCCTGCCTCAACGAGTATCGACATCTGTTATCGTGAAATGCTCCGAGCGGCTAGCATTGAGATGGATCAACACCAGCCACCCAGGCGGTCTTGATCCATTACAATTCGCCTATTGTCGCAACCGATCCACAACAGATGCTATCTCCCTGGCCCTATAATCAACACTCGAACACCTCGACAACAAGGACACCTATGTCAAACTGCGGTTCATAGACTACAGCTCTGCCTTTAACACCATTATCCCGACAAGACTAATAACCAAACTCTGCAATATTGGACTTGACCCCTCCCTGTGCAGCTAGATCCTTGACTTCCTCACCAACAGACCGCAATCTGTCAAGATAGGTAACAGCACCTCCTCCACAATAATCCTCAACACCGGAGCCCTCGACTTCAGGAAGTGTAGCACGACCCCACCCCACTGTCCACATCAATGGCACCGAAGTGGAGATGGTCGATAGCTTTACGTTTCTGGGTGTCACCATCACCAACAGTCTGTCCTGGTCCACTCACGTTGATGCAACAGACAAGAAAGCCCAACAAAGTCTCTACTTCTTATGGAAGCTAAATTATCAGAGATTATCATAGAATTTACAGTGCAGAAGGAGGCCACCCGGCCCATCGAGTCTGCACCGGCTCCTGGAAAGAGCACCCTACCCAAGGTCAATACCTCCACCCTATCCCCACAACCCAGCAACCCCACCCAACACTAAGGGCAATTTTGGACACGAAGGGCAATTTATCACGGCCAATCCACCTAGCCTGCACATCTTTGGACTGTGGGAGAAAACCGGAGCACCCGGAGGAAACCCACGCACACACGGGGAGGACGTGCAGACTCCGCACAGACAGTGACCCAAGCCGGAATCGAACCTGGGACCCTGGAGCTGTGAAGCAATTGTGCTAAAGAAATATGGCATATCTGCATCTACTCTCACAAACGTCTACAGATGTGCCATAGAGAGCATCCTATCCGGCTGCATCACACCCTGGTGTGGCAACTGCTCGGTCCAAGATCGCTAGAAACTGCAGAGTGTGGTGAACTCAGCCCAACGCATCACACAAGCTTGCCATCCTCCCATTGATTCTGTCTACACCTCGCGCGGCCTCAGGAGGCATACAGCATTGTCAGAGACCCCTTACACCAGGCTTTGCCTCTTCCAGACCCTTCCATCTGGAAGAAGATACAGAAGTCTGAAGACTCGCACATCCAGACTTAGGAACAGCTTCTTCCCCACAGCTATTGGACTCCTCATCGACTCCCCCTCCCACTGATCTGTTCCCTGTAAGAATACTATTCATGACATGAATACTCTTGCTCATGTATTTGCTTTGTTTGACCCTTGCTCCGCACTGCAACCAATGACAATTTGTTTTTTTTAAATAATATTTTATTAAGGTATTTGAAAATTTTTATAACAGTAACAAAAACAATGACATCAACATGGTAAAATAAACATTCCCCCCCAAGCCCAATCTTCACACACCTCAACCATGCAACAACAATCCTCCCCCCCTCCTCCCTTGGAATACTGCATCTGCTGACATTTTTTATTTTCCCCGAGAAAGACTGAGAAACCCAGCCATGTCACTAACCCAGGTCTCCACACTCGGGGGCTTCGAGTCCCTCCACATTGACAAGATCCGTCTCCGGGCTACCAGGGAGGCAAAGGCCAGAACGTCGGCCTCTTTCGCCCTCTGAACTCCCGGATCTTCCGACACTCCAAAGATCGCTACCTCCGGACTCGGCATCACCCATGTTTTTAGCACTGTGGACATTGCCTCAGCAAAACCCCGCCAAAACCCTCTAAGCTTCGGGCATGCCCAAAACATGTGGACATGTTTTGCTGGACTTCCTGCGCACCTCGCACTCCTATCCTCTACCCGAAAAACTTGCTCATCCTAGCCATTGTCATGTGTGCCCGGTGGACTACCTTAAATTGTATCAGGCTAAGCCTGGTGCACAATGAGGAGGTATTAACCCTGCTTAGGGCATCTGCCCATAGACCCGCCTCTATCTCTCCTCCTAGCTCGTCCTCCCTCTTGCCCTTAAGCTCCTCCACCGGAGTTTCCTCCGCCTCCGAAAGCACCTGATAAATATCCGATACCTCCCCCCCTCCCACCCAGGCACTGGAAACTATTCTATCCTGTATCCCCCTTGGCGGCAGCAGCGGAAAGGCCGGCACCTGTTTTCTCAGGAAGTCGCGCACCTGTAAATACCTAAAACCGTTCCCTGCTGGCAACTTAAATTTATCCTCCAAAGCTTTCAAGCTGGGAAAGCTCCCATCTATAAATAGATCCCCCATCCTTCTAATTCCTGCCCTCTGCCAACTCGGGAACCCGCCATCTAGCCTACCCAGTACAAACCTGTGGTTGTTATAAATCGGGGTCCAAATCGATGCTCCCTCCACTCTCTTATATTCTCCTCCACTGCCCCCAGATACTCAGAGCTGCCACTACCACCGGACTTGTGGAGTATCGGGCCGGCGAGAACAGCAGAGGTGCCGTTACCAATGCTCCCAAACTGGTGTCTTTACAAGACGCCGCCTCCATCCGCTCCCATGCGACATCTCCCCCACTACCCACTTCCTGATCATGGCTATATTAGCCACCCAGTAGTAACTGCAGAAGTTTGGCAGCGCCAACCCACCCTCTCCCCCGACTGCGCTCCAGCAACACTTTCTTCACTCGCGGGGTTTTACTCGCCCACACAAAGCCCAAAATAATCTTATTCACCAGCTTGAAAAAGGCCTTCAGGATGAAGATGGGGAGGCACTGTAAGGCAAACAGAAATCTGGAGAGGACCGTCATTTTCACGGTTTGTACCCTCCACGCCAGTTAGCATGAGCATGTCCCATCTCTTAAAGTCCCCTTCCATTTGTTCTACCAACCGGGATAGGTTTAACTTGTGTAGTACCTCCCATTTACGGGCCACCTGGATTCCCAGATATCGAAAGCTCTTCCCTACCATTCTAAGTGGCAGCTCTCCCAGTCTCTTCTCCTGCCCTCTTGCCTGGATCGCAAACATCTCGCTTTTCCCCATGTTCAATTTATACCTCGAAAAATTGCCAAATTCCCCAAGGTTCAATGACAATTTGTTGATGTACCATTTGTCAATGTACTCTGTCGATTATTCTTTTGTCTACTATGCAAGTACTGTGTACTTTTCCTTGGCCGCAGAAAAATACTTTTCACTGTACTTCAGTACATGTGACATTAAATATCAATCAATCAATCAAGAATCACTTGTAATGGTTCCCCAGCTCTCACCTTCTTCTTCAATGACTGATGGGTTCTGTCCACTTCAGTAGGGCGGTCAAAGACCCACTCTCCCACCAACTGCTTAAACATCTTTACCACATATTCTCATCCCCTCAATGCCTTTGGGCAGCCTCACAATCCTCAAGTTCTACCTCTTTGGGTGGTTTTCCAAGTCATCGATCTCTGCCTTCAAAGAGACAATCCGACCCTCATGGTCTGCAACCGTCTCCTTCACCTTCTGGATCGATGCATTCTGCGTCTCCAGCCGCTATTCCCCCCTCTCCAGGGCTGCCTGACTTGGCTCCGCCACTCTTTCCAAGTCCTCAGCTTATGGTTTTTGAAATCGGCAGATAGAAACTCGACCAACTTCTCCATCGACCACGGTACAGGCTACGATGCCACAGGTCCCTTAGCCATCTTCTCCCCTCCTGCGCCACGCGTGCCCTCCAGGTCCGAAGAACGACCCTTGCTCGAAACACTCCTCATCTGGTAACTCTTCAATATCACCCACCGGAGGAGAAATCCTAGTTCTTCGAGACTCCGCACAGACAGTGACCCAAGCCGGAATCGAACCTGGGACCCTGGAGCTGTGAAGCAATTGTGCTATCCACAATGCTACCGTGCTGCCCACATGGCCACTTATGTGCGACCATTCACTCCATGGCCACCACCAGGGGCGAGATTCTCCGACCCCCGCCGGGTCGGAGAATTGCCGGGGGCTGGCGTGAATCCCGCCCCCGCCAGTTGCCGAAGTCTCCGGCACCGGATATTCGGCGGGGGCGGGAATCGTGTCGCGTCGGTTGGCGGGCCCCCCCGCGCGATTCTCCAGCCCGGATGGGCCGAAGTGCCGCCGCTAAAATGCCTGTCCCGCCGGCGTAAATTAAACCACCTACCTTACCGGCGGGACAAGGTGGCGCAGGCGGGCTCCGGGGTCCTGGGGGGGTGCGGGGCGATCTGGCCCCGGGGGGTGCCCCCACGGTGGCCTGGCCCGCGATCAGGGCCCACCGATCCGCGGGCGGGCCTGTGCCGTGGGGGCACTCTTTCCCTTCCGCCTCCGCCACGGTCTCCACCATGGCGGAGGCAGAAGAGACTCCCTCCACTGCGCATGCGCGGGAATGCCGTCAGCGGCCGCTGACGCTCCCGCGCATGCGCCGCCCAGAGATGTCATTTCCGCGCCAGCTGGTGGGGCACCAAAGGCCTTTTCCGCCAGCTGGCGGGGCGGAAATTCGTCCGGCGCCGACCTAGCCCCTTAAGGTTGGGGCTCGGCCCCCAAAGATGCGGAGCATTCTGCACTGTTGGGGCGGCGCAATGCCCGTCTGATTTGTGCCATTTTGGGCGCCAGTCAGCGGTCATCGCGCCGTTTCCGGAGAATTTCACCCCAGAAGTCTCCTCATCTCAATTTTAAAGGATCATCCCTTCAGTCCTTGTACACCCGTCGCTGAAAGTAAGCATGCAGGTGCACAGGTGGTGAAGAAGGAAAATAGTATGTTGGCCTTCATAGCGAGAGGATTCAAGTACAGGAGTTGAGATGTCTTGCTGCCGTTATACAAGGCCTTGGTGAGACCACGCCAGGAACATTGTGTGCACTTTTATTCTCCTTATGTGGGGAAGGGTGTTCTTGCTCTAGAGGGACTGCAGTGAAGGTTGACCGGACTGATAACTGGGAGGGCAAGACTGATGTATGAGGGGAGATTGAGTTGGTTAGTATTCTATTCACTGGAGTTCAGAAGCATGAAGGTGGATCTCATAGAAACCTATAGAATTTAACAGGACTAGACAGGGTAGATGCAGGATTGATGTTCCCAATGACAGGAGAGTCCGGAACCAGGGGTCACAGCGTGAGGATACAGGGTAAAGCATTTAGGAGTAAGATAAGCAGAAATCTTTTCACCCACAGAGTGGCGAGCCTCTGGAATTCACTACCATGGAAAGCAGTTGAAGCCAAAACATTGTGGCGGGATTCTGCGTTCTTACGCCTAAGTGTTGATGTCGGGGCACGATTTGTGGACTTCCATGACAGCAAAACGGGCACTGCACCTGGAGCGATTCAGCGACTGTTCAGGAGCTAGCATCGGCGCCACGTGTAACACAATTTATTCCAATGAGACATGGTGCGGGATTCGCCAGATTCGCGATTAACACCCACAATGCTGACAAGTTGCAGCCGCATATACACAGTTCCCTCCCCATACACACCATCCCAGCCAACAAGATGGCAACGAGGAGAGCAGCACCCGTTTCACAGATGTCGAGTTGGAGACCCTCCTGGACGCAGTGGGGGAGAGGCAGGCCATCTTCTAACTCGGCCCGGGCAGATGCTGCAAGACACCACCGTTCGCCATGCATGGGCTCAGGCTCAGGTGGCAGAGGCCATCAGCACCATGGGCAACACCATCTGGACTGGCCTGCAGTGCCATATAAATTGGTACAAACTCCTCAGTCTGCAGCGGGTGAAAGGCCGACATGTTAATATGGTGTATACATCCGTGCTCAAGCAGGTCGTCCGGGCGACATGGTGTCCCCAGTTGGCACTGCGGTCTCTTCCCCAGCAAGTCCCCCCCCCCCCCCCAAATCCACATCCCTGGCCCCTCGGTGGCTGGCACCATGTGTCTGTGGCCCTTGTGCCCATCCCTGCTGCCAGGGGTACCGTCGGTTGGCGCTGTCCTTTCCAGTGGTACGCTCTGCAGCCTACGCCATGTGCTCTTGGGCTACAGTGGGCATTGCCCCGACTGGGCCGCCTGATGCCCCGCCGGCCGGTGGCAGCCGGATGAGTGGTGGGCTGTATGGCGGAGGGTGGGGTGCGGGAAGAGGGGCCACTCAAATAGCTGGTGTCACTCTGCAGAACCAAGGTGGATGGTAAGTGGGGTGCGCAGCAAAAAGTCAGCCTTGCAGGTCGCGGTAATGGTGGTCCATCGCTAAGTACTGCCCTAGTCCCGTGCGGGTTTACCCCGGTCATAATGCCCTTTCCCCCATCACCACTGCCCCACCCGCCCACCCCGGCACTGGCAGGGCCCTCTATCCCCGCCAGCCCAGCCAGTGTCCGGCCCGGCAGCCCACGTTCACTCATCTCCGTGCCCTACCTTCCCTTTCTCCTTCACCAGCCACGACATCGGTTTGATGATTCTTAAAAGCACAAGTGAACCTCGCTGTCGGGAATTCAGCCCATTGGAGATGGAGAATCGCGGAGGCCCCGGAGAATACCGAGTCCGACCCGCTAATGATGTGCAAACGGTGTCTACTGTACAGGTGTTCTGGAACGAATTGACGCCGCAGTCGAGGCGATGGAGAATTGCGATTTGGCATCAAATCGCCGCTCGCTGTGATTTCGGCGTCGGAACCTATTCTCCGCCCAATCGCATTGCCCGATTTTGTGTTGACCGACGGAGAATCCTGCACTGTATGTTTTCAAGAAGGAGTTCAATATAGCAATTTGTCTAAAGGGATCAAATGATATGGGGGAAAGCGGGAACAGGTTACTGAGTTGGATGATCAGCCATGTTCGGTAGCTGGTTGTCACGGATCTTGCTGAGTTGAACTAAGTAGATGTAACAGGCACTCCTGGTATCATGTTGTGTTATGCTGCTTCGTGTAGCATAAGCTGCTTCATTGATGTATGCTTTGACAAAGGAGGCTCCAGACTATGAAATGAGTTCAACGTGTTTATTGAACTATTAACACAGTTCTTAAATGAGTTCGATCTCTGCTAATCTAGCTGTAGTAACTCAGTCTATCTTTACCAGCCTGCTCTAAGCCACGTGCTGGGCATGCTGTTGTTGATCAACCCTGATGTACTACAAAGAACAAAGAACAAAGAAAAGTACAGCACAGGAACAGGCCGTTCGGCCCTCCAAGCCTGTGCCGACCAAGCTGCCCGACTAAACTACAATCTTCTACACTTCCTGGGTCCATATCCCTCTATTCCCATCCTATTCATGTATTTGTCAAGATGCCCCTTAAATGTCACTATCGTCCCTGCTTCCACCACCTCCTCCAGCAGCGAGTTCCAGGCACCCACTACCCTCCTTGGCCATCACCTCCTCATCCTCCTTCTCCTCGACCTCCTCCATGATGTCCTCTTTCTCCTCCTCTGCATCCTGCATCTATTCCTCGGCGTCCTCCTCCACAATACCCTCCACAGTGTCCTGCTCCTCCTCGTTGGTGTCCTCCTCATCCTCAGCAGCATCCTCTACCTCCTCCACAGTGTCCTCTTCATCATTGTACTCGGCATACTCATTCTCATTGGCTCCACTCCTCTGTAACCTTCTCAGCCTCCCGTCCTCCTCCTCCATCAAATCATCCAGCTCCTCAAACAACAAACAAAGAACAAAGAAATGTACAGCACAGGAACAGGCCCTTCGGCCCTCCAAGCCCGTGCCGACCATGCTGCCCGACTAAACTACAATCTTCTACACTTCCTGGGTCCGTATCCTTCTATTCCCATCCTATTCATATATTTGTCAAGATGCCCCTTAAATGTCCCTATCGTCCCTGCTTCCACTACCTCCTCCGGTAGCGAGTTCCAGGCACCCACTACCCTCTGCGTAAAAAACTTGCCTCGTACATCTACTCTAAACCTTGCCCCTCTCACCTTAAACCTATGCCCCCTAGTAATTGACCCCTCTACCCTGGGGAAAAGCCTCTGACTATCCACGCTGTCTAGATGCCTGTCCATAAGACCATAAGACATAGGAGCGGAAGTAAGGCCATTCGGCCCATCGAGTCCACTCCACCATTCAATCATGGCTGATTCCAACTCCATTTACCCGCTCTCTCTCCATAGCGGGTGGAAAGAGGCAGAGCATGTGTGCCCTGTCCTTTTATATGGGTTCTGAAGTGCCACCTTGTGCCAATACCACCTCTGGGTGTCCTGATTATCCATTGGTTGTGTCCTGTTGTAATGACCCATTGGCTGTATGTCTGCATGTCATGACATCTCTGGTGCTCCCTCTAGTGGTTACTTAGTTGTAGTGTATTTACATTAACCCCTTGTTCATATACAGTGAGGCATACCACCACATCCCCCCTTTTTTCGTGTTACATATTTTCTGTACCTGGTTAAAGAAAATTGAACAAAATAGGTAGATAAGTGATGACATGTACAAGTCATGATGACAGTGATGATTATACAATACCAAATAATATTTATGAGTCCAAAATGTATGAATTGGTACGGTCGAGTGGCTTTCTTCTTTTGTTGATGAAGTGGCGATGTTGATGTTGTCATTGCTTTGTGAACGCCGTCAATGTTCCTGCGCTTGAGTAACCAAGAAGTGATCAGGAGGTGTTCAAATGGTCAAATCACTTCGTTGTCTGATTTGGACTCTTTTTATTTTGATGCTTGTGATAGCGATTCTTGATATCATCTTTCCTATCTGACCTGGACTGGTGTCTGTGTTTGCGGTATTGATGCCGTATGTCAGATGCCTTGAAAGCTGGTCTGCTTGTTTGTAGTGTAGCAAACGTGAATTTGTATGATGCGTTATCATGCCATGGTATGTCTGCACACTTGCCATTGTCTTGAGCTGTGCTGTCACAGTATCCTGCATTTGCAGAGTTGTACCATGTCGTACGAGTCGTTGTTCCAGTGTTGTTGGTTTTCTCATGCTTATTGTTGACGTTGGTGCCTTTGGTACGCTTCTTATTGTTGTCTGTGTTGTTGTCTTTGTAGGTTTTGTTGTTGGTTAGATGAGCTGGGTAGACTGTCAGAGTCTTCTTCTGGTGGCTCAAGTAATCTGGGTAGACTGTAATAGTCTTTCTGTTGTTCACGTGAGCGTGGCAGACTTGATCGTCTACTGCTGCTGGTTGCTCAGATAAGGTGGATAGACCTTCATGGTCTTGTTCATGCATGGACTGCGCTTTGGAGTCTTGAGTTGCTCCCATTGTGGAGTCTGTCAACGCGCTCAATGACCATTCCGAGTGGAGAATTCGAGTCCTTCACAAAGTTACTTGTGGCATCTGCTGTTTCATTGAGCGTTTCGTGTGGCATCAGGCCGCTCTCTGTGGGCTTTCATTGAGCGTTTCGTCTTTGATTCCTCGGTGCTCCCCGTCTGGAGCCATGTCCGGTTCATAGAACATAGAACATAGAACGATACAGCGCAGTACAGGCCCTTCGGCCCACGATGTTGCACCGACATGGGAAGTCAAAAAACAAAAGCCATCTAACCTACACTATGCCATTATCATCCATATGCTTATCCAATAAACTTTTAAATGCCCTCGATGTTGGCGAGTTCACTACTGTTGCAGGTAGGGCATTCCACGGCCTCACCACTCTTTGCGTAAAGAACCTACCTCTGACCTCTGTCCTATATCTATTACCCCTCAGTTTAAAGCTATGTCCCCTCGTGCCAGCCATTTCCATCCGCGGGAGGAGGCTCTCACTGTCCACCCTATCTAACCCCCTGATCATTTTGTATGCCTCTATTAAGTCTCCTCTTAACCTTCTTCTCTCCAACGAAAACAACCTCAAGTCCATCAGCCTTTCCTCATAAGATTTTCCCTCCATACCAGGCAGCATCCTGGTAAATCTCCTCTGCACCCATTCCAAAGCTTCCACGTCCTTCCTATAATGCGGTGACCAGAACTGTACGCAATACTCCAAATGCGGCCGTACCAGAGTTTTGTACAGCTGCAACATGACCTCATGACTCCGGAACTCAATCCCTCTACCAATAAAGGCCAACACTCCATAGGCCTTCTTCACAACCCTATCAACCTGGTTGGCAACTTTCAGGGATCTATATACATGGACAGCTAGATCCCTCTGCTCATCCACACTTCCAAGAACTTTACCATTAGCCAAATATTCCGCATTCCTGTTATTCCTTCCAAAGTGAATCACCTCACACTTCTCTACATTAAACTCTATTTGCCACCTCTCAGCCCAGCTCTGCAGCTTATCTATGTCCCTCTGTAACCTGCTACATCCTTCCACACTGTCGACAACACCACCGACTTTAGTGTCGTCTGCAAATTTACTCACCCACCCTTCTGCGCCCACCTCTAGGTCATTGATAAAAATGACAAACAGCAACGGCCCCAGAACAGATCCTTGTGGTACGCCACTTGTAACTGAACTCCATTCTGAACATTTCCCATCAACCACCACCCTCTGTCTTCTTTCAGCTAGCCAATTTCTGATCCACATCTCTAAATCACCCTCAATCCCCAGCCTCCGTATTTTCTGCAATAGCCTACCGTGGGGAACCTTATCAAACGCTTTACTGAAATCCATATACACCACATCAACTGCTCTACCCTCGTCTACCTGTTCAGTCACCTTCTCAAAGAACTCGATAAGGTTTGTGAGGCATGACCTACCCTTCACAAAGCCATGCTGACTATCCCTAATCATATTATTCCTATCTAGATGATTATAAATCTTGTCTCTTATAATCCCCTCCAAGACGTTACCCACAACAGACGTGAGGCTCACTTGTCTATAGTTGCCGGGGTTGTCTCTACCCCCCTTCTTGAACAAAGGGACCACATTTGCTATCCTCCAGTCCTCTGGCACTATTCCTGTAGCCAATGATGACATAAAAATCAAAGCCAAAGACCCAGCAATCTCTTCCCTGGCTTCCCAGAGAATCCTAGGATAAATCCCATCAGGCCCCGGGGACTTATCTATTTTCAGCCTGTCCAGAATTGCCAACACCTCTTCCCTACGTACCTCAATGCCATCTATTCTATTAGCCTGGGTCTCAGCATTCTCCTCCACAACATTCTCTATTCTCTTTGGAATCATTTTCAGTTTGTCGATTCTCCCCGTCTGGAGTCCTGTCTGGTTCACCTGAATCATCTTTGGTTTCTTGATGCTCCTCTTTTGGAGTCATTTCAGGTTCACTTGAATCGTCTTTGGTTTCTTGATGCTCCTCGTCTGGAGTCAAAATGTTCAAGGTTTCATTTTCTTGTGGAGAGGCTGGAGTGGATGAGGTTCTAATTGACGTGGCCTCACTGGACGCACTAGTAGTCTCACTTTGATTGTCGAGTGCCTCTGTACATAAGAGCTGAGATCTGTCAGTCTCACTGTGATATTGCACACCTTGTATGGGAATTGTGATGCCTTCGTCACTTGTCTCACATACAGTGCGTAGACATTCAGTGTCTTCTTGTTGGTTAAATGAGCTGGGTAGGCTGTCAGAGTCTTTTTCTGGTGGCTCAAGTAATCTGGGTAGACTGTCATAGTCTTTCTGTTGTTCACGTGAGTGTGGCAGACTTGCATCGTCTGCTGCTGGTTGCTCAGATAAGGTTGATAGACCTTCATGGTCTTGTTCATGCATGGACTGCGCTTTGGGGTCTTGCATTGCTTCCATTGTGGAGTCTGTCAACGAGCTCGCTGTGGAGGCTTATATCGCTCTCTGTGTGGAGTCTGGCGTCATTCCCTGTGTGGAATCGTGCAGTTGTCTCACTGTGGAATCTTTGGTGCGTGGACCATCCTCTGTTTGGAGTCGGGGCCTCTTCGTGGTGCGTGGACCACTTTTTGTGTGGCATCAGGCCACTCTCTGTGGGCTTCGTCTTTGTGGGTATTTGACAGGTTGCTGTCATCCAATGTATCGACGATCTGCCATGACATCATGGTATTGGATTCATCTACCATGAGTAGAGTCGTGTTGAGCTTTGCAACCGTGTTGCTGATGCTGTGATCAGCATATCCGAATAACTCCGCCTGAGTAGTATTCTTCGATAAATCAATTACCTTCTTTTTCTTCGGTATTTTCATTGCTCTCTCTGATCCAAGTGTCATGTGAGAGTACCTTTAAGAAATGGGTGTTTATAAATGGGTGTGTATATAAATATCAGAAGTGAGAGTATCTTTAAGAAATGGGTGTTTATTACTGCAGTGATGTCAGAGAGTGGGTGGAGCTGGACTGTCTGTCAGCATTTTACTCTCGTTTTAGGCTGTTTGCTGCAGAGTGTGTTTTAGTTTCGTTTTCAGAGCTGGATATCTGCAGTCACAGCCAGAAGGTGTATGAATCTCTCTCTGTAATCTAAAGACGGTAAATCGATCCTGATGATTTAAAACTAATAACAGTAGTGACTTTAATCTGATGTGCTTCTGGTAAAAGGTGTTTTAAGTTGTGGGTCAGGTAAACACCATGATACACTTTGGGGTTCTCTAAACCCTGGCCCATAACACAAGGAAGAAATCATCGTCTGAGTAGTAGTCTTCAAGGACCAAATCATCTCTTTGGGCAGTGCTAACTGCTTGTTGCAGGCTTCTGCGGAGGTTGATTTCAACTACTAGTGGATGTTCAGGCATTGTTCTGTCTTTCGAGGTGAAAGAATGGTGTTTTGCGGCTTTAAAACTCTTCTTTTTAATTTTCGGACATTTCCCCTTTAAGTGGGCGTGGTCTGGGGCCTCTGACATCATGACGCTCGTGACGTAAAACGTAGGAATCGATTGCACATGCGCAAATCGTTTTTCCTTTACTGTGCGCTCTTTTCGCAACTGCACACACGTGGCTTCTCGCGCATGCACAAAACACTGTTTTGCCGGTTCGCGTCGTCCAGGGAACTGCGCATGTGCGCACTGGGCCGGCTGGATACGCGCAAGATGGCTGTCAATCAAAATGGCCATTTGCTTCTGTTGCAACCCTATCTCTGTCTCGTGGTGAGTATTGGCACCAGTTGTACCGATTTATTTTGTGTTTACCTCGTAGTAGCTTTCCAATTTGACCAGGACTGTCTGGAATTGCGTTCTGTCCTGCCCTCTGGAGTGTTTAAAGGAGTGGAAGATCTCTGTTGCATGTTCACCTGCAATGGTGAGTAGAAGAGCAATATTCTCAGCATCGGCCACGCCAGTTTGGTCGGATGCTTCCATGTAAAGCTGAAATCGTTGCTTGAATGCATGCCAGTTGGCACTGAGATTGCCGTGGTACCCGTGTAGATTAGGAACCGGAATCTCGATCATCGTGCCTGGGTTCGGTAGCTGGTTGTCACGGATCTTGCTGAGTTGAACTAAGTAGATGTAACAGGCACTCCTGGTATCATGTTGTGTTATGCTGCTTCGTGTAGCATAAGCTGCTTCCTTGATGTAAGCTTTGACAAAGGAAGCGCCACACTATGAAATTAGTTCAACGTGTTTATTGAACTATTAACACAG